>NW_022196156.1:0-399149 GCF_008641045.1 Pistacia vera | reverse complement strand
TAATTTTATAATAATAGTGGTGTAAATAGTAAGTTGTTTTGTTCTTACTGAGTTGTCTTTATCAATTTTAAGTTTTCATTATATGGTCCAGTTGTCTGTAAATTCATGGGAGAAATTGCAATAATTGGAGATGGCGGATTATACAATTGTTTAAAACTTAGACATGACTGAGGTTGTTGAACATCTAGTCATTGATCATTTATAAAATTCTAAGCCTTTTTAAGAAAAGACAAGATGTTTTATATCACAAAGCCTTTTAGTGTTTTTATTTTAAAAATTAAATTCAAGAATAAAAATAAAAAGAATTCTCTTTTTCTATTTGACAAATTTTCATTCTTTCCACCATCACGACCCCCCACTTAAATAGCGAATACTCAAATCACGACTCCCCACTTAAATAACGAATGCTCAAATGGGATATCGACGTTTTGTTGTTTTTAAAATACCCTTTTTAACATTCTCTTCTTTGCAAGATCAAATCAACAATAGATCACCAAAACATGAAATTGGAGGGGAAACAAAATGAAAAAGAGAGGGAGAGCAATGAAGTTTTTATTACAAGAATACAAATACAAATGTTGCTGCAAGAAGACAGAAAGGGTGGAACACACTTGATGAAAATAAGAATATGAACATGTACATACATTTAACTTCAAACAGGGGATAGTCTTTAACCTAATGTAAAATGCCATAACAAAAATAAAGGGGGAAAAAAATGAAACAAATAATACAAAGACAAGCTATTTTTGCGGCCAGCATGCTTGGTGACCCTAATATGGCCCTAATATCTGCTGCAAGCAAGAAGTGGATATTCAAACATCTCAATTTTAATACAAAAATATCCAAAAAAATTTAGAAAAAATTATGTTTTCAATCAACCTAGCTTTTTATCAGATCCTTTAAGGTTCAAGTTGAACCATTTCTTTTTGGCTGATTTATCCTTTCCATCTGAGCTTCCGTCTTCTGCTGGGCTCTCAGCTTTCATATCTTCTCCAGGAACTCTGCTACTACTTCCATTACTTAAATTGTTAGAACTTGGATTACTAGTAATGACTGTCCTGGTTACCGTGAATGAGGAGTGGATAGTGTCTCTTTGCTTCAGTAGCTCATCAACCTGTGTTGCAGAAGCAAAAATGGTCAGGTCGACTAAACATTTAACATNCTATTTGACAAATTTTCATTCTTTTCACGACTCCCCACTTGAATGGCGAATGCTCAAATGAGAAATTGACGTTTTGTTGTTTTTCAAATACCCTTTTTAACATTCTCTTCTTTGCAAGATCAAATCAACAATAGATCACCAAAACATGAAATTGGAGGGGAAACAAAATGAAAAAGAGAGGGAGAGCAATGAAGTTTTTATTACAAGAATACAAATACAATTGTTGCTGCAAGAAAATAAAAAGGGTGGAACACACTTGATGAAAATAAGAATATGAAGATGTATATGCATTTAGCTTCAAACAGGGGATAGTCTTTAACCTAATGTAAAATGCCAAAACAAAAATAAGAAACCCAGTTGACCAAAGAGGGAAAAAAAATGAAACAAATAATACAAAGACAAGCTATTTTTGCCGCCAGCAAGCTTGGTGGCCCTAATATCTGCTACAAGCAAGAAGTGGATATTCAAACATCTCAATTTTAATACAAAAATATCCAAAAAAATTTAGAAAAAAAATTACAGCTCGTGACAGAGATTTCACGAACTGTAATTAGCCAAAATGTACAAATCTTGTGAAAGATATTCTACCCAACAACAGCATGATCATAGAGGTCAATTAAGCATCAAACAAGCTACAACTTTTCTAGAGCAAAGATGGATACAATAAAAACAAATCTTGAAACCCAACTCACCGATCTACGACTACAATAGTGAGGAAGAGAGCCGCGAGCCTTACGACGGAGAGAGAGAGGTGATGATGAGTCAACGGCCAACGACGTGAGAGAGAGGAGATGACGAGCCGATGCCCGAGTCCCGATGACGTGAGAGAAAAGAGATGACCAGCCGACGAGGATGAGAGAGGGTGACCGGCGACTATGGGACTAGGAATGGGAATGATGGATGAGAGATTGAGAGTTTAGAGAATGAATGAATCAGGTGAGGTATACTGATGAGTGATGAGAGATTGAGAGGCGGGAGAGAATAAGTTATTTTGATTTTTGACCTTTTGTTTTAGAGTTAGGGACTTAGGGTTAGGGATTTGCAAAAACGGGTACCCGCAAGTTTAACCATATAACCCTCAATAATACGGGTACGAGTTTAAAAAAACGGGTCCAATATATTAGACCTGTACCCCATACTTTTTACCCAGGTACGGGCCAACCTGCAGGTCTGGACCTGTTTTGCCAGGTCTAGCTGCAGCCCCAACGCTAATATGGTCAAGGAGTTGGTCGATCAGAGCATCGACCACAGCTTGGGCCACTTCATCCATCTTCTTGCCCTTTGATTGAGAGAAGCTAGATTTACTCCCCCCGGTAGTGCCAGCCCTGCTGGCAAGAACGAACTTCTTCTTGGCCAAGTCTTTGGCCATTGTTTTAGGCCGCCAACTCGCACGAGTACTTCTTTACCTGAGCCACCTTATTGCTCGCCACCTTTTGTTTGCCTGAGCCCCCCAAAGGCTTGGTTTCTTTCTTCTTACCCGAGCTATAGTGCTGCTCGGGTGCCTTCGGTTTCCCCCAGCCTCCAATAAGCTTGGGAGCTTTCTTCACCGACCCTTTCTAGGGCTCGGAGACACTTTTTTTGCCCGCTGCCTTTGGAACAGTCCTAGGCCTTTTCGCGCTTGGGCCCCCCCCAAGCTCACCACTAGCGCGTTTCATGCCAGCAACATCAGCGGGTTGCTTTATTGCTAAAGCAGTCGACGTCTTTTTGGCAGCCGTCGAAGTTGCCGTTTTCTTCTTAAAGCCTTTGGATTTCTCGACCCACATCTCTGCAAGGAAGTAACAAACAGTAAGCGACTTATCCACACGAGAAAAAGTGTGAGCAAACGATAACTTACCTTTTTCCAAGATTATAGGAAATCCTGTGTCATCTCGACAAAAGCCTATGCTCACAGGTGGAGTAGCATAATGATTTTGTTAATGTTACGCTATCTGTCGGGAAGGTCGCTGAAACGCTAGAGCCTTTGCAAGCTCGTGATAGGGAGATAGTTCTGTTCGACGTTAACTGCAAAACAAGGTAATCTGGTTAGCTAGAACACAAAGCTTGAAAGTGATCCTTGCACGTACAGTAAGTTGAAATCTTACTTGCTTTCTAGGCGAAGGCGCTGGTCTCCCAGGCTTCATAGAAGAAAAACTGTGAGTCCTAGTGCCAGACCTTCTTCGGGACATTGACCAGCCCGTTGAAACGTACCTTCCTCACTTTGGAAAGGTAGTATATCTGGTCTTGCCATTTTTTGAGCTTATACAGATGGATGAGCTCCTCGACAGATAACTTGCCCAACTCAGTGATCATACAGAGCAATAATAATGAAGTAGGAATTTGCGAAAAGTTGGAAGGGGACGATGACGAACCACCTCAACATGTCGTCAATAAAACGATGAGGGGGAATGGATACCCCACATCTCAAGAGGGTCTTAAAGGTCGCCACCCATCCAGGCGGGGGATTCTTTTGAGAAATGTCCCCCGGGGACATCAAATTAAGTCGCGGCATATAGACCGCCCTTATGTGTGCGTTCTAGATCCCTGACGGTAGTCGAGGATTGCGGCTCTCTTCACAGCCTATGGATTGGAGACCGCGCTAGTTGAGCTAACTATATCGAGGCACGATCGGAAGAGCCCGCCATGTTAGGGTCTGAGCTTCGTGCAACGATTTCCTCCGAAACCTCAGGAGTTGAATCCCCAAGGACTCCGAAGCCCGTGGGCGAATCAAACGTGCAATCGATTATGTGACTACTGGAGGAAGACATGGTTATAGCTCACTTCTGGGTACCCGAAACAGAAGCGAACATGTGTCAGAGCTCGACCATTTCACAGTTGCTTTTAGTTCAGGCCCCCAAGATAGCTCGCGCCACACAACGAATGCACTTGACGTACCCCAAGTTCTGGTGACCACCACGTTAAGCCCTCCTTAAACCTAGGACCACCGGAGACGTATTCAAAAACCCTACTAAAGCCCTAGAACATCCAATGTGTCCATGATAGTAGCCACATTTGACGCAAAAATGAGAAAAACGAGTAAAGGAAGGGAAAAGAACCTTACCGGAATGAAAGAAGTGTAGAAACTTGTTGGAAAGAGCACCGTGACAATGATGAAACAATAGCAAAGTGGACAAAGATGTCAGAGAACCTTCGTGGACTAAATGAGCCTTCTGATGACTTTGCCACCATTTATAGTGGTTTGTATGGAAGACAAAAGGGTAGGGTTTAATTGTAGCCGTCGATCCATAGTGAATCTCGACCCTCCATTCGTCGAGCAATCTCACCCCTTAGATGTGGCCACACATCATCCATTATCAAAGGGCGACGAACTGTCGGATTGTTACATTGACAACCGTCACTACACGTCGCCTCGACTTCGCGTGTGGACAGTTGTAGTCACCCACGTGTGACGAAACGTGAATAACAAAGGCTACCACATTTAATGTGACATGACCACTTGAAAATTACATTTTTGCCCTAACTTTTCATGTTCTGAGTTTGGCAAGTATCGTGGGAAGTGAACAAATGTGAAGCACGTCGACCGAACATGAGGTCGACCTTGGGAGCTTGATCGAACCTGCATCCGGAGACCTATTGGTGATGCCGAGCTTGGCAACAAATCGAGTAATAGTCTTCAAAGCTTGAAACGAGCGTCGAACACTAGGAGACAGATGTTGTGTGTGATTTTTCCACCAAGCTCTAGCTACCGCAAGGATATAGCTCGACCTAGGACCAGTCCGACTCCACCGGTTGGCACAAACTTGTCAACACATAGCTCGACCTAGCATAAGCTAGTAGCGAACAACCAGAATGATCATTCAATCAATTCTTAGATATCTTCAGATCCCAGATTTTGCAGGAATGACCAAATCAACATCAATCTCTACACAATCACAGTGCCCAATCGCGAGAATATCAGAATTGTAGTTCAGATCAATTGTAATCCCTTTATTTTCGCTATTTCTTTTATACGAATTGTGTATATAAACCCCCACAAATGATGAAAAAGGGGTTACGACTTGGACACAGAATTCACATTGTAAGTTGTCACAGCAAATACAAAAAACAGTGGACGTAGGCTCAAGAGTTTACCTCGCCGAACCAATTTAAAATTCTCATTACCATTTATTTTATTGCACTTAATATTTGTCTAACGCTGGTTACCCGTAATCATGCACATATCTATTCTAGTCCCATCAAGATCGATCAGAATTTTCTAGTTGGTGTAAATTTCTGTATCAACAGAATGTAAAAACACAAATTCTATATTAAATTTATATATAGAATATTGGACGACACGTGGACAACACGATCAGACTAAAATGGGATACAATTGGGTGGTAAGATTGAAAATCATTTGGTAGATAAAGACAAAAAGCCGGCCACTTGTAAGTTAAGTTAGGCCACTGCTAAATTATTATTGTTGTGGAGTGAGCGTGGCGCGGCGTGTTTTCTCACCAGATTTTATTTATGGTATTAACTTCTTCGCTTGCTGCTTCCGATTTTAGGCACGTCACGACAATTCCACCTCCGCCACTAATTGTCTCATCCTGGGGACAATTCATATATAAAACATGTAAGAAAATGACTCAAACACCCCTTATTCGTCTCAACTTTCAAAAACTTATCTTTCCTACAAGATAATCCTTATAACTTAATAATGTCATAAAATCACTCGATGGAGATTGGAAGAGATCAATATCCCAATGTCTCGGATACCTAATGTTTTAAGCATTAAGAATATAGATCTTCATATATAATCCATAAAGAATTCTTAAAAGCCTACCCTTGATTGTAAAAGAGGGAGAAATGTGATGGTAGTCGTCATTTGGTTATTTGGTTGCATGTTTTCTCATATTAATTTGGAGAGTCGATGTGCCCTACAAATCTATTGTCTCAACGTATAAAAGAATATCTCATACAAATTTGAATTGCGTCGTCACCCAAATTGAGTGCTATGACAAATATCTTCATATTCACATGCTTAATAAAGAGTTCCAAGATTATTAACAACCTTTTATTTCCTACTTATTTGAATTTGGTTGTATGTCTTAATTTTTCAACACCTCAATAATCATGCAAATCCAATAACTAAAAAGTTGTATCTACTATATTGAGATGGTGACGAAGATTAATCCAACATGAGTTTATGAAGAAACTCCATGAAGTTAGATGCAATATCAAGCTTCGTGATGTCTGTTTTCTAGTTCAAAGTTCCATACGATTTCCTAATACCTTTATTCATACTTGGTGATATATATTAGGGTTTAACAATAATCGTTTTGAGGTATAATTAAATAACAAGCACTCCCACATGGTTATGGTAATAACAAAAATCCCCTAGACATTAAGTTTTTTGTGTTAATATAAATGATAGAAGGGCAATATGGTAAATATTCAATAACCCATCATGTTATAAATTCTAAAGGTACAATGACGGCTCACTAAAGATAGAGAGATTTGTGTTATTAATGAAATATCAAAAGGAATTTGTTATTTGATTAATCCTCATGGGGTTAAGATTAAAATCCTTATGGGTGCGTTTGGTTTGGGGTCATATAAGATTATTCCGATAATCTTTGTTTAATTTTCAAGATTCATTTGTTTAGTTTACAAGTAATAAAATATTACGATAATATTTTGTTGTAAATAGTGTTTAGTGTTGGTAATATAGGGGGTAATCAGATTACTTTGTTAGGAGGTGTTATTAAAATATTACCATTCTAGCCAGAAGAGATCTGGTTATTTTTAGCCTTCGATCTGGCTCCAGCCTTCGATCTGGTTGGAAATATCCAGATCTAACCTTTTCATGGTCACATCTTTGGCCTTGAAACGACCAAATTTGGTCATTTCCATGGCTAGAAACATTCTGGCGACTGTCGACGGTGGTTGTTGGTTGCCAACAGTGGCTTGGGAGGGGTGGGGGTGATTTTGATACAAATTAAAGTTTTATATGGTTGGGGTATTTTAGCAAAATTTCAAAAGTAAGGGTTTAAAAGAAATGATTCAAAAAATAATAATAAAAATAATATAATATTAATATTTTATAGTAATCTATATAACATACCCACCAATTTCCCTCCCAACTAAACATATCAATATAACATATCCACCAATTTATTCTAACCTAACCAAACACATTTTTCTAAACACTCCAGTAATCTTTAAGGTAATTTATTTTTCCATTAATATAATATTCCCAATAATACAATATTCCCTGAACTAAACACACATTATATATCTTATTACTTTTAAGTCTAACCTGTATAATATTATTTTTCTTTCATTACTAAACCTCGGGGCGAGAAAACAGTTTTCAATTCATAAGGTTTTTCTTTATAGTTTTCAGTGTGATGAAAACTAGAAAAATGCTAGTGAACTATCCATTTTTATGTACAAATGTGATGCCTGGGGGGTAAGTTTGTAGAAACAAAACCTATGGGTCCATCAATAATTTTAAGAAGTAGAGTATCAAAGGGTAAATTTGAAATTTCATAAGTTGTCATTTTCAACAAAAAGCACGCACTGATCATGAGTCATTGAAAATAAAGCAATTTTATTTCAGTTTTTCAATTTATATTATCAAGTGTTTTTTTTTTTTTTTGTAAATTTTAATAGTTTAAAAATTATATTAGATTTTAACAAAATTAATATATTGTTTGATTCTTTCATCAAATTCACAAACTTCCATCTATCCAAAATTAAATATTGAGAATTTTTAAAAATTTCAATTAAAATTTTTAAAAAGTGATCATAAGTTTCTTCTTAAATATTAAATTTATACAAATATTCCCTACAGCAACAATGAAACAAGACATATCAATTATGTCAAAATAATAAATAATTAAAAGTTTATTAATTTTTTTTTTCACAATTCGAATTATCTCAATAATTTAATACTCATAAAATGTGTCTAAAACAATATTTAAAGGTTAAAATATATCATTTAGAAAATATTCTTTTTTGTTTTGCATTGATTTTTAAGGTTATATTTGAAATATATTCTAGATATTTGAGCACTTATTTTTATTTTTAATGAAAAATTGATCGTACTCTACATTTGTTATATTAATAGTTTTACGTCAAAATTTAAGAGTCAAAATATAAAACCTGAGATATGATATTATAACAAAAATTGTTCCAAGATTTCTTAAATAACTAAAAATTTTCATACTATTAATAAACCGTTAGTAATTTATTAAAATTTATATTATTATAAATTAATATTTAGAGAAAAAGAATTACCAAATTTCTTTTTAATTGATCATTTTAATATCTAAAAATTAATATAGAGAGATTTTTATTATCTTAAAATTTTATTTTATTTTGTTGTTTTATCATTGAGTGTGATCTTAGCATTACAAGGAAAAAACTAGAGCCGCCCAAATGTAATTCCTTTATAATTTAATACAGCGCCTTACCTAGTTAGTATCTTCTCTCTTTCTCTCTCTCTCTCTCTTAAAGCTACTCCAATTCGCTTTCTTCTTTCTCTTTCACCATTGAAGATGTCTGTAGCCGCTTCTCACATCCACAGCCTGCGACGTCACGGTATTTCCTACTTTTTTGCTTTCTCATCTACAAATATTTTATTTCATTTCTGTTTTGGCCTTTCCCACTTTGATGTGTTGTTTCCTTTCGTTTGATGTATAATACTTAAACCGATGAACTGTTATATTTTTTCTGAATTTTCTGTTAGGACTCTTGATTGGTAAATTTACTGATGTGTTATATTTTGTTGAATGATTAGTTAATTATTTAACCCTTTTTTTTTTCAATTAATTCTGAGTTCTGGGTATTTAAAATTTGTTTTGTGATAAATTTTATATGGTAAGATCTACTCTTTAAAGATGAATTATTCTTTCTGGGTCTTTGTTCTTCATATAAGTGGCTAACTACGACTCGGGTTTAAAATTTCAATTTCTTGATACAGTAGAAATTCAGACATAGCTCTAGAGTTTTTGATTTTTTTTTTTTTTTTTTGGAATATAAATTTTGGATGTAAAATAAACTTGTTAGGTAATTTTTTTTTTTTTTTTCAATTGATGAAATAATTCGTAAACTTGTATGTGGGCAGATTAAGCATTATCTTCCTTCTAAAGAAGCCGATTTTATCATATAAAACGTAGAATTTTTAAAATAAATGAAAGATTTATGGTTGTGAAGATGGTCTCTTTGAAATTTGACATTTACTTATATAATAGTTTTTTCTAGATCTCTGCCATTTAAGGTCTTTACATGCGTTCTATGCGTCTTTATTATGAAAACTTTACGTAGTAACTGGTTTCTTCGGAAATATTAATGTTTTTGGTGGTCATACTTCATATTTTAGTATTGTTATGCCTGGGAAATCAAGGGCTGACGTGAGAAATCACGTCAGGGGGGGTGACCTGATCCCGTCAGAACGGTAAGCACACGTCAGGCCTGTCAGATGCCATGAGGCCCCCACGTGTCTGTTCCCTGCTCCAAATGGCGTGAAATCAGCTTAGAAGGTGGGCAATGTGACGTAAAGCCAGATTTAGCCCTGACATTCACACCAACCCACGGATTTGATGATGATTACTTGCACTCATCTCATTATAAAAAAGAGAGGACCCTTCATTGAGGGGATTCGGCCTTTTTACACTCTGAACTAACTTTCTCTCTCTCTCACTTGTATCTTTGTATTTATTTTTACTTAATCATTTGTAAGTCAGTCCGCTGTTGCGACCTGACCCACAATATCAATACAACCATCAGTGGATGTAGGACTTGCTACCTTAGCATTTGAACCACTTTAAAAAGCTCTTATTATTGCATTTACTCTTCACAATATTCATATTCACGTGTGTCTCTTGGCCAATCAACGTTACGCACATGTCGATTAGTTGGTGTCAAAATCACGCATCAACAGTTTGATGCTAGAAGGAGGGCCAGATTTAGTGTTCATCCTTCATCAGGAGAATCTTCAACCTACTGGTCCTACAGCAACAGATGGCCCGCCAATCTGAACCTGAGCAAGCCAACAAGTGCGCTGAGGGAGTTCCCCTAACCCAGGGGGATACCTCTTCCAGGATACTTCCAGTTCCACAAAATGCTGCGGTGGATATCCCAGCAGCTTCACAGCTTGACCCCGTCATTAGAAGTTACCTGGAGAGGTTTGACAATACTCTCCAAACGGTCAACCAAAGGCTAGACCGTTTGGACCAAGGCGTACCATCTAGAACAACTGGGGCGGTACAACCGCTAAAAATGCCTGCAGGTCGCGCTAAAGCGCGGCAAAGGGAAATAGCCCATGACGCGAGCACTGCAGCGCGTAGACGTAAGGGTAAGCAAGTGGCAAAAAACAAGCCTACGGGCTCCCAAGGACCAGCAAACACAAACCGTGCCCTAAGCAGGGTGTCGGCAAAGCTGAGACTCGGTGAAAGAGTGAATCCCGAGTTGTCCCATGCCACGTCGCAGATGAACCCAAGCAAAGGTGCTGGGCGGGACGATTCTTGTCACCGCCAACAGAATGATCCTAATCGTTATCATGCGGATGGTCCCCACACCTCGCGGGGCGATTCGCACCACCGCGAGGGTTGTGCAAATACCTCGCACCATCCATCGCCTTCACACGCCTCTAGCCAGCATGTGTTGAGAGCAGTTGGAAATGCCGACCGAGGCGAAAAGGAGTCCAATCTCCGTACATTCCTGAACTGTAATAGTGAGGGCCGAACTCGCATGGGTGAAAGCAATCCCCAACTGGCTCCGTTACCACAAATCAAGGAGTTGCAGCGAGCTCTAGACAGGCTAAGAGAGCAGCAAAACGAGCAGGCCCAGGTCGCCTCTGCATCCCCCTTCTCTCCCAAAGTGTTAGCTGCTCCACTCCCACCAGGGTTCAGAATGCCAGACATGCGGCCGTTTGATGGGAACCATGACCCGCAAGATCATCTGTATGAGTTCAACGACCTGATGGAGCTCTACTAGGTTTCGGATCTTGCAAAATGCCGTTGTTTGGCCGTGACTCTAACTTCCCATGCCAAACGGTGGTTAAGGCCGTTCCCAGTGGGATCGATCAGTTCATGGCCTCAGATGAGCACGATGTTCCAGCGGCATTTTCAAGCAAATTGAAAGTTTTCGATGCCTTTGAGCTATCTCAGCAACATAAGGCAAGAAAGGGATGAATCCCTATAATCCTACATCGACCGTTTCCACAGGGAACTCAATAAGGTGGCTCATGCCCCCAAAAAGTCCATCCGAACACTCATAATAGCTGGAGTTCGCCCGCAAACCGACCTGTGGAAAGAATTACAGGCCGAGGACAATGTTTCCCTCACCAGGTTTTACAACCTTGCAGAAAAATATCTCCTAATAGAGAATTCATTGGCGGCACTCCGCCGTCGCAATCACGGCACTTCGAGCAGTATGTCCGGTTGGGGAGAAAGTAGGAGAGCTGATCACAAAGGAGATATTGACGATCAGCGAAAATGGAAGAAACCCCGCTACGAGCACAAAAAGTCCTATGCTCCTGTTCCCCGTCGCGATCGCGACAAAATCCAATACACTCCGCTAAATGTTTCCATCTCTGCAATTCTTGACAAATCCGAGGAGGCCAGCCTGCTCGGTGAGCCGGAACCCATGAAAACCCTTGCTACGGCTAGAAACAGCAAAAAATACTGTCGCTTCCATCGGGACAACGGGCACCACACCGATGAGTGCCGAGCTCTAAAGCAAGCGATCGAAGAGCTCATCAAGAAAGGACACTTCAAGGAGTATATTTATGACTCTACTCCAAAAGAGAAGAACCAAGAGGAGCAAGGGAAAAAGCGTCGTGATCGCAGAGTGTACAGTAGTGTTAACATAATCTTTGGAGGGTCACATCTCGCGGGAAACACGCGAGGTGCGCAGGAAAGGTACGCTCGCGAAGCATATCATGACCCGATCAGGGTAATGAACACGTCGCAGCGACCACAAAAGGCTCGAAGGGAAGAGCCGATCACCTTCTGCAAAAAGGAAGCAGCTCGCCTGCATCACCCTCACGACGACGCCCTTGTGATCATGTCCCTCATAGGGCACCATAACGTCTGCAGAATGCTCGTGGATAATGGAAGCGCTGTGAACATTCTGTTCCAGACCGTTTTCGAAAGAATGAACCTGGACGAGGCCGACCTGAAGCCTGTCTCGATCCATCTCTATGGCTTTACAGGGGACCACTTGATCCCCAAAGGGACAATCCAACTCTCGGTCACGCTAGGCGACTATGACGAGGCAACTAATGTAACTGAGTTCTTGGTCGTGGATTGCCCATCCGCCTTTAATGGGATCCTAGGGCGACCTCTGCTAAGAAGCTTCAAGGCAGTAACTTCCATATACCATCTCAAGATGAAGTTCCCCACCCCAACTGGGATAGGGGAAGTGAGCGGATCGCAAAGCGCATCTCGCGACGGGTACTTAAAAGCGGTGCAGATGGCAAGCAAAGGAAAGGGCGTTCCGCGAAGTGCGCCTCGCCAAGCCATGGCGATCAGCAGGATCGAGCCGCAGCCTGGCCCAGCAGAGGATAATATTGATCCTCGAATTCAGGAGATCCCTTCTAGCGGCCCAGTTAGGGACTTGTCTGAAGTGTCAGTCGACCCGAAAGAGCCAAGCCGAGTGTTAAGGATTGGGAGCAATCTCAACCCACAGCTCGCGTCCGAACTGATAAGCTGTTTGAGAGAAAACATTGATGTGTTTGCCTGGTCGCATGCAGATATGGTCGGGATAGCCCGGACATTATTTGCCATGCATTAAACGTCGACAGTGAGGCCAAGCCGGTTGGCCAGAAAAGAAGAGCAATGGATCCGGAGCGGTATGCTGCATTAAAATCAGAAGTGGAAAACCTCCTCCAATCGCGGCATGATTTAGTTTCCAAGGTTTGATCCTCAAACCTTAAAAACTAGAGGACTTCTGTTATGCCTGGGAAATCAAGGGCTGACGTGGGAAATCACGTCAGGGGGGTGACCTGCTCCCGTCAGAATGGTAAGCACACGTCAGGCCTGCCAGACGCCGGGGGGCTCCCACGTGTCTGTTCCCTGCTCCAAATGGCGTGAAATCAGCTTGGAAGGTGGGCAATGTGACGTAAAGCTAGATTTAGCCCTGACATTCACACCAACCCACAGATTTGATGATGATTACTTGCACTCATCTCACTATAAAAAAGAGAGGACCCCTTCATTGAGGGGATTCGGTCTTTTTACACTCTAAACTAACTTTCTCTCTCTCTCACTTGTATCTTTATATTTATTTTTGCTTAATCATTTGTAAGTCAGTCCGCTGTTGCGACCTGACCCACAATATCAATACAACCATCAGTGGACGTAGGACTTGCTACTTTAGCATCCGAACCACTTTAAAAAGCTCTTATTATTGCATTTACTCTTCACAGTATTCATATTCACGTGTGTCTCTTGGTCAATCAACGTTACGCACGTGTCGATTAGTTGGTCTCAAAATCACGCATCAACAAGTATCAAATAAGATGGTGTTCTTTCGTTTTAATATACAAATTTCTATGAGACAGAGCTATTTTGTGGTACTGAAAATTTTGATCTAAGATTGTTAATCTGTTTGTATATGGATTATAAGACTTTAGAACGTTTTAAGATTGTCAAATTTCTGTTTATGATTGTTACTTGCTTTCTTTGCCTCTGAAGAAATTTTTTAAGTTAATTTGATTTCTAGATAGGGAATTTATTTTATGTCTGGATCTTTGAGGGCATGATTGATTTAGGTCTTGTTTGGAATTGATATTTTCCAGAAGCTGAAAACTTCTGATATTTTCCATGATTACTTCTTGGTTGTTGTAAGACCTTTGAGCCTATAATTGAGATCTGGAAGAGAAATTGGGTTTTATAATATCGCAATTTTTCTAATATTACAAGAGTTGCATTGTCAAGATGATGCAAATTTAGACCCTACCGGTATACTACACATTTTAAACTGTGCAGAAAGTTCTTATTATATCTTAATCTGGAATTCCGAAAATATACCGTCTACACTGAATGGTGCTTGGCAGGCAGCTTTTGAAGATGCAATATGTGTTGGTAAAGAAGGAATAAGATCAGTGTGAAGGTTAAGTCCCACAACAAGTGGTGTTATTTTACAAATTTGACTTTATAAAAAATATATTTATTTCTATATAACCTTTTCAACTATCATGTGCACTGCAACGCCACCACAATTTGCTATCGGGTGTACCATTATCATCAGTGTCCTTTCTACCAACACCTACTGCTAGCACTATCATGATCCACACCACCACCATTGCCAACACTGGGATTAAATATATTTTTGACATTGCCATTTTAAACTATGTTAACCATTACGATATCGCTCCAAAATTACATCTACTGGCTGTCATCACCATCATAACAACTATCACCAGCTACTTGCATATTCACCATCACCTTGTAATCACCACTAGTACACTGCCAACTTGATGGGACCTGGACAATGAGGGTGTAGGAAAAGTGAAATAAGGTAGCAAGTAGTGGATTGAGGGGATGTTGGCAGGAAACTTCCATGGGTTTAGGCTGGGACAGGTGGCGATTGGAGGTTGGGACAACAAAGGAATTCAGTTACAGAGAGAGAGAGAGAGCTGGAGGATAAAAAGAGAGGGAGAGCACAGATTAGGGGAGAGAAGAATATTGGTAAATTGGGAGCAGCTAACCCTTGAAGTTAGCAATTAGGGAGGAGCTGGCCCTCGAAGACCAGCATGACTATGTCCATTTTTGTGATCCTTTTACAGTTCTTTTAGTTGTGTTAATTACTCATTGTTCTCTTAAACTCTCTATTATGATTAATATACCATTTCCATTATTTTGGCTGTTGTGTTGGATTGATGCTGGAATACTGTTGAATGTTGCATCTGGAAAGTTCTTATTCTTGTATTTGAGCTGTGAGTGTTGCGTGTAAGTTGTGAAGAGGGTCTGGTAAAGTGCTGGGTTCCATCAATTTTATCACCTCTATGCTACCATTCCTATTGTTTACCATACCATCATTTTGTCATTGTCATTACTGCACCATCATCACTGCCTTTACCACGATGTTATAAAGATTGAATGCATTGTCACTATCATTTGCCTTTACTTCCTTTTTCATATCAATATCATTATTAGTCATATCTTCTGCCAATTCTTTTTCTGCTAAAATAAATTTCTTCAGTGGTTGTCTAATTCGCCAAACAATGATGTTAATATCATAAAAAAAAAAAAAAAAAAAAAAAAATTAATAATTAAAAAATAAAAAGAAAAAAAAAATTTTTTTATCCAAAAACAACCTTGGTGTACACTGCATTGCAATTTGCCTAATTTTGCGGAGCATCTTGCACCCTGGGTAAAATTTAAATTCTCTGAAGTTCATTTCAGACTCCTATCTAATTTTGAACTTCACCAATTTTATGAACATTTGTCCAATTTTGGAATTATGATCCTCTTTATTTGAATGAGGCATTGTTATGGTGTCAGACGTTGATTCCCATAGTGCTAAACAAGCATGTTTGTTGGATAAGCAGATAGGTTTTGGGATTCTTGTCTCTCTTTTCTGTTCTTTTGTCAAACATGAATTAGAAAAAAAAAAAAAAAAAATTGATGTTTGTTTTAGAGGGCTGGAGATTACCTTCTGCAGCTTGTTTCTTTTACTTGTTCTGATTTTTATTACGCATTTAATAAATTTATTGCGATGTCTTGGAGATGAGTTATATTGATTTCTCCAAGAGATGATGGAGAATTAAGAACCTTCTTATTATTTAATTTCAATTCACTGATTTTATGGTCTTAAGTCAAATTTTGTAATGATGATCCTCTGTATTGAATGAAGCATTGTTATAGTGTCAGATGTTGATTCTCAAAGTGTGCTTGAGAAACACTTTTGTTGAATATGTGAATGTATTTTTGGGACTCTTGTCTCTCTTTTCTGTTCTTCTGTCAAACATGAATTAGAAAAAAAATTGACATTCGTTTTAGCCGGCTGGAGAATCCTTGCAGCTTGTTTTGTTTTCCATTTTAAATTTGGTGATCATGCATCTAATAAATTCATCGGGATGTCCTGGAGATGAGTTATGTTGTTTTCTGCAGCTGATACTGAAGAAGAATTAAGAACCTATCTTTTTATTATTTATTTAGGGAAGTATTTACTTTAGGAATTGAGATATTCGATTAGACTATTACTTGTTTTTTTTAGATGCAATTTTCCTAATTAGTTTCTAGTTGAGAATGATTTAGATTACTTACATAAATATATTTATATTTCTTCTTATCCCTAAGACTTAACCATTTAAAATAGGGGCCTTGCAATCTATTTTTTGGAAGACTCTGATAGGCTTCTTCATTCTTTCTTTTCTTCATATTTTCTTTTTAATATTTTTAACTTTTATACAATTAAATAACTGCCATTTCTTTAATTTTGTGGTTTTAAGTCATGAACGTGTTGTCGCATGTGCTTTATGGCATGGAATTTGGCATTTCTAATTGTATACATGTATATGATTTGTGCATTATGTTGTTTTTATCATTATGATTTTGTTCTGATGTATGAGCAGAACAACATTATTCTTTGGTTTTATTAATTAATCAATAAAGGGTGTGTTTTACCTATTAAATTCTTTGTCAGGGTGAATGAAGTTAAGCAGTCCATCAATAAGGGGCCAAAGACGCTCCAAAGATCTCTGTGCATCAACTTTGGCTGCTCTCATTAAAGGATTTTATCCGAGAAATGTTGTGAGATACTTTGCAAACTAATTGCTTGGATAATTAGATCAACAGCGGTGCAGATGGCAAGCAAAGGAAAGGGCGTTCCGCGAAGTGCGCCTCGCCAAGCCATGGCGATCAGCAGGATCGAGCCGCAGCCTGGCCCAGCAGAGGATAATATTGATCCTCGAATTCAGGAGATCCCTTCTAGCGGCCCAGTTAGGGACTTGTCTGAAGTGTCAGTCGACCCGAAAGAGCCAAGCCGAGTGTTAAGGATTGGGAGCAATCTCAACCCACAGCTCGCGTCCGAACTGATAAGCTGTTTGAGAGAAAACATTGATGTGTTTGCCTGGTCGCATGCAGATATGGTCGGGATAGCCCGGACATTATTTGCCATGCATTAAACGTCGACAGTGAGGCCAAGCCGGTTGGCCAGAAAAGAAGAGCAATGGATCCGGAGCGGTATGCTGCATTAAAATCAGAAGTGGAAAACCTCCTCCAATCGCGGCATGATTTAGTTTCCAAGGTTTGATCCTCAAACCTTAAAAACTAGAGGACTTCTGTTATGCCTGGGAAATCAAGGGCTGACGTGGGAAATCACGTCAGGGGGGTGACCTGCTCCCGTCAGAATGGTAAGCACACGTCAGGCCTGCCAGACGCCGGGGGGCTCCCACGTGTCTGTTCCCTGCTCCAAATGGCGTGAAATCAGCTTGGAAGGTGGGCAATGTGACGTAAAGCTAGATTTAGCCCTGACATTCACACCAACCCACAGATTTGATGATGATTACTTGCACTCATCTCACTATAAAAAAGAGAGGACCCCTTCATTGAGGGGATTCGGTCTTTTTACACTCTAAACTAACTTTCTCTCTCTCTCACTTGTATCTTTATATTTATTTTTGCTTAATCATTTGTAAGTCAGTCCGCTGTTGCGACCTGACCCACAATATCAATACAACCATCAGTGGACGTAGGACTTGCTACTTTAGCATCCGAACCACTTTAAAAAGCTCTTATTATTGCATTTACTCTTCACAGTATTCATATTCACGTGTGTCTCTTGGTCAATCAACGTTACGCACGTGTCGATTAGTTGGTCTCAAAATCACGCATCAACAAGTATCAAATAAGATGGTGTTCTTTCGTTTTAATATACAAATTTCTATGAGACAGAGCTATTTTGTGGTACTGAAAATTTTGATCTAAGATTGTTAATCTGTTTGTATATGGATTATAAGACTTTAGAACGTTTTAAGATTGTCAAATTTCTGTTTATGATTGTTACTTGCTTTCTTTGCCTCTGAAGAAATTTTTTAAGTTAATTTGATTTCTAGATAGGGAATTTATTTTATGTCTGGATCTTTGAGGGCATGATTGATTTAGGTCTTGTTTGGAATTGATATTTTCCAGAAGCTGAAAACTTCTGATATTTTCCATGATTACTTCTTGGTTGTTGTAAGACCTTTGAGCCTATAATTGAGATCTGGAAGAGAAATTGGGTTTTATAATATCGCAATTTTTCTAATATTACAAGAGTTGCATTGTCAAGATGATGCAAATTTAGACCCTACCGGTATACTACACATTTTAAACTGTGCAGAAAGTTCTTATTATATCTTAATCTGGAATTCCGAAAATATACCGTCTACACTGAATGGTGCTTGGCAGGCAGCTTTTGAAGATGCAATATGTGTTGGTAAAGAAGGAATAAGATCAGTGTGAAGGTTAAGTCCCACAACAAGTGGTGTTATTTTACAAATTTGACTTTATAAAAAATATATTTATTTCTATATAACCTTTTCAACTATCATGTGCACTGCAACGCCACCACAATTTGCTATCGGGTGTACCATTATCATCAGTGTCCTTTCTACCAACACCTACTGCTAGCACTATCATGATCCACACCACCACCATTGCCAACACTGGGATTAAATATATTTTTGACATTGCCATTTTAAACTATGTTAACCATTACGATATCGCTCCAAAATTACATCTACTGGCTGTCATCACCATCATAACAACTATCACCAGCTACTTGCATATTCACCATCACCTTGTAATCACCACTAGTACACTGCCAACTTGATGGGACCTGGACAATGAGGGTGTAGGAAAAGTGAAATAAGGTAGCAAGTAGTGGATTGAGGGGATGTTGGCAGGAAACTTCCATGGGTTTAGGCTGGGACAGGTGGCGATTGGAGGTTGGGACAACAAAGGAATTCAGTTACAGAGAGAGAGAGAGAGCTGGAGGATAAAAAGAGAGGGAGAGCACAGATTAGGGGAGAGAAGAATATTGGTAAATTGGGAGCAGCTAACCCTTGAAGTTAGCAATTAGGGAGGAGCTGGCCCTCGAAGACCAGCATGACTATGTCCATTTTTGTGATCCTTTTACAGTTCTTTTAGTTGTGTTAATTACTCATTGTTCTCTTAAACTCTCTATTATGATTAATATACCATTTCCATTATTTTGGCTGTTGTGTTGGATTGATGCTGGAATACTGTTGAATGTTGCATCTGGAAAGTTCTTATTCTTGTATTTGAGCTGTGAGTGTTGCGTGTAAGTTGTGAAGAGGGTCTGGTAAAGTGCTGGGTTCCATCAATTTTATCACCTCTATGCTACCATTCCTATTGTTTACCATACCATCATTTTGTCATTGTCATTACTGCACCATCATCACTGCCTTTACCACGATGTTATAAAGATTGAATGCATTGTCACTATCATTTGCCTTTACTTCCTTTTTCATATCAATATCATTATTAGTCATATCTTCTGCCAATTCTTTTTCTGCTAAAATAAATTTCTTCAGTGGTTGTCTAATTCGCCAAACAATGATGTTAATATCATAAAAAAAAAAAAAAAAAAAAAAAAATTAATAATTAAAAAATAAAAAGAAAAAAAAAATTTTTTTATCCAAAAACAACCTTGGTGTACACTGCATTGCAATTTGCCTAATTTTGCGGAGCATCTTGCACCCTGGGTAAAATTTAAATTCTCTGAAGTTCATTTCAGACTCCTATCTAATTTTGAACTTCACCAATTTTATGAACATTTGTCCAATTTTGGAATTATGATCCTCTTTATTTGAATGAGGCATTGTTATGGTGTCAGACGTTGATTCCCATAGTGCTAAACAAGCATGTTTGTTGGATAAGCAGATAGGTTTTGGGATTCTTGTCTCTCTTTTCTGTTCTTTTGTCAAACATGAATTAGAAAAAAAAAAAAAAAAAATTGATGTTTGTTTTAGAGGGCTGGAGATTACCTTCTGCAGCTTGTTTCTTTTACTTGTTCTGATTTTTATTACGCATTTAATAAATTTATTGCGATGTCTTGGAGATGAGTTATATTGATTTCTCCAAGAGATGATGGAGAATTAAGAACCTTCTTATTATTTAATTTCAATTCACTGATTTTATGGTCTTAAGTCAAATTTTGTAATGATGATCCTCTGTATTGAATGAAGCATTGTTATAGTGTCAGATGTTGATTCTCAAAGTGTGCTTGAGAAACACTTTTGTTGAATATGTGAATGTATTTTTGGGACTCTTGTCTCTCTTTTCTGTTCTTCTGTCAAACATGAATTAGAAAAAAAATTGACATTCGTTTTAGCCGGCTGGAGAATCCTTGCAGCTTGTTTTGTTTTCCATTTTAAATTTGGTGATCATGCATCTAATAAATTCATCGGGATGTCCTGGAGATGAGTTATGTTGTTTTCTGCAGCTGATACTGAAGAAGAATTAAGAACCTATCTTTTTATTATTTATTTAGGGAAGTATTTACTTTAGGAATTGAGATATTCGATTAGACTATTACTTGTTTTTTTTAGATGCAATTTTCCTAATTAGTTTCTAGTTGAGAATGATTTAGATTACTTACATAAATATATTTATATTTCTTCTTATCCCTAAGACTTAACCATTTAAAATAGGGGCCTTGCAATCTATTTTTTGGAAGACTCTGATAGGCTTCTTCATTCTTTCTTTTCTTCATATTTTCTTTTTAATATTTTTAACTTTTATACAATTAAATAACTGCCATTTCTTTAATTTTGTGGTTTTAAGTCATGAACGTGTTGTCGCATGTGCTTTATGGCATGGAATTTGGCATTTCTAATTGTATACATGTATATGATTTGTGCATTATGTTGTTTTTATCATTATGATTTTGTTCTGATGTATGAGCAGAACAACATTATTCTTTGGTTTTATTAATTAATCAATAAAGGGTGTGTTTTACCTATTAAATTCTTTGTCAGGGTGAATGAAGTTAAGCAGTCCATCAATAAGGGGCCAAAGACGCTCCAAAGATCTCTGTGCATCAACTTTGGCTGCTCTCATTAAAGGATTTTATCCGAGAAATGTTGTGAGATACTTTGCAAACTAATTGCTTGGATAATTAGATCAGGTGCTGTTGCCACTGACTGTTAATAAGATGGACAGATCTGACACATCTGGTTTTGTGAGTGGTGGAGGTAGCTTGTTAGAGTATCTTCTGCTGGCTCTTTTAATTCTGATTTATGTGCCTGCTAGTGGCATCTACTAAAGACTCTTTTTGCTAGTTTCCTTTGTGCTATAGCCCACAACATCTCTAAAATGGATCTAAACAAGAATAATATACAGTCTTCTCAAACTCAAACTTTTGATCTAACAAAAAATGACAGTTTTGGAGATACCACTCTCCGTTTAAACTGTCTTGGCTATGGAGGAAGCAACCCTACTGGATTAAGAAGTAAAAGCAATCTACGTATTGATTTTGCCAATGTTCTTGATGACAGCTGCGGATTGGTTCTTGGATTGGGTCCAACACCAAGTACATATTGTGATTATTACAATGTTGGTGTTAACAAGATTAAAGGACCAGCTGGCAGATTGCCCCAGGGTTTGTTATCTGAGGGTGATTCAATCCTGAAACTTGGCCCTTTTATAGGGACGAAGGCAGATTTGAATGGCCTTGATTGTTCTCTTTCAACAGAGACTGATATAAATACTCCTATACTTGATGAACTTCCAGCTGATGTTCCTGTTGTTGATGAGGGTTCTACCTCGGCAAAGAAGTCTGGTGGCTATATGCCATCACTCCTTTTGGCTCCAAGATTGGATGGTGGCAAAGTTACACAGCAGGAACAGGAACTTTTACAGCTCAGGACCAAATCCAGTTTTCATCAATCGCAACCCAGCCATGAATCATCTTCTCACATAGATTTATCAGGCAGTGTTTCTGAGCAAACAACTACTGTGACATCTTCAGACTATAGAATGAGCAACACAAAAAGATGTGAGTTTGTAGGTTGTACAAAGGGAGCACGGGGGGCATCTGGTCTTTGTATTGGTCATGGGGGCGGACAGAGATGCCAAAAACTAGGATGTAACAAAGGTGCTGAGAGCCGTACTGCATTCTGTAAAGCCCATGGTGGTGGGAGGAGGTGCCAGCACTTGGGTTGTACTAAAAGTGCTGAGGGCAAGACAGATTTTTGCATTGCTCATGGTGGTGGGAGACGGTGCCAGTATCCAGAAGGATGCACCAAGGCAGCTCGAGGCAAGTCAGGACTTTGCATTAGACACGGTGGAGGGAAGCGGTGCAAGGTGGAAGGCTGTACCCGCAGTGCTGAAGGACAGGCTGGCTTGTGCATTTCTCATGGAGGTGGTCGCCGTTGTCAGTACCAGGGATGTACAAAGGGTGCCCAGGGAAGTACCATGTTCTGCAAGGCACATGGTGGTGGGAAACGATGCATCTTTGCAGGGTGCAACAAAGGTGCAGAAGGGAGCACGCCATTGTGTAAAGGACATGGTGGGGGAAAGCGCTGCCTCTTTGATGGTGGTGGTATCTGTCCAAAGAGTGTACATGGTGGCACAAATTTTTGTGTTGCCCATGGTGGTGGAAAGAGATGCATTGTACCAGGTTGCACAAAGAGTGCGCGTGGCCGCACTGATTGTTGTGTTAGGCATGGTGGTGGCAAACGTTGTAAGTTTGAGAATTGTGGGAAAAGTGCCCAAGGTAGCACAGACTTCTGCAAAGCTCATGGCGGTGGAAAGCGATGCTCTTGGGGGCAGGGAAAATGTGAGAAATTTGCTCGGGGGAAGAGTGGTCTATGTGCGGCACACAGCAGCATGGTCCTGGATCGGGAGACAAACAAGGGAGGTCTTATTGGTCCTGGACTGTTTCATGGGCTTGTATCTGCTGCTTCAACAACAACAGGTAGCAGTTTCGACAACAATTATTCATCATCAGAAGTTAGTGCTGTATCTGATTGCATCGAGTCACTGGAAAAGCCAGCAAAAAGGCCACAGCTCATACCTCCGCAGGTATTGGTACCTCTATCTATGAAGTCATCATCATCTTATTCAAGTTTATTGAATAATGGGAAGCAAGAGAAAGGAGGAATTGGTTTTGGTGGAAGCAGTGGAAGAAAGAGCTTTGATTTAATGATACCAGAGGGAAGAGTTCACGGCGGGGGACTCATGTCATTGTTTGGTGGGAGTCTGAAAGATCCCATTGATGGAAATTGAAGGTTATGATGTAGAAATATTAGGGATATTTTTAGAAGCAGAATTGGTGTATAAGATTTGGGGTCTGCTGAAACCATTTAGTATATATAGTCTTTGTTTAATTAATTGTGATCTATGAAGATATGGAGTTGACATGGATTATAAATAACAGTGGGCGGCCAAGGAAATGCATTGGTATGGCCGTTTTAATTAATGTTTAATATGTTTGTATATATGTACTCTTGGGTTTGAATTGTAAGATGACGCTATTATGTTTACTGTTTTTGCTTTCAAGGGCAAGTAAAGAATTTTAATTTTTAAGATTTGGAAATGTCTTGCCTATGATTGAGGATTATGTGTTTTTTAATATTTGGAATTAGTTTATTAACTCCCAAAAACAGTTTATAGGTTTATCCTTCTTAATCATCATGGGTTTATGTAAGAATTTCATATCTAATAATATAGGTATTAATAATTATCACTTTGTAATTTGTATGCTGCTATTAAATATTTATTTACGATAAAATTGGAATGAAATCAGGCATGTTCAAAGATTAAATATATATGAATAATTATCACTTTGTCATTATTGATTAATAATAATTACTTTATAAAATTAGTTAAATAAATATGGGATATATATATACCGAGGAGAAAGAAATTGGAAAATTATAAGTTCTCACTGCTTTCGAAAATTTGACTGCAGCCCCATTCCGTTAAATTGTTCTGTTAAAATTAATAAAAATATTGGTATTTGACATTTTCATTTTTTAACAAGGATATTTTTTACTTTCATCTCTACAAAAAGAAAAACCCGAAACTTTACTTTTTCCTTTATTCCCTTTTTTCTTCTCTGTCTCCCTACCCCACCTTTCTTCTTCTTTAGTTCTTTCTCCATTGTTCTCCTCCTTCCTTTCTATCTTTTTCTTCTTTTCTCCTCCTGCTTCCTCTTCTTCCTTTCTTTCCTTTATTTATTTTTTTTTTTTTCTCTCCTCTCTTTCTTTCTTCTCTCCTTTCCCTCTCTTCCTTTCTTTCTTCGCCATGGCCGACTGAGGCCACATAGGCGGCCAAATATGGCTAGCTGAGTGGCTACAACGCTGGCTAGATCTGGCTGATCGTGTAGCCCACATGGCTGGCTAGTTTTGTGGTGGATTTAACATAGTTTTATGGGGGGTTTGATGGTGGCGGTGAGTTTTGAGTTTACATGGATTTTAGAATGGGTTTTGTTATGCCCAAGAGCTAGGGTTGGCGTAACATACATCAGTGGAAACCAATAAGAATTCAGAAAGGTTTTCTACCGTCTGGATGTAGCCACGTCCTACAAGGACAAGAGGGGTAAGGCCATCATCAGTAAGGCAGGTGAACGCTAGGCCTATGAGTGGCTAGGAATTGTCCACCAGCTGAAGCTATACGTGATTTAAGGATATCTCTCGTGCAGACAACCAATGGGAAGCAGGTTAGGAATTGTACCTCACTTGCCTGCACGCAGAATCATGATTGCCAGCTTGAATCCTCCAACTATAAATAGAGGGCTCTCCTATATTTTACAAGATTGGCTCATCCACCACTAAAACACACACTCTCTTTCCCTCTCTCCATTTATTTTCTCTATTGTAATTCAGCTCGTCGAGTGCGACCTGATTGTAACCAACCATTAATATAATCATAGTGGACGTAGGATTCGCCCTAGAGCATCCGAACCACTTTAAAAATTGTTACTCGCTCTATCTCCCATTTTGCACTTCCATATCACGTGTGATTTCTAAGTTCGCTTAGCACTTCACACATACGAATAGTTGGTGCCAAAATCAAGCATCAACAGTTTGGCGCTAGAAGGAGGGGATGATTTAGTATCCACTCTTCATTAAAAACCTTTGACCGATCTTGTCCCCCAGTTAATGGCTCGCGGTTTTGAAAGTGAGCGACCCAATATCAACAATGAGGAAGTTCCCCAGGTACAGAATGACACTTCTCCTGAAATGCCGCCAGCCTAGCAGAGTATCATGGTGGATATTCCTTTGAGCTCATAACTCGACCCAGCTGTGATGAATTACTTGGAGAGGTTCAACAATACTCTCCAAACGGTTAGCCGAAGGTTGCACCGTTTGGACCAAGTCGTGCCACTAGAGTCTAACGAGGCGGTGCCACCACCAAAGACGTTTGCAGGTTATGCGAAAGCACGGAAGAGGGCAAAAGGCCCGAATTGCGCGCATGTAGCACGTAAAAGTAAGGGCAAACAAGTGGTGAGCAGTGAACCAGGAGGCTCCGAGAGGCTAGCGAACACCGGTTACGCAGTAGGTAGAATACCCATGGCGTTGCGACTTGGTGACATGTTGTAGCCTGAGCTGTCCCACGCCACGTCATATGGGCACACCTGTAAAAGTGCAAGCCGGGGAGATTCCCAGCCTCATCAAAATAATGGTCCTGACCATCACTGCCAGGGGAACCCCCATCGTCAGCAGGTTGGTTCTGACCACTGAGGGGGTCGAGAAAATTCCCCGAGCCATTCGTTACCCTCACATGGCTCTAGCCAGCGTGTGTCAGGGCATGTTGGAGCTTCTAGCCGAGAAGCGAAGGGACTCGACCTTCAGTCCTTCCTCAATCGCAACCATCAGGTTCGAACCCACAATTCAGAAATTAACCCCCGATAGCTCCGCTATCTCAGATTGAAGAGTTGCAGTGACAATTGGATTAGCTCAAGGCTTAATAGAATGAACAGGGTAAGGTCACTGAAGCGTCCCCTTTCTCTCTAGCAGTACTAGTTGCTCCTCTCCCATCGAGATTCAGGATGCCTAACATGCAGGCATTCGACAAAAATTCTGATCCGCAGGACCACCTCTACGAGTTCAATGACTTTATGGAACTCCACAAAGTCTCCGACTTGGCCAAATGCCGCTGCTTAGCAGTGACATTAACTGCCTATGCCAAGTGCTGGTTTAGATCGCTCCCCGTGGGGTCAATAAGCTCATGGCAACAAATGAGCTCGTTATTCTTAAGGCACTTCCAGGCAAACAGGAAGTTCTCAATGCTATTGAGCTATTTGAGCAATATACGGTAGAAGAGGGATGAGTCCGTCCAATCTTATATAGACAGGTTTCATCGCGAACTCCACAAAGTGGCTCACACTCTTGAAGAGTCCGTTCGGACTCTCATTATTGCAGGGGTTCGCTCACAGACTGACTTATGGAAAGAGCTACAGTTAGAGGACGATGTTTCCCTCACTTGTTTCCATGACCTCACCGAGAAGTATCTCCGAATAGAAAATTATGTGGCTACTCTCAATCACCACAACCTCGGTTTGTCAACCACTGTAGTAGAAGAGCTGATCGTGGTTGGGTCAATGATGATCAGCAAAAAGGGAAGAAGTAGCGATTCGAGCCCTAAAAGTCATACGCCCTAATTCCTCATCGCGATCGCGACAAGAATCAGTACACTCATTTGAATGCCTCAATATCAGCAGTTTTGGACAAATCAAAGGAGGCCAGCCTGCTCGGAGAGCTAGAGCATATGAAGAATCCCCCCTCGGTCAGGAACAGAAAATACTACCATTATCATATGGATAATGGGCACCACACTGATGAGTGTCGGGCTCTCAAGCAAGCAATTAAAGATCTCATCAAACAGGGGCACTTCAAGGAGTATGTTGACGGTTCGACTCCTATTTGGGAAAAAGACCAAGAGGAACAAGGGAAGAGGCGTCGTGGTCACAAGGGGCTCTACTATATAGGGATCATTTTCAGGCGGCCCGACCTCGCGGGGAACTCTCGAGGTTGTTAGGAAACGACCAAGTCATGGCAGCGCAAACAAAAATCATAAACAACATGGATCGTTCCTTAGAACCAAGATCAGGACACAAATTTAACAATCTATGCATTAAATACAAATCTGCAGGAAATCAATTTAAAGTTAAGAAACCATACCCACGTTTGGAGGCCCCTCCAACTTTAACTCTGAATGGGTTTCGCTACCGATCCAAGGGTAGGATCGAACCACCGTTAGTCCACACGAGAGAACCCCAAGAACTAAGAGGGATTTGCTAGATCGTCTTTAGCCTTAAGAACCAAGAACAAAATCAAGCAAATTTTGTTTCAAGCAAAAAGGAAATCAGGCGTGGGAGAGAAAAAGCGGCTGGGGTTTCTATCAAAATGATTGAAATGAATTAATTTTTAATTTCACAAAGTGTTGCACTTATATAGTGCACACTTTGCCCTATTCCATCATGGAATAGGCTTGGGCACCAACACAAACAACCCCTATGTCCAAACAACCCCTATGTCCAAACAACCCCATTTAGATATTTTAATTATTATTATTATTATTATTTCAATTGAATTCAGTTAATTAATATACATTATATATATTAACATTTAACAATAATAATAATTCATTTAAATATATGCGAACACATATTTAAATATAATTTCACTTATTTAATTTCATTAACAAATTAAATAAAGGCTACGACCTTAGCAAATTTAATTGCACTGTGAAATTACAAAAATACTTTTTTGCCTAAAAAGATGAAAACACCCTTCTTATAAACTGGTTCTTAAATTATCTTCTATGTGTGTGACTCGTAAGCTCCTCATCATATCGGTAATGTGTTGTATCGTGATTAACACCAATTAATTGTCTCACTACACACAGACCAAGATTGGCCCTTAGCAAGGCATCATGGCCACCCGATAGATTCGGATTCAACGAAGCAGCTACCTGTCAACGATATGGTTATTGTACAATCCAATCTTTTTATCATTCGTTATCTCGACGAGACCGAGGCATAGAAATAGTATCAACCTCGGTTACTCTCGATATTATGTATTCAGTTACTGGACCAATGACCTGGATTATAAACTGGATAGAGCAACAATTCAATCCCACTGTGGCCACAGTTTTAGTGTCATTGCCATTTACTGAATTGTGCCATGAGATAAATTCCCCCATACCCGGGAGTGATGAATCCTCTGTCGATCCACCATAGTCTTGATACACTCCTTGATGCAGCCAATCACTACCATATTGACAGCTCTGAATAGAACTGTGTTAGACTAGTGTCAAACTACACCAATCGGTGCACAAGGCGCTTTGGTGATCTCAAGTCTAAGGATCATATGCACCACCATTCGTTAGAGGATTTGTTCCATAGACATTGGGGTTATAGTGGGTCAGTCCAGTGAACTTGCCTACAGCAAGCACCCATGTGTTGTACCAGGTTGTCACCAAACAACCTTGACAAGTGAGATCAATCACTGCCTTTCGACAGGGTCGTTTAATACTATGATAGCCTTATTGTATTATTTGTGCCCTTACTTCAAAATAATACTGGGGTTACAGACATTTCTAGAATGGCCACCATATGAGCTCATGGGGTTCTCACTATCAAGATTTGAAACACTTGATACACTCGTCACAGTTCTACCATTCTAAGGACATATATCAATACATACAATAATGATTTACGTGATATAGAATAAAATGTCTTTTATTGATCAATGAACATTATTATAAAGAGTCAATTCTACAATAATTGATTGGCTCTAGGGCATATACTCTAACAGAGGTGGCCAGGAGAGGTATGCCCGGGAAGCTCGCCGTGACCTTTTGAGTGTAATGAGCACGGTGTCACAACCTGCTAAGATCCGCAGGGAAAAAGAAATTACCTTCTTTGAAAAAGACGCAATACGACTGCATCACCCCTACGACGATGCACTCGTCATCGCGCCTGAAATAGGCCGGTGCGAGGTCCACAGAATATTGATCGACAATGGAAGCGCCATGAATATCCTATTTCAGCAAGCCTTCGAAAGAATGCAATTTGATGAGACAAACCTGAAGCTACCTCCTTCCCCCTCTACAGTTTTACCGAGGATCACTTGATTCCCAAGGGAACGATTGCACTCCCCGTCAAGCTGGGAGAAACCAACGAAGTGACGAAGATGACAAAGTTCTTGGTGGTAGACTGTCCGTCTGCCTTCAACGGCATCCTAGGACGACCTCTACTACAGAATTTCAAGGCTGCCACCTCTATCTACCATTTGAAGATAAAGTTCCCCACCCCAACGGGGATCGAGGAAGTGCAAGGATCCCAACATGAATCTCTCGATTGCTACATAAGGGCAGTCCAGATGGTGTGTAAGGGAAAGGGGAAGCCAGTGGGCGCCCCCGAACATGCCATGGCAATCAACAAGATTGAGCCACGACCTAGACCAATAGAGGATAACATAGATCCTCGCATCCAGGAATACCCTCACACCAGGCTAGTTGAGGACTTGTCTGAGGTATCGGTCAATGAAAGCAAGTCGACCAGAGTATTAAGAATTGGGAGTAATCTCAATCCCTAGCTCGCCGAAAGCCTGACGAGCTTCCTCAGAAAAAATATCGATGTTTTTGCATGGACTCACGCCAATATGGTCGGGATCAGCCCAAGTGTAATATGTCATGCTCTAAACATTGATAGTGCAGTCAAGCCAGTCCGCTAGAAGAAAAGAGCAATGGACCCTAACGCTATGCCCCTTGAAAAGTGTGGTGGATAAGCTCCTCTTGAATGGGTTTATTCGAGAGGCACTTTACTCGAGCTGGGTTGCCAACCCGGTCTTGGTAAAAAAACCCAACGGCAAATGGTGGACCTGCGTCGACTTCACCGACCTCAATAAAGCTTGTCCGAAGGATAGCTTTCCCTTGCCAAGGATCGACCAGCTCGACAATGCCACTTCTGGGCATGAGCTACTAAGCTTTATGGATGTCTACTCGGGATATAATCAAATTCTGATGTCAGCATCAAATGAAGAGCATACCTCGTTCATTACAGATCGGGGACTGTATTGTTACAAGGTCATGCCTTTCGGCTTGAAGAATGTTGGGGCAACTTACCAGCGGCTGGTTAATCATATGTTTTCCAAACAGATCGGCAAAACAATGGAAGTTTATGTTGATGACATGCTAGTTAAGTCGCATGTTGCTTCAGATCACATAGCGCATCTCGTCAAAATGTTCGGCGTGCTCCGAAAATATAGGATGAAACTCAACCCTCTCAAGTGCTTGTTCGGAGTATCCTCAGGAAAGTTCCTAGGGTACATGGTTAACCAGCGGAGAATCGAAATCAACCCCGAAAAGATCCAAGCTCTCCTCGATATGAAAAGCCCCGCCAGCAAAAAATAGGTTCAGAGCCTGAATGGTAGGATAACGGCTTTAAGTCGTTTCATATCAAGAGCAACAAATTGTTGCTTGCCATTTTTTAATGTGCTTAGGGCCAACAAGAAGTTTGGATGGACTCTAGAGTGTGAATAGGCCTTTCAGAGTATAAAAGAACACCTCGGAAGACCACCTCTCCTGTCCAAGCGTCTTCCCTAGGAAATTTTACTTCCATACTTGTCCGTCTCCTAGTATGCGGTCAGTGCTGCCCTCATCTGGGAACAAGACAGAGTTCAGTGGCCAGTATATTATGTGAGCAAGCGACTACTGGACGCCGAGATGCGGTACTTAGAAATGGAGCGATTAGCTTATGCCCTGCTGATCGCCTCTAGAAAGCTGCGACCCTACTTCCATGCCCACGCAATCCATGTTTTAACCAAATACCTGCTCAAGCAAATCCTTCAGAAGCTGGAGGCTTCGGGTAAGTTGCTTAAATGGGCAATGGAAATGAGTCAGTTCGATCTACCTTACAGACCGAAAACAACCATCAAAAGGCAGGCTGTTGCCGATTTCATTTCAGAATTCTCATACCAACCCAATCGAATACTCGAGCAACCAATCATCGAGGTCATCCAAGAGACTGCTCAGAACTTGTCAACCTGGAGCCTCTATGTTGATGGTTCCTCAAACAGAAAAGGGTCGGGGTAGGTCTTCTTGATGAGAATGCAAAATGTCATATTTACCACCCTACCCCCTCTCACCCCCCCCCCCCCCCCCCCCCCCCCACCCCCTTTTTCTTAATGTCTAGTATTTTATACTTATTTATTGCCTAAAGTGCTCATTATTATTCTATTTTGATTTAGGATGCAAATGGAGGCGTTAATTGCAAAACGGAACTAATTAAGTGAATTCGGATAGTTTCGACATTGTTTCGTAATATGGGCATAACTCTCTCATCTGAGCTCTGATTGAGATGATTCAAAATTCTGTGGAACTCTCAGAAAGATCTCAACTTCAGTTTGGAGTTTGGAGAGATACTCACTGCATCAAGGTTGTAATTGAGCTTGAAATTGACGCACCTGCACTGCCGACTTCAGGAACATTCTGCCTTGCATGCAATTCAAATAGGCAATTATTACAGAAGTTTTGAAGACCTGTTGCACGCAAATTCAGCTGGAAAAAACCACTTTCCTGTTTTATTTTAGGACTTTTTTTTATTTCCAATTAATTAGATTAAGATAAATGTTACTTTAGGATATTAGAATATTTTGAGGAGATGGAGTAGAATTAGAATTCGAATTTAGATATTTTAAAGGAATCAAATTAGGGATTAGAGGACACATATCACACATGCTTCTCTCTCTCTCTTGGTGGATTTTCATTTTTCTTTTGAATTTTCGTGATGGCCATGAGTGGCTAATTTTCAAACTTGGTCGAAGGAACAAGACCTCGGAATCAATAAACTGTGAGATCAATCTGGTTTTTTTTTTCTTTAAGGTTTCAATTTATGTTTGTAGTATGAATGTTTTTTCCATGCATATTTTCATGATTGTTGCGTTTAATTACTAGGAGGCCTACTAGTTTATTAATTGTTGCAATCTACTGCTAAGTTAGATATCAAATCCGTAATTGTTTGATTCCTCTAACTTGTGAAGCAATTAGGGTTAATAATTTGCTGCGTCAGGAATTAGTAATTCTTAAGAACACTCGACTAAATTAAATGCGACCACTTGAGTTTGTGTTGTTTAGCTTCATCGATCTCTCTAGGTCTTAAGGCTGCCACTAGATTAAATCTTTAGCACTTGTCCAGGGTTGTTTAGCAGTAAGGTTAATTAGATCGCTTGTTTCTTAATTAATTACAACTGAGGAGAGATAGGAAAATAGTTCCAATGGTGAATATTCAGGGTATGAATTGATTTATTTTTGTATCAATGATCAGTTGTAAGATTCTGATGGTGGATGTTGACTTAGACCAAGGTTTGTTATTTTGATTGATTGATTAATTTGAATTATTGTTTTCCTGAAATTGTTTCTGTTTAACTCAAAACCCCCCATACTGGTTCACATAACATTAAATTCTGCTAGACACTCTCCGTGGGAATGATCCTGACTCACACTACTACATGTGTTTTTAGGTTTTAATTCTGGGTGCCTATGACAGCACGCCACTTCTCCTCCTCAGTCCTGAAGGGACGCGCATTCATAGGATCCTTTGGTTCGGGTTCTAGGCTACTAACAATAAGGCTGAGTATGAAGCGTTGCTCGCTGGTCTGCGACTAGCGAGAGAAATGGGATCCGACATGGTCACCATTCATAGTAACTCCTAGTTGGTCGTAAATCAAATCTCGGAAGAATACCAAGCCAAGGAAGAGAACATGATTAGCTACCTAAAGAAAGCAAAGGCCGCACTCGAGCCTTTCAAGCACTTCACGATCACGCAAATCCCGAGAGATAGTAACTCTATTACGGACGCCTTGGCAAAGATAGCCTTATCGCTAGGCTCGGATGTGCCAGACAATATTCTAGTTCGGAACATAGGAATCCCGAGCATTAGCTCACCTAAGCCAACAGTAACCGCAACCGAATCAGTTTCTTGGATGACCCCAATCATTCTGTATCTCTGAGATAGGACTCTGCCTAGCGACAAGACTGAGGCAAAAATCCTGCACACCAAAGTTGGTCGTTATCGGGGATCAGTTGTATAAGCGGAGGTTTAGCACACCTCTCATTTGATGTATAACTGAAGAGGAAGCAGATTATATTATGAGGGAGATGCATGAAGGGATCTGTGGTAATCATACTGTCGCTCGATCCCTCACCAATAAGATTGTCTGCCAAGGATACTATTGGCCCTTGCTTTAGGAAGACACTTTCAACTTTGTAAGAAAGTGCGACAATTGCCAGCGGTTTGCGAATATCTCGCGAGCTCCTTTTCACCAACTAACTACAATGACCAGCCCTTGACCATTCTCTATGTGGAGAATTAACCTTATTGGGCCTATGCCCACCGGGAAAGGGGGCGGGGCGTCAAGTATGTCGTGGTCACGGTAGATTATTTCACAACATAGGCCGAAGCCGAGCCCCTGGCTGCGGTCACTACCAAGATCAAGAGCATAGTGTGCCAATATGGAATTCCTCATACTCTCATCTCTAATAACGGTAAGCAATTCGACAACGAGGAATTCAAGCAGTTTTACGATGAGCTGGGGATCCACAAAAAGTTCGCCTCAGTCGCCAAACTACAAGCCAATGGTCAAGTTGAAGCTGTCAACAAAACCATCAAGCACACCTTGAAGGCCAAGCTTGGCATTGCCAAAGGCTATTGGGTCGATGACCTCCCTGAAGTTTTGTGGGCATACAGAACAACTCCAAGAACCTCCACTTCGGAAACACCTTTCTCGCCAGTGTATGGCTGTGAGGCAATGATCCCGATAGAAGTGGGGATCGGTTCACTTCAAAAAGACTTGTTCAACGAAACAGACAACAAAGCACTTCTACGTGTAAGCCTAGACCTAGTCGAAGAACATCGTGACAAAGCTCGATTAAGAATAACATCTTACCAGTAACGTGCAAAAAGGTTATTCAACTCTAAGGTCAGAAGAAGAGACTTCTAGGTCGGCGACCTAGTTCTGAAAGAAGTCCTTCTCGGTGTAAGGGAACCAAACATGGGGGTATTAGGACCCAACTGGGAAGGTTTGTATCGCATCGCCAAAGTAATATGACCAGGAACGTATCACCTCAAGAGGCTTAACGGTTCCGAAGTACCGCGAGCTTGGAATGCCGAGTATCTTCACCCCTATTATCAGTAATTCCAGGCTCGCTCTCAGTCTTCCATCTCTTTTACTTGTAAAGTTTTCCTTGTAACCTTTATGAATGAGATCGTTCTTCTTCACCTTGAATTAATGTCTTACATGATCTTGTTCGTTGTAATATTTTTATAAGTTTCTCGATGAGATGTAATATTAGTTTTATAAAGCACTCGAAATTGTAGAACTCTAAAGAAAACTCTTTTCATTTATGATTTACAAAAATACAGTGGACAACCAAAAATAAAAGAGTCAAAAAAGTAGAAAAAGATAACAATCACTGGCCTCCATCTCCAGGATCTGCGGGCATGACCTCATCGTCCCCCAGTTGGTCACCGACTGTCAAGTCAATCGTTGGATCCTCAGAAACATATTCCTCTGGCTTATCATCCTCCAGAGGGGGCTCTTGTTCCCCGACCTCATCGTCAGCTAGGGCCACGGAAGCAAAGATGTCTTGATAATCAAGTGAGAGGTCGGAGAGATCCATTCCCGGGTTCCTTGGTCGCAAGGTATAAATGGCCTGAATTGCCCAATCAGTGACTTTCCTTTCAAGCTCAAGGTTCTACTGCTTCATTTGGTCAGTCAATGAAGTGAATTGCCCTCGGGAAAGCTTAAGGTCCATTTCCAACACTCTCTTCTGCTTCTCTGAGTTCGCCTTCAACTCCTTCTCTTTCTCGTCATCCTCTTTGGTGAGTTTGGCTATTGTCCTCTGGAGTTGTTTGACTTTTTCGCCTCTCCTTTTGAGCTTAGCCTTCTGGAAATCCACGGTGCTAAAGGTAGAGTTTTTCTCCGCCAAGTATTAATTCGCTTGGAGGTTGACCAACTTTGCCTCTTCGACCCGGTCTTCGAGGTCCTTCTTCAGTTTGTCATTCTCCTCTTTCAGGTCATGGATCCCTTTGGCATAGTCCAGGTTAACCTTCTACTGGGCCAAAGCGAGTAGGGTCTACAAAAGAAAGGAAGCAAGAGTTAACTCCCATTTTTCTGAAAACTATTAAGGCTAGAAAATCAACTAAGTTTGAAGTCCTCGATGAGGATGGACCACCCTACCTGGCTCTGTAGCTGAAGAGCAATGGTCATCAAGCCTGTGGGTCGGGAAACCACAAACTCCTCAAAGGCTGAAGCCAATTGGCACTCCAGTAAGGTATACACCACCGGCTACAAGTGCTCCAAAAGTTGCCCCATGGAGTCCAACACTGGTGTGCCCGCCTCCATAGGAACTAGTGACTCATCGACCCGCTGCTTGCCCGCCCTCTTACGGGTAACCATGGTTTCCCCCGCTCTTCGGCCTGAACTCTTGGGGATCACTGAGATGCCCGATACGCGCCTCGAGCGAAAAGCCTGGTAAGGCTGTGAACTCTCGGGTTGCACCCCAACGCCCTCTGACTTGGACTTCAATTCCTTAGCCTGCAACTGTTTTCTCTTCTTAGTCTTTTAGCCCGTGGTTTTCTGCTTGGGGGCACGAGCAGTCGCAGGTTGAGGAGCTTTCCCATGTCACTCTGGAGGTTCGCCCTTCAGCGCCAATTTGTATCCCTCCTATGAGGATATCACTAGGGACCGCCTCGACTGGCTCAGTCGGAGCGACCCGGGGAAACACAAACTTTCTCAGTACCTTGGGCGGCATGATCGCTGTGCACCATAGAAATGTTAGTAACACAGGTCGCCGCAGGCAACCAAAAAGCATTCTAAGTATGGGGATACTTACGGTCTGACTCTAAGGACGCTTCCGGGTTAAAAAATTTCTACTTCTTTAAGTTAGCAGTGGTCATGAGTAGCTTTGCGTCGCGACAATGATCAGGAAGACAGCCGACCGCAATGATTCGGTTGTAATCTGTTAGATTTCCCAACCTGGTTGTCTTATTTCCTGCGAAGAGACAAAAAGTTTTGTTAGATACAAAAACCGAAGGTATAACAGCTCGCAAATGGAAAGGAAGACCTACTTAGCTCCCTAAACTGGCAGACGCCATCGTATTTAAAAAAGAAAAACTTAGTTTCATAAGCCTCGACATTGTTGGGGTAATTGAATATCCCTCCCTCGATCGTAGATCGCTTTGAGAGGTATAAATAATCCTTGTCTTTGCTTTTCTTCAGATAGTAAGAGCACGCGAGCTCTAGTGCCGTTAGCTCGTCAAGGCCATTTTCGCCACATACGATATACATAGCAATAGCTATCCTATACGCATTGGGCGTTAACTGCATTAGCGTGACCTTGAAGTGGTTAAGAATCGACCTAACGAAGGGATGAAAAGGTATTAGCATCCCACATTTAAAGATCGTCTTCGAGATCACGGCCTTTCCCTCTGGGGGATTCCGAGCTGCACGGGTTCTGTGTTGATAGACATTCACGCTAAGCACGTATTGGTCCACTGCCTTTTGTATATCCTCTCGGGTGATCATAGACGAGGTCTCTGGCACGGGACCCGCTTGGGTGGCTGGCGCGTACGAGCTCGTGCCCTCGGCTGCCCTGGTCGCGGAAGGGTTTGTTGTTCCTAATGTCTAAAAAAGGGGCGACGTTAAAAAAAAATATATATATATATATATATATATATAATCTATATATATATATATAATAATATAATATAATAATATATAATAAAAGAAAGAAAAAAGGCTCAGTCCTCGTACGATGTTCTGTACGGTGACGTAGAAGGCCGAGGGAAACCCTAATGCATCCATCTAAAACCCTTGTAAAACCCTCAAAAACCTTTTGGGGGTGAACCCCCAAGGATTTGTGCCCTAAACTTCTCATCTTTAAGAAAAACTAAACCCCTCTCCTCACCACTATCTGGGGACACGCACTGCAAAAGCCCATCGGATAGCCCATAGCCGCCATTACCAAGCAAGTCGTACAGAACCATCGAACGACGAAAAAAAGTGATGCGTTGTAACTACAACATGCATAAATAGCAAGTGTACTAGTCGCACAAAGTAATAAAGTGATGAGTGAGTATCGTTCCCACGAGGATTGGTTGCTAAACACTAAGTTTTCTACTGTTTTCAAGTTGGAGCAATCGAATTTGTTTGGATTAATGGGAGAAAACTAAACTTAAACTAAAACAAAAATTACTAAATATTCAAAGCTAAATTATGAAAGCAAGATTAAAAATAAGGTAATATCGATTTAAACAAACGGGTAGGGTTTTGACTTCATTCGGACTCTACGAATTAAACCTCCGGATTATGCTATTTCCATATTCATATGCATTGATTGTAAATCGAATTCTCTAAATTGTAAAACATGTTTTCCTACTTTTCCCTATTAAACTTCCACACCCAACAATTTGAAAATTAATAGTTCTAAGCTCATTAAGCACATGGAATCCTAGATTGATTTCATTGATTCTTAAATCAATCTCTAGCATTCAATACTACAATGGTGATTACCCAAGAAGCTTAACATGACTCATTTCTCAATCTCATCATGTTCATCAAATAAAAGCAATAAAATCAGAATAACCACACAAACCATACAATAGCATATGAAAATAACAAAATCAATTACTTAATCCATGGAAATCCGAATTACATCAAAACCCTAACCCAAAATGGGTTAGTTCATAGCTAAATCAACACAACAAGCAAGAAAAACAATAAACTCAAGGTTCAACATATTGAAATGAGAGAAAAGACAAGAGATCTCCCCTAGTTGAAGAATCCACCAGATTCAATCCCAAATCTTCTCAATTTTCAACCCAAAATTTGTCAAATCTAAACTAAGGAAGATGAAAATAAGCTACTCTAGATTAAGAAAAACGACGCCCCTCTCAAAATGGCAAAGTTTTGCTTTTATACTTTGCCAAAAACCTAAGACTTTGCCTAAAAATGAAACTGTGCGTTTTAAAGAAACTGAAATTTGCAGACTTTGCCGCGACGAAGGAGAAATCTCGCCGCAGCGATGAAGTAAACTTAAATCTTTTGCGTAACTCATTTCGCAGCGGTGAAGAACAAACTTCACCGCAACAAATCTTCATGAAGAATTCTGAATTTATAGAATTGCCCTCTGCTTGCTTCTTTGCTTGAATCTTCGATCTTCGATGCTCTCCCATGGGAACAAGCTTCATAGTGCTTACTCTGCTTCAGAACTCTCCCAACTTTTGAGATCCACTTACTTCTGAGTCCAGAATCTCCAATTCGCTCATTATTTGCTCAAAATGTCCATTTTGGCCTGAAACACAAAATGTAAAGAATTAAGTAGCAATTCGGCCATAAATGAACTAAGAAGTATCTAAAATCCGGTCTAAAAGCCTAAATAAAGCAGTATAATCCTCGGATTATCAGAAAGCGCGAGAGAAACTCTTCTTACCTCTTGGCGGCATGGGAAGAGCTTTCTGTCGTAATGGACGGTGGACATCAATGGAAGAGGGCGGGCTGACTGTTACGAGAGTTTCGTTTTCTTTCCGAGAATGAGAGTTCTGTGGTAACGAAGCTGAAGCAAATTTGGGTTTTATAGGGAAAAAGCGTTGATTGGGTTTCCTGAGGAAGCGACATTTGGGCAGGACACGCTTCTCACCATTGATTATGACCACGTGTTGTTAATCTATGAGAAGAGTAACTCCCATGCTTCGAAAACACCAATCAACGTTTCCCTCCATTGGAATAACCAAACGACAGCATGGTTACCCTCCTCCACATTAAATGCACCCCTATCCACATTTAATGCCCTGAAGGAGAATGTCGTTTCAGCATGGCTCGCATTAAATGCGTATGGCTAGCATTTATTGCGTAATGGACAAGTCTGTTAGAATAAAGAATATTTTATTGGTTAGGTGAACTGTCACGCATAACAGATAACATCTGAAGAGGTCGTTGGAATTAACACTTTTCGTCACACGTTGATTTCAAAGCTATGCGACTCTTCGCTTTTGATAAGAGTGGTGATGAGACTTTCTCAAGTCGCAAGTTAGGGTTGAGGCTCAGGACATATTGATACGGCACCGTTCACGATCTGAATCAGGTCGCTAAACCTGCCATAAAAAGACCACATTAGGTTGCTAAGTACAGTTCTCAAGGATCCATATAGCTTGATCGGTTCGATCAAGCGTCATCAAGGGCAAACCGAGTCGCAGTATAATCATGAAGTTCTCAAGGCTTAATCCTTAAACCTTAAAAACTGGGGGGCTTTTGTTATGCCCAAGAGCCAGGGTTGGCGTAAGCATACATCAGCGGAAACCAATCAGAATTCAGAAAGGTTTTTTGCCATCTGGATGTAGCCACGTCCTGCAAGGGCAAGAGGGGTAAGGCCATCGTCAGTAAGGCAGGTGAACGCCAAGCCTATGAGTGGCTAGGAATTGTCCACCTACTGAAGCTATACGCGATTTAAGGATACACTACAACAATATACACATATAGCTACGAAAAGAAAAACTGTAGCAAATACATATTTACAGCTGTAAAAGTCAATATTTATAGCTAATTGAAATAATTTTAGTGATAAGAATTTCTCCCTCAAAGCTAATATTCATCTATTGCTATAACTTATTAAAATTGTGGCAATAACTATTCATTTAGCTACAATGTATTAGCTATGGTAAAACATTGTAGCTAATTAATGTATTTAGCTATAAATATTTCATTTACATGGCATATAGTATCATTATTTGCTATGAGTTTTAACTATATAGCTNACGCAGCAAATTCTTAAACCCTAATTGCTTCACAAGTTAAAGGGATCAAACAATTACAGATTTGATATCTAACTGCGCAGTAGATTGCAACAAATAATAAACTAGTAGGCCTCCTAGTAATTAAATGCAACAATCACGAAAATATGCATAGAAGAACATCCAATACTCAAACATAAATTGAACACTTAAAGAAAAAAACCAGATTGATCTAACAGTTTTATTGATTCCGAGGTCTTGTTTCCTTCGACCAAGTTATAAAAATTAGCTACTCATGGCCATCACGAAAATTCAAAGGAAAAAGTTGCAGTAGAGGAGAAAGAGAGGCGTGTGTAATCCTGGTCTAATCTCTCTCCCCTTAACAAAATCCAATTAAAGTATTTGAATTCTACTTAATCTCCTAAAAAATATTCTAAGCCTTATCCTAAAATAACATTAATCCTAATCTGATTCTGATTAATTGAAAATAAAATAAAGTATTAAAATAATATAGGAAAGTGGTGTGTCCAGCTGTAACTTGTGTGCAACAAGTCTTCAAAACGTCCAATAATAAACTGCCTCATTGACTTGCATGATAGGGCAGAATGTTCCAGAACGTCAGCAATGCAGATGCGTCAAATTCAAGCCGATTACAACCTTGATGCAGCAAGTATCTCTCCAAACTCAAAACATGAAAGTTGTAGATCTAATTCTTAGAGTTCCACATCATTTTGAATCATCTCAATCGGAGCTCGGATGAGAGAGTTATGCTCAGATTACAAAGCACTGTTGAAACTGTTCGAATTCACCTAATTAGTTCCGTTTTGCATTTAACGCCTCCATTTGCATCCTAAATCAAAATAGAATAATAATGAGTATATTTAGGCAACAAATAAGTATAAAANAATATGTAGAATTTAATTTTCTTCATCATAATTTATGTAATTTATCTTTTAAATGTGAAAAATTAAATAAATTATTCATATTTATTAATAATTATAAGATTAATTAATAAAATAATTTGTTTAATTTTAATTATGATACAAATTAGGGTAAATAATCAAACATATAATCCTAATAAACCCAACTTATTATATACATTTAATTTTGATGCATATTCTACTTAAACAAAACTCTACCAAATTCCAATTCACAAGTACAATAATTTGTTTTCCTTGCATATAGTGAAACAATTGAGGCAATAAATATAAATAGTACAAAAGAAGGGGTATTCCCAAAGAAGTTAAATGTCCAAAATATAATGAAAATGAAATAAGAACAAATTCCCGTTTAGAAAGTCCACTCCTCAAGCAGAAACGCCATCGTCTTGACCTTTTGCTGATACAGACTCCCATGTGTAATGCTAAACTTTTGTGATTTAATTGAGCAATAATGCTACGGACACTGGTATTTTTACACCAAAATCTTGTACCAGCCTACGTGTCCCGTGATTCACACCAGTAAACCAGACATGTTTTACGTTATTAAATTTTTTTCTAGTGAACGGTCATTCATCAAATATGGACAACCGTTCCCTTACATGGACTCCCGTCCATATTATATGGACGGGGGTCCATTTACTACGGAAGGACGTTCCCATTTAAAGGACATCCGTCAATCAGTAAAATGGAATAATTTTTTTTTTTAAAAAAAAATTAGGGACAGCCATTCACAGGTTATGGACGGCTGTCTTTAAATATTGGACGGGCGTTCATATTTTAATGGACGCCCGTCCATTAACAATTCTTTTTAAAAAATTACTATGTTATAATTTATTTAGAATTTATTATAAAAAAAAAAATTATTCCATTTTACTGATCGACGCCCGTCCTTTAAATGGGGATGCTCATCCGTAGTAAATGGACCCCCGTCCATGTTATATGGATGGGAGTCCATGTAAGTGAACGACCGTCCATATTTGATGAACGGCCATTCACTAGAAAAAAATTTAATAACGTGAAACATGTCTAGTTTGCTGGTGTGAATCACGAGACACGTAGGCCGGTACAAGATTTTGGTGTAAAAATACTGGTGTCCGTAGCATTATTGTTTAATTGAGATTATAACCAGTGTAGAGGCGGCTGTATAAGAATTTAATTAAATAAATACAAAGTTTTTATTATTTTTTATTTGACAAGAGAAGCATGCAAAAACATAGTTATATAAAATAATTAAAATAAATAAAATACATTTACAATTAAATAGGATAAAGAGAAAAGAGTAAATGTTTTCCTAAATTATAAAAGTAAAAGTGGCAGTACTTTTATCCCTCATTTTTTCAATTGCGCTTTTTTTTTAGGGTTTTATTTGAAGTTTTTTGAGAAATCCTGGATGTAAAATATCAAAAGATTTCCATGCATCAGAGTCAGCTGGACGTCTTAGAATGCCATCTTGGGGACGTTCTCATGATGCCATCTCATATCTAAAGTGTTTTTGAGACATAAATAGTCTTTGCAATCTTTGTTTTAGTGGAAAATAGAATAAGACTTCCTAGGAATCTTCTTGCCACTCTTTTTAGGATTAACGCACTCTTCTCAACTGATTTCCATCTAGATTCACCATAAATCAAACAATTTTCATCATTGCATTGTCTTTCTAGGAGAAGACACAATCATTCTCACAAGCATCTATTTTTCATAGTGAAGACCCAATCTTTATAACTTTCTTGCGTCACAAAAAGATTTTTGTAAATTTTCACCAGCGGAGTGCCTTTTTAAGCAATTGCATTAGCAGTCAACTGCTTATACACTTATGCCATAAAGACATTTAATCTGAAATATTCCACAATGAATGACAACTTTGAGAACTCATCACAACCAGGATAAAGTTGTGTTGGGCATCTTCTAATAGCTTAAGAAATTTAAGGGCTTCTTTATTTGGAACCAATGGTGACGCATCAGGTTCAAATACATTAGGATTGTGAGGCTCGATAGTGTCTTGCACACAAACATCTTGCATTATAACATCGTAGGTAGGTCTAGCTGCATCATGAATCATCCCAATTAATCATCTTTTTCATTTGTTTTTAAGTCATTAGGGACATGTTTCTTTTTAGCGATGAATTCACCATGATATAACCAACGAGTAATCCTTTGACGATTCCATGCATTAACAAGTGACCTGTACTTCATCTTTTGTTTTGTGCAAAACATGTTACAATTCATATAAGGGCATGGGTCACACCACCTAAGTTTGTGTGACTAAAAGCAAATCAAGAAAATTCTAAACTCCTATCCTATACTCATACACAATCTATCTGTACATTGCATTCATTGTTTGTCCATTTCATCATGTTTAAGTATTAATATTTAATAATTAAAAAATAAAAAACTACTTGATCCAAATAAACTTATGAAAAAACTAATGTGAAACACATACATTAATTTAGAAGTCATCCACTAAAATCTACCTTCCACAAAATTTCATTGAAGATATTTACAAATAGATGATGCGCTTGTTATTAAAAGCAAAATTCAAAAATCAGAAAACGAAACAAATGCATCAATTAAAGATATGCAAAAAGATGCAGAGATTGTTATTAACTAACCTTTTTTGAAATCAACAATTCAGATAAGTAATACGTCCACCCAATTCAATTCAAGTTGGCTAATTGAGGACTCACAACGGATTCAAACCCAATCTGATAGTGGCGAGAACCCAATCTGATAGTGGCGAATGTGAGTGAAAACCGAGGCATTTGGGAATAAAAAAAAGAAAATAGATGTTAATAAACATGAGATGGAGGAGATCCTGACCTAATCTTTGATATTGATCTTGAGCTACCAAATCAATTTCGTTTTGTCTAATCTAATGGTACAACTCTCACCTATCCACGTCAAATATCTCACATTTAGTTATTTATTTTTTTACAATTTTATCCCTTACTAATAAAAGTTTGGATATAATACTCCTACTTTAAAACAAATTATATTAATATCTTATTTCAATTTTACCTCTGTTTAATTAAAATTTTGGACAATAATACTCTTATATTTAAAATAATTTACAGACAACCACTGCCACCCAGCCACCACCACCATTGCCACCCAGCCACCACCGCGATAGCGGGCCAACACCACGGGCGCTGCCGAAAAATTGTCGGAGTCCCTAAAAAAGAACGAAATCAGTGGGAGGCTCCGGGAGGCTTCGTTATTGCCGTTTCTGGCCATATTGATGGCCGAAAACGGTCATATCAGGTGTAAAACCCTCCTAGCGGGTATTTCCTAAGTATCCCTTGGCCATTGGAACCTAGAAACGCACGCCTAGGAATGAAGTTATTTTAAACTATAATAAGTTCATTGTATAATCAAAAAATATAATTTCCTTACTAGAACATACACTTTTAAAAATTTACTAGCAATTTGATTTCCTTATTAATACAACAATTTACACCCTTATAGAACATGGACATAATTACTACATTATGAGATATGAACATAATTACTACACTAAATATAGCAAACCATCAATAGTCATCATTAAAGCATCCCCTCATGCTCATAGCGTCCTGGAATCCTCTCCAGCTTCATGCCTTAATCCGTACCTGCAAAACATATTTAAAAACATTTCGTGGGGGGAGCGCTAATCGCTCAGTAAGGAATTGGCCATTTATAAACTATTAAGGTTCATTATACATCATTTTACAAGTATATTACTTAGGACTTACCTACCTACAAAACATGACCTTCATTCTTTGACATAACAAGTTCATAAACATATCATACACTTTGGACTTCTCATAAACAAAGTCATAAAATAATCATACATAATAACATAGAACATATATGGTTATGAAATATTCATGTAATGGCAGCTTATTTCTTTTGTCTTTATACTTGTGGTTTCATTAGTCTTTGTTATCCGATCGGATTCATTTAAACCATACCTTGTTCTTGGCGTCACCTCAAAGGACTCATGGTTCCTAAGAATTCCATTCCTCTGATCTGGTTTATACCTCAGAGGACTCATGGAATTCATTCTTAACATTTATAAATTTTTCATAAGACAACTAAATAAGCTATTGCATACCATGAATGCAAACATATGGACTAACATATTCCAGCTCAATCATACTATTATCCTACTAAACTTCTTAACTAATTCATTCAATTTCTCATACAATACAAGAATTTCAGTAGTAAGATTATTCAGGGGTTTACTAGAATTAGAAACAAATGGGAATTCCATTAAGAAGGTGGATGCCTACAGTTCGTTACTTTCAAGCAATTTTTCCATTATCTTCTAATTCGAATTATTTTTGGCTAAAACATAAACGTTTTAGGTCTGTTTCTCAACTTTACACTTCAAGAATCAACTCAATCAGACTTCTATAACTTCAGTTATGACTGATTCAGTGAAGCATGTACAGTATAAGTCTTAAAACAGCCAAATCCGAATTCTATTCCTTTTAACCATGTCACCTTCATTTGCACATTCATATTATTGCCATATCATTCTAAGTATAAAAGGCCATAAAAACCTCCCTTTTACAGAACCAAAAGTGCCAAAACACGTCCAACTACAAATCTCTTAATTGGCATATCATCCTCCATAGGACACATACACCAATCAACACACCCATCTAAACAACTCATAACCAAAACATAGCATCACACTCATATTAACATAAATAAATGTAAGTTTCATAAACCCTAGGTGTTATCAATTGTAGTCATAAGGGAGATGTTCTTACCTTAGTATTCAAACACCAAAGGTACTCTCTGGCTCCAAAGTTTCACTTTCTACCTTACACACATAACCACTTATGAATTCTCTTTTAACTAAAAAATTCAGAAAAAATAGGGTTTTGAAACTCACCTTTTCCCTGAATTAGGTTCTTTAAGGGTAGATGGTGATCTCCTTTAAAAATCAACTTGAAATCCTAAGAAAATTTGAGAATAAAAGCTTGGATTAGTGGCTTTATGGTGGATTTGAGAGAGGAAGAAGAAGAGATATATTTGGGGTCTCCAAGCCGGCACTATCTCTCTTTAAACCTGTAAATATTCATTACATTGATACTTAAATATGATTGGTCAATAAAAGTTAGATATAAAGGTCATTTGGCATAAATTTTTCATATAAGGGCGTTTTGGTCATTTCCACCACAACATAAAGATAAGCACTCATTTAATGCCATTTGACTTCTTTAAAACACTTAACCATTAAGTAATTCTACTAGGTAAATGACTAATTACCCTTGGTGCACTTTTATGGACACTTAAATCATATGGTTTGTATGAAAAGACCATTATACTTGGTTACCGTTTACGCCATTTAACCATATCAATCAACTTTGAACATCTAACCTCATTTATCTTCAATGACATCACCCTTACACTTAATAATGGCCACATCTCGAAATACATGTAAATTGACCATTTACCTTCCATTAAAAAAAGAAAATTACTTGAAAAGTAAATTTCATACCTTAAGGCATTGGAATAATAACGCGGGTTTACATCAGGCAGATCAAGGAACTGGCCATAACGGCCAGATCTAGCCTGATATGGCCGAAACGGCCAGTTCCATCGATCTGCCTGATATGGTCGTTTTCGACCATCAATATGGCCAGAAACGGCATAGCGGAGCCTCTTGGTCACGGTGAGTTATCATGGGGACTTTCGGAGACATCGGCGGTGGTTTGGGGTGGCGGCAGGAGGGTGGGGTGATTTCAATAAATTAAAGTTTTATAAGCGGGGGTGTTTTAGCTAAATCTGAAATTTGGGGTAAAAGAAATTATTCAAAAATTAATAATAAAAATAAATATATATTAATATTTAAAAGGGGACATTAGTATTTAAAAACAACCCACCAATATTCCCCATAACCAAACATATTAATATAAAATACCCACCAACTAACCAAACAATTTCCTAAAGATTCCCAGTAACTTCAAGGTATCTATCTTTCCAGTAATCCAACATTCCATATTAACATTCCTGAATCAAATGTCCTATGTAGTTATCACTTTGGCCTTTGGGCATAACTAAATAAAATATTTAGACAATTTAATTAATAATATTTCTTTAAGTATTTATTAATATAATATTTATAATAATAGTTTATTGGATCTAGACGTCTAGTGGAATTGGGAAGAAAATTATATATAATATATAAACTATAGTAATTATAAAACAATAGTAATATCACTTTGGGCATGCATAACTAAATCAAAAGCTTAGACCACTTAATAATAATAATTGCTTTTAAGTATATATATAATAGAAACACTATTTATTTGGGTTAACCTGAATCTAACCCAACCAAGCTCAAATTTAGTAATCTAATAACAAGTCCAATCTAATTGGACTTACTGTGAAGGGCGCGTTGCCCCCTCATCCCCGCCTCTCACAACAGAGCGGGACGGTTGCCCACTCACCAGGAAACGGGACCCCGAATACGTTATTAATCAATAAGTTGGAGATCAATTTGCAAGGTTAGGTCTGTGAACAAGAAATAAATAATCATTACAGAGCTTAGAAATGTGGTAGGATTTATGTTGGTTTCATCTCCTTGTGATTTAATAAATGTTCTCAAGTGTCAATTGCAATTAATTCAAACCACTTGTGATTTAATTCACAATCTTTTCGTATTTTTTATAATAAGAATATAAGTTTACTTATAAAAATTGAACTTAGTGAATCAATGAGACTATGGGTAGCTTGTACCATTATGTAAAGATTATTTATCTTATTCATCATTATAATTCAAATTATTTATCTTATCATCAATAGATGATTTTTCACCACATGGTAGGTCATAAAAGCTATCCGGACGACCTTTTAAAACAACAAGCCAATTAGGATTGGAACCATCATTAACATAGAATATTTGTTGTGCTTGAGATGCAAGCACAAATGGTTCATCCGTATATAATTTTCGAGCTGTATTAACACTAACAAAACCATACTTATCGTTCTTCACACCTCTTCCAATCACATGAACATCTCACCAATCACATTTAAATAACACAATCCGTTTTTCAATCAAATATTGAAGTTCAATTATTTCATTAAGAACTCCATAATAATCTATATTTTTATCCTCCACCATTCCTTGTACCAAAACACCACTATTTTGCTTTACCTTTTTTCCTTCAAGTTGCTTAGTGTGAAACCTAAAACCATTTATGATATAGCCTGAAAACCTTTGTATACCATAAAAAAGACCACGAGACAAAGATAATAGATCTTCATTTACACATGTACTCTCTTCTTTATACAATTGTACAACTTATTAAAAAGAAGACAAGAAGAAATAATAAGAATTAAATGTCAAAATGCGTAGAAATAAAATTTCACAAAAGGAAACCTTACTCGATGATGAAACCATTCATGAAAATCCTCTTGATACATGCCTTGCTCATGTTCACTGCAAACAATTTGAAAAAATAAAGTAAGAACCAACAATGAAAAAATAGTACATTAAAAAAAGAAAAAAAAAACTAAGCACCAAATAAAAAAATTGAACAAGGAAACTATCATACCATAAAAAAGGTTGCACTTCTTCATAATTTTTCAACACATAAAGATGGGCTTGTTTCCATTCATTATTTTCAATCGACCTACACTTATCCCTTGTTAAAGGATATCCACACTGATGAAATATAGATAACCCTTTGCCTGAATCAACATTACTACCTTCAAAATTTCTTCCCAACTTATCAAGCTTAGTTTCAATACAATTTAAATATCTCGAGCAAAATATTAGACTTTCTTCCACAATGTACCCTTCTGCAATAGAACCTTCTGGTCTACTTTTATTACGAACATAACGATTCAATTTTCCTAAGAACCTATACAAATGTTTCTTTAGCTAATTAATAACTTATTATAACCACACACATATAAACATAAAATAGATATATGAAATAATGAAAACAAAATATTACCTCTCAATAGGATACATCCATCGATATTGTACAAGTTCTGCAATTTTTGCTTCAGTTGCAAGGTGAACAGTTAAGTGCACCATAACATCAAAAAATGCCGGTGGAAAGATTCTTTCTAATTTGCACAAGGTTATTACAATTTGAGATTCAAGGCGCTCCAATGCTTCTTTTTTCAACACTTTTGAGCACAACTCTCTAAAAAAAAAGCTCAACTCAGTTATAGCATCATACACATTATTAGGTACAATTCCATGCATTGCCATAGGAAGAAGTTGTTCTAAAAGAATATGGGAATCATGGCTCTTGAGACCATTTATCTTGCACTCCTTAACACTTACACATCGTGAGATGTTAGATGAATATCCATCAGGAACCTTTACACTTTTTAAAAACTTGCATATTTTAGTCTTTTCCTCTAAAGATAAAGTGTAACATGCTACTGAATAAAACCACTTCCCATCCTTTTGAGTTAGATGCAAATCCTTCCTTATACCCATTTCCTTTAGATCACAATGAGCATTCAAGTTGTCTTTGGATTTCCCCTCAATATCTAACAATGTACCTATGATATTGTCACATATATTTTTTTCAATGTGCATGACATCCAAATTGTGACGTAATAAGTTCTTTTTCCAATATGGCAATTTAAAAAAAATGCTTTTCTTCCTCCAATTTAGCATGTTTTGATTTTTATCATTTATCTGCTTCTTTTTAGCCTTACCAAATGTAATATGTTGAAGCATTTGTAATTGGTTCAACACATCATCTCCCGACATCTTCTTGGGAGCAGACCTTTTCTCCAATTTTCCATCAAAGGAAGACTTGTTCTCTCACCATTGATGATTCATTGGTAAAAATCGACGAGCCCCCATGTAAGAAAACTTACGACCATATTTAAGTCGAGTAGATGGGGTCTCCTTATTGCATGAAGGACAAGCCATTGCTCCTTTAGCACTCTACCCTGACAAATTAGCATATGTAGGAAAATCATTAATTGTCCATAAAAGTGCAGCACGCATGCAAAAATTTTCCTTTTTTGAAGCATCAAAAGTCTCAACTCCATAATGCCATAATTCTTGTAACTCCTGTATCAAAGGTTGCAAGTACACATCAATGTCATTCCCAGGAGCTTTAGGCCCAGGTATTAACAATGATAGCAAACAATAGGGTTGCTTCATACATATCCAAGGAGGTAAATTATATACATTAACAATTACTGGCCAAGTGCTATACGAAACACTCATATTACCAAAAGGGTTGATTCCATCAGATGCTAGCCCAAGTCTAACATTACGAGGCTCTCTAGAAAATCCTGGATGTAAAATATCAAAAGATTTCCATGCATCAGAGTCAGCTGGATGTCTTAGAATGCCATCTTGGGGACGCTCCTCATGATGCCATCTCATATCTGAAGCTGTTTTTGATGACATAAATAGTCTTTGTAATCTTTGTTTTAGTGGAAAATAACGTAACACTTTCCTAGGAATCTTCTTGCCACTCTTGTTAGGATTAATCGCATTCTTCTCAACTGATTTCCATCTAGATTCACCACAAATCAAACAATTTTCATCATTTGCATTGTCCTTCCAGAAAAGAACACAATCATTCTCACAAGCATCTATTTTTTCATAGTGAAGACCCAGATCTCTTATAAGCTTTCTTGCGTCACAAAAAGATTTTGGTAAATTTTCACCACGCGGAAGTGCCTTTTTAAGCAATTGCATTATGCAGTCAACTGCTTTATCACTTATTCCATAAAGACATTTAATCTGAAATAATTCCACAATAAATGACAACTTTGAGAACTCATCACAACCAGGATAAAGTTGTTGTTGGGCATCTTCTAATAGCTTAAGAAATTTAAGGGCTTCTTTATTTGGAACCAATGGTGAAGCATCAGGTTCAACATTATTAGGATTGTTAGGCTCGATAGTGTCTTGCACACAAACATCTTGCATTATAGCATCCATTAGGTTAGGTCCAGCTGCATCATGAATCATCCCAATTATATCATCTTTTTCTTTTGTTTTTAAGTCATTAGGGACATGTTTCTTTTTAGCGATGAATTCACCATGATATAACCAACGAGTATATCCTTTGACGATTCCATGCATTAACAAGTGACCATGTACTTCATCTTTTGTTTTGTGCAAAACATTGTTACACTTCATATAAGGGCATGGGATCACACCACCTAAGTTTGTGTGACTAAAAGCAAAGTCAAGAAAATTCTAAACTCCTATCCTATACTCATTACACAATCTATCTGTACATTGCATTCATTGTTTGTCCATTTCAATCATGTTTAAGTATTAATATATAATAATTAAAAAATAAAATAACTACTTGATCCAAATAAACTAAATGAAAAATAACTAATGTGAAACACATACATTAATTTAGAAGTCATCCACTAAAATCTACCTTCCACAAAATTTCATTGAAGATATTTTACAAACAGATGATGAGCTTGTTATTAAAAGCAAAATTCAAAAATCAGAAAACGAAACAAATGCATCAATATAAAGATAATGCAAAAAGATGCAGAGATTGTTATTAACTAACCTTTTTTCTTGAAATCAACAATTCAGATAAGTAATACGTCCACCCAATTCAATTCAAGTTGGCTAATTGAGGACTCAACAAACGGATTCAAACCCAATCTGATAGTGGCGAGAACCCAATCTGATAGTGGCGAATGTGAGTGAAAACCGAGGCATTTGGGAATAAAAAAAAGAAAATAGATGTTAATAAACATGAGATGGAGGAGATCCTGACCTAATCTTTGATATTGATCTTGAGCTACCAAATCAATTTCGTTTTGTCTAATCTAATGGTACAACTCTCACCTATCCACGGTCAAATATCTCACATTTATGTTATTTATTTTTTTACAATTTTATCCCTTACTAATAAAAGTTTTGGATAATAATACTCCTACTTTAAAACAAATTTATATTAATATCTTATTTCAATTTTACCTCTGTTTAATTAAAATTTTGGACAATAATACTCTTATATTTAAAATAATTTACAGACAACCACTGCCACCCAGCCACCACCACCATTGCCACCCAGCCACCACCGCCGATAGCGGGCCAACCACCACGGGCCGCTGCCGAAAAATTGTCGGAGTCCCTAAAAAAGAACGAAATTCAGTGGGAGGCTCCGGGAGGCTTCGTTATTGCCGTTTCTGGCCATATTGATGGCCGAAAACGGTCATATCAGGTGTAAAACCCCTCCCTAGCCGGGTATTTCCTAAGTATCCCTTGGCCATTGAGAACCTAGAAAACGCACGCCTAGGAATGAAGTTTATTTTTAAACTATAATAAGTTCATTGTATAATCAAAAAATATAATTTCCTTACTAGAACATACATACTTTTATAAAATTTACTAGCAATTTGATTTCCTTTATTAATACAACATATTTACACCATTATAGAACATGGACATAATTACTACATTATGAGATATGAACATAATTACTACACTAAATATTAGCAAAACCATTCAATAGTCATCATTAAAGCATCCCCTCATGCTCATAGCGTCCCTTGGAATCCTCTCCCAGCTTCATGCCTTAATCCGTACCTGCAAAACATTTTAAAACAATGTTTTGATTTTTATCATTTACTGCTTCTTTTTAGCCTTACCAAATGTAATATGTTGAAGCATTTGTAATTGGTTCAACACATCATCTCCCGACATCTTCTTGGGAGCAACCTTTTCTCCAATTTTCATCAAAGGAAGACTTGTTCTCTCACCATTGATGATTCATTGGTAAAAATCGACGAGCCCCCATGTAAGAAAACTTACGACCATATTTAAGTCGAGTAGATGGGGTCTCCTTATTGCATGAAGGACAAGCCATTGCTCCTTTAGCACTCTACCCTGACAATAGCATATGTAGGAAAATCATTAATTGTCCATAAAAGTGCAGCACGCATGCAAAAATTTTCCTTTTTGAAGCATCAAAAGTCTCAACTCCATAATGCCATAATTCTTGTAACTCCTGTACAAAGGTTGCAAGTACACATCAATGTCGACTACCTTCAAAATTTCTTCCCAACTTATTAAGCTTAGTTTCATTACAATTTAAATATCTCGAGTAAAATATTAGACTTTCTTCCATAATGTACCCTTCTGCAATAGAACCTTCTGGTCGACTTTTATTACGAACATAGCGCTTCAATTTTCCTAAGAACCTATACAAATGTTTCTTCAGCTAATTAATAACTTATTATAACCACACACATATAAACATAAAATAGATATATGAAATAATGAAAACAAAATATTACCTCTCAATAGGATACATCCATCGATATTGTACAGGTCCTGCAATTTTTGCTTCAGTTGCAAGGTGAACAGTTAAGTGCACCATAACATCAAAAAATGCTGGTGGAAAGATTCTTTCTAATTTGCACAAGGTTATTACAATTTGAGATTCAAGGCGCTCCAATGCTTCTTTTTTCAACACTTTTGAGCATAACTCTCTAAAAAAAATGCTCAACTTAGTTATAGCATCATACACATTATTAGGTACAGTTCCACGCATTGCCATAGGAAGAAGCTGTTCTAAAAGAATATGGGAATCATGGCTCTTGAGACCATTTATCTTGCACTCCTTAACACTTACACATCGTGAGATGTTAGATGAATATCCATCAGGAACCTTTACACTTTAAAAACTTGCATATTTTAGTCTTTTCCTCTGAAGATAAAGTGTAACATGCTGCTGAATAAAACCACTTCCCATCCTTTTGAGTTGGATGCAAATTCTTCCTTATACCCATTTCCTTCAAATCACGACGAGCATTCAAGTTTTCTTTGGTTTTCCCCTCACTATCTAACAATGTACCTATTATATTGTCACATATATTTTTTTCAATGTGCGTGACATCCAAATTGTGATGTAATAAGTTCTTTTTCCAATATGGCAATTTAAAAAAAATGCTTTTCTTCCTCCAATTTAGCCTGTGATGCTTGTTTACTACAACATGCAAAAATAGCAAGTATACTAGTCGCAAAAAGTAATAAAGTGATGAGTGAGTATCGTTCCCACGAGGATAGTGTTACTAATTACCGATTTTTCTAATTTAAGTCCTAATTGAAGCAACAATAAATTGGATTGATGGAAGATTAACAAACTAAATACAAATGCAAAACCCAACAACTTNTGTATGAAAAGACCATTATACCCTTGGTTACCGTTTACGCCATTTAACCATATCAATCAACTTTATGACCATTCTACCCTCATTTATCTTCAATGACATCACCCCTTACACTTAATAATGGCCACATCTCGAAATACATGTAAATTGACCATTTTACCCTTCCATTCAAAAAAAGAAAATTACTTGAAAAGTAAATTTCATACCTTAAGGCATTGGAATAATAACGCGGGGTTTACATCAGGCCAGATCAATGGAACTGGCCATTAACGGCCAGATCTAGCCTGATATGGCCGAAACGGCCAGTTCCATCGATCTAGCCTGATATGGTCGTTTTCGACCATCAATATGGCCAGAAACGGCCATAGCGGAGCCTCTTGGTCACGGTGAGTTATCATGGGGACTTTCGGAGACATCCGGCGGTGGTTTGCGGTGGCGGCAGGAGGTGGGGGTGATTTCATCATAAATTAAAGTTTTATATAAGCGGGGGTGTTTTAGCTAAATCTGAAATATTGGGGGTTAAAAGAAATTATTCAAAAATTAATAATAAAAATAATATTATATTAATATTTAAAAAGGGGACAATTTAGTAATTTAAATAACATACCCACCAATTTATTCCCCATAACCAAACATATTAATATAAAATACCCACCAACTAACCAAACACATTTTCCTAAAGATTCCCAGTAATCTTCCAAGGTAATCTATCTTTCCAGTAATCCAACATTCCCAGTAATCTAACATTCCTGAATCAAATGTCCCTATAGTAGTTATCACTTTGGCCTTTGGGCATAACTAAATAAAATATTTAGACAATTTTAATTAATAATAATTTCTTTTAAGTATTTATATAATATAATATTTAATAATAATAGTTTATTGGATCTAGACGTCTAGTGGAATTGGGATGAAATTATATATATATATATATAAACTATAGTAATTATAAACAATAGTAATTATCACTTTGGGCATGCATAACTAAATCAAATGCTTAGACCACTTTAATTAATAATAATTGCTTTTAAGTATATATATAATAGAAAACACTATTTATTTGGGTTAACCTGAATCTAACCCAACCCAAGCTCAAATATTAGTAATCTAATAACAAGTCCAATTACTAATTGGACTTACTGTGAAGGGCGCGTTGCCCCCTCATCCCCGCCCTCTCACCAACGAGCGGGACGGTTGCCCACTCACCAGGAAACGGGACCCTCGAATACGTTATTAATCAATAAGTTGGAGATCAATTTGCAAGGTTAGTCTGTGAACAAGAAATAAATAATTCATTACAGAGCTTAGAAATGGTAGGATTTATGTTGGTTTCATCTCCTTGTGATTTAATAAATTGTTCTCAAGGTGTCAATTGCAATTAATTCAAACCACTTGTGATTTAATTCACAATCTTTTCGTATTATTTATAATAAGAATATAAGTTTACTTATAAAAATTGAACTTAGTGAATCAAATGAGACTATGGTTAGCTTGTACCCATTATGTAAAGATTATTTATCTTATTCATCATTTATAATTCAAATTATTTATCTTAAATATGTAGAATTTAATTTTCTTCATCATAATTTATGTAATTTATCTTTTAAATGTGAAAAATTAAATAAATTATTCATATTTATTAATAATTATAAGATTAATTAATAAAATAATTTGTTTAATTTTAGTTATGATACATATTAGGGTAAGTAATCAAACATGTAATCCTTGTAAACCCAACTTATTATATACATTTAATTTTGATGCATATTCTACTTAAACAAAACTCTACCAAATTCCAATTCACAAGTACAATAATTTGTTTTCCTTGCATATAGTGAAACAATTGAGGCAATAAATATAAATAGTACAAAAGAAGGGGTATTCCCAAAGAAGTTAAATGTCCAAAATATAATGAAAATGAAATAAGAACAAATTCCCGTTTAGAAAGTCCACTCCTCAAGCAGAAACGCCATCGTCTTGACCTTTTGCTGATACAGACTCCCATGTGTAATGCTAAACTTTTGTGATTTAATTGAGCAATAATGCTACGGACACTGGTATTTTTACACCAAAATCTTGTACCAGCCTACGTGTCCCGTGATTCACACCAGTAAACCAGACATGTTTTACGTTATTAAATTTTTTTCTAGTGAACGGTCATTCATCAAATATGGACAACCGTTCCCTTACATGGACTCCCGTCCATATTATATGGACGGGGGTCCATTTACTACGGAAGGACGTTCCCATTTAAAGGACATCCGTCAATCAGTAAAATGGAATAATTTTTTTTTTTAAAAAAAAATTAGGGACAGCCATTCACAGGTTATGGACGGCTGTCTTTAAATATTGGACGGGCGTTCATATTTTAATGGACGCCCGTCCATTAACAATTCTTTTTAAAAAATTACTATGTTATAATTTATTTAGAATTTATTATAAAAAAAAAAATTATTCCATTTTACTGATCGACGCCCGTCCTTTAAATGGGGATGCTCATCCGTAGTAAATGGACCCCCGTCCATGTTATATGGATGGGAGTCCATGTAAGTGAACGACCGTCCATATTTGATGAACGGCCATTCACTAGAAAAAAATTTAATAACGTGAAACATGTCTAGTTTGCTGGTGTGAATCACGAGACACGTAGGCCGGTACAAGATTTTGGTGTAAAAATACTGGTGTCCGTAGCATTATTGTTTAATTGAGATTATAACCAGTGTAGAGGCGGCTGTATAAGAATTTAATTAAATAAATACAAAGTTTTTATTATTTTTTATTTGACAAGAGAAGCATGCAAAAACATAGTTATATAAAATAATTAAAATAAATAAAATACATTTACAATTAAATAGGATAAAGAGAAAAGAGTAAATGTTTTCCTAAATTATAAAAGTAAAAGTGGCAGTACTTTTATCCCTCATTTTTTCAATTGCGCTTTTTTTTTAGGGTTTTATTTGAAGTTTTTTATTTTATCATAAACATGGGCGAATCAAGAACAAGGCACGGCAAACGAGTACAACCATCAGAAGAATTTCCAGACAATAATCAGGCTTCAAAGGTTAGTTTTCTTTTTGGAACCAATACTATGTCATTGAGGTTTTTATTTTCTAGTGTTCTGTGCATTTTTTTTCTCTTGCAAATTATTTTACTTGCAGTTTTCTTTCAAGAATTGGTTTTCTTTAAGGGTAAGTTTTCTTCTGCAACTTGCTTTATTTTCTTCCGTGCATTATGTGTTTATATTGAGGATGAAATCTTACAACTTTCTAGGGTTGTTAGAAAATACACTTATTTGATATTTAAATTTTTTTTAATGACACAATTATTGATAAAAACACATAATCAAACACACATCAAGTACATAATGTCAAATTTTGAGAAAAAAATAATATTATACTATAATATTAAATTTGGCCATACGTCACACATCAATCACATAATGCCAAATTTTGAGAAAAAAATTATTTATAATATAATATTAAATTGGCCATGTGTCAAACCAATAGGTAGATACAAAAGAAATTAAGAAAAAACTCATAAAAAAACTCATGGCAATAATTACCTTTGATTACATGTCTCATATCCTCTTTAGAGTGCCTCTGCTTTTTATTACTACTTTAGCTTTCGTCTGCTGCAATGAATAGTGTCATCAGAGTTTGCTAATTTTTATATATATATTTTTTTTGTTTTGACGTTTTCGACCTTAGCTTGCTACTTTAGCTTTTGAGTCTTTCCATGTCTGCTGTGTCGGCAATGCTAGTTGAAATTTTAATTTTCAATAAGTTTCTTCGTTGATGTAATGTGAAGTCAATAAATACTGTAAGTTATTTAATTTTGTATTGGATGGTTTGTATCAGATGTTATGTATGAAATTGTCACTTTGTTTATGGTTTTATATTTATAAAATTGTCACCTTTGTTTATGGTTTTTATTATTATTATTATTATTCATGAAACTTGCCCTGCCTTGCCAAATTTGACTACTCAAACATGTTATCTGTTCTAATGTTAATTATCAATACAAATGCTTATATTCTATTTCACTTCCGTTCTATTTGATACGGTTTATACGAGTAGAGTTTATATAGAGAAAAGTTTCTTAAATAACATTCTTTGATTTAAAATTTAAAAAAAAAAAAAAAAAAAAAAAACTTTTAACATCTCAATTCTCTGAATAATGATCATATTCACTTTTTTGACCAATGCTAGTACTCTCTTCAGGTTTTATGTGCTACGTGTATGGTTTGTTCACATCTGTTAGGTTTCTTTGATTTAGCAGAGTTATTTTTATTTGTGCACTCACGGTTTGTTTTGGTTGGGGGAGTTGAACAGATTATTTAATTAGTATTTTGAAATCAAGAAACCAATCTTAAGGCAGATTCTTGAGGCATCAGACCATTACATAAATACATTCACAATATATTATTTTCATGACCCACTCTGCTTAAAATACCATTACATAAATACATTCACAACGTATTCTTTTCATGACCCACTTTGTTTTTTATGCGCAATCTGTCTTCATTCATAACTTAAGGTTTTGGAAAATAGATGAATGATTAGTTGACATTGCGGTTTAAGGAAATTTTCCGTTTTATGGTCATAGCTCAATAATGTCTTTTTCTTTCATTTATTTATTTATAACTCAATGATTTATTTTATTGTAAATAATACTTTTTTAGAATACCAACAACATGAGTAGGCGTGGATGTTTAGTTAAAGGCAAAAGAAAAGCTAAGCCCACTGACAAAAAGAGTGATCCTGCCGATAGTATCTCTCAAGATATGCAAAAAACTCATCATGAAGCACAACTCAATAAGGTGCAATCTACTATAAATAGCACTGAAAAGTCATGTCTTAATCACCATTCTCGTATACAGCCAGAAAAAGCAACTGATTCTATTGGTAAACATCATTTAGTCATTTATTTTTTTAATATTTTCTTGATCACCAAATCAATTCATTGTTATATCTATCATGTACACTCATTATTAATATTGTTTGTTAGTTTATTTAATATTCATCTAACTTGAATTTACTTTTTTTATAATAGGAAGAATGGGCATACCGGACATGAGAACAATAAGATTTCATTATGGAGGATATTTTGTCTTTTCACCTACACGAACATATGTCAATGGTAGAGTGAGTGAGAAGTACTATGATTTTGATTTGGAGTTCGAGTTTCTCACATACTTTGCTTTGTTGGATTACATAAAGAAGAACTGTGACTTTGATATACTTCGCGGAGACAAATTGTTTTACCTGAAGCCAACGAGTATCCTCAGTGATCTTGATGGGCTAGTCCAAATTGTTGATGATGATGACGTGAGAGACATGCTTGCAAGTTACAGAAATACTAAGGGAATGCATGTTAACATGTTTACTCTCTTAGAAAAGGATGATATAGTGTCTTGCTATCCTGAAGAACATAATCTTGGAAATGTTTCGAGAGAAATCAACCAGACATTTTCGGAGGAACACACATCAGATGTTGGAATTGAGGCATGGACATCAGGTTTTAATTTTAATTTTTTCCGTTTTACTTTCATGCATTTTCATTTTCTAAATGTCATACAGTTCTTAATTTGCTAATTAATAATTATTCATATGATTTTTAGGTCTAAACACGAAAAAAAGGAAAACAAGAGGTCCTACGCGCTGCATAAAAATCATTACATTAGAAAAAGGAGAAAAATTGCCCATAGAATTTGATGAGGATCATCAGGCTGTTGATGAAAACTCAACAGATTTTGTTTGGTTTTTAGGACAAACAGTTCGGAATAAGTCATGTTGTCCTTTACAAATAAAGGAGTGGAAAGAACTTAAAGAACATGAAATTGACCATATGTGGACCATTATCAAGGTAAGATGGATAAGAAATAAATATTTATAATATTTTGTATTTTGTTTAATATATTAAAGTGTAGAATTTGAAACTTATTTATCTTATATGCTTTTCAGGAGAAGTTTGTATTTGAAGAAGTAGAAGGAAGGAAAGAAGCCATTTTTGGTCACATGAATGCCTTATATAGGGATTACAGATACAAAATGAAGAAAAAATATTTTGATTCGAAACCAACTTACCAAAGTCGTTTGAAAAACAAGCCCAAACTTGTTCATATGGACGATTGGAAGTATTTGGTTAATTATTGGAGTGAGGCAACCTTTCAAGTAAGCATAGCTATTTAAGTTACATTTTAGCATAATTACTATGTAATTATAAGATATAAATATTATTGTTTATTTTATCATTATACAGGAAAGGAGTAACAAGAATAAGACAAATAGATCAAAGCGGTCTATGCCTCCTTACACAGGAACTAAAAGTTATGCTCGACTCAGACGTCAAATGGTATGAATTTGCTTTCAAATATTAGATTAAGTTTAATAATTCACATTCATTATTTTTAATCAATATGTTCATAACTTTTATTATGACAGCAAAAGAAAAATGGATATGCTCCTTCTCGTGTTGAAGTTTGGATAGAATCTCGCAAAAGAAAGAAAGATAAGCAAGTTGAATCCATTATAGAAGACATTATTGTAATAGCTTTGTATTCTCTTTAACTACTTCTTGATTTTTTATTACGCACACACATCCAAGCTAATACCATAAATTTGTTTTGTAGTCACAGTTTGATCAATTAAAAAAGCAACAAGTAGAAGGACAAATCTTATTGAATGATGATGAAATATTTGAAGAGGTCCTTGGTCCAGAGAAGAATGGCTATTTGCGTGCTTATGGTCCAGGAAAAAGTATTACCGAATATTTTGGAAGTAGACCAACTAAAGCACAACTTATGAAACAAGTACAAACAACTAGGAAGGAAGCAAATGAAAGGGTGGAGGAGGCAAAGAGGGAAGCAAATGAGAAATTAGAAGAAGTGAAAAAGCAAATGGAGGAGATGAATAGACGATGGGAAGAGAAGTTCATGATGATGCTTACAACTCAAGGTCAACAATCTTCAATAAATAACTAAATCCCTTTGGATGAAATTGTAAGTTATTTTGAAAATTGCATATATACTATGAAAACCATTTTTCTTTTACATTAATCATAAAGTGATATGCAATGATTACATTAATCTATATGATTAATCTAAGTTTTTTTTCAAATTTGATATTGCAGGTTGGTGGAAATTCTTAAATGGACAGGAAAGATTGCTATGACATTGAAGATTCATATTTTGTAAAAAAAAATTAGTTGATAACATTTTAAATTACTAGGATGAAGGATTTTATGAGTAGACAATTATTTGGTTGGAAATGACTTTGTTAATGTATAACTTTTTATGTTAGAAATTTTCATGACGTCATATTATCTATTTAATATAAAAGAATTGCTATAAATTTGTAATTTTTATTAAATTTGTTAATTATAGCAATATTTGTACAATTAATTTTAATTGAAGCAATAAATTATAAATTTTTTATATAAATTATTTGTTCCATAGCAAATAATTATAATATTTAGCTACAAATTAAAAGTATTTATAGCAAGTTATTTCAATATTTAGCTATTAACAAACTCTGTCCATAGCAACTGAATTTCACATATAGATATGACTTCAATATGTCCATAGCAAATAATTATAATATTTAGCTATAAATCAAAAGTAATCATAGCAGATAATTTCAATATTTAGCTATTAACACACTATGTCCATAGCAATATCTTTTCATATACAGATATGACTTTCATATGTTTGTAGCAAAAAAATTAAAATTTAGCTATGAATTCATTATATATGTGGCAAATGATATTTTTATTTAGTTACAATTTTAGCTGTCACGTAGCCAAAAGGTTAATATATTTGCTATGGATATTATTTTTGTAGCAGAAATTTTCAAGATTTAGTAATAAATTTATATTTTTGTAGCTAAAATGCAAACATAGCTACACAGACTATTCCCGTGGCTATAAAGGCAAAGTTTTTGCTACAAGCTTATTATTGTTATGGCAAAAACATTTAAGTTTTTAGTTACATATTAATCTCATTTATAGCAAAAAATATAAATTGTTAGCTACGTAAGCAAAAAGTTACATGGCTAAATCTTAGATAAGAAACTTCTAGCTACGATAAGCTACAAAACATTGCATTTGTAGCTAAACCATTTAGCTATGTAAATTCATATTTTTAGCTACAATGAACGCCATGGCTAGAAATACATAATGTTGTAGTGATGTCTCTTGTGCAGACAACCAATGGGAAGCAGGTTAGGAATTGTACCTCACTTGCCTGCACACAGAATCATGATTGCCAGCTTGAATCCTCCAATTATAAATAGAGGGTTCTCCTCTATTTTACAGGATTGGCTCATCCACCACTAAAACACACACTCTCTTTCCTTCTCTCCATTTATTTTCCCTATTGCGACCCGATTGTAACTAACTATCAATATAATCACAGTGGATGTAGGATTCGCCCTAGAGCATCCGAACTATTTTAAAAATTGTTACTCGCTCTATCTCCCATTTTGCACTTCCATATCATGTGTGATTTCTAAGTCCGCTTAGCACTTCACACGTGCGAATAGTTGGTGCCAAAATCAAGCATCAACAGGTTTTATGGTGGGTTTTGTTGTGGTTATGCTAGATTTTAAGGTGGTGGGAAATGTTGGTGGCTGGTAGATGGTGGGAGACGGAAACAGTGGCTGGGAGATGTTGATGAATTTAATAATTTTTAAATTGTTGGGTTAAACAATAAATTTGATAAACAATAAATTTGAAAAGTTTTTGATGCAAAAAATATATTTGATAAATTTTGAGGAAATTTAATTAAGCTTGAAAATTTTGGGGTAATACTTATATGATTATATCATTTATTTTCGGTAGACGGGTAATATTATTTTTTTGAAGTTTAACAGATTTTCATGAACGAACATTGACGGAAAGGGGGCTAAGGTCTCATTTTCGAAACCAGTGGGGGCTCGGATTTACCTCAAACACGTGGGGGTTAAAAAAATTTCTCAAAAGAAATTAATGAAAAACTTGTTTGGGAAATGAGAATCGGCGCGTGCTCTCTCTCTCTCTTCATGGCTAGTATATAAATTCAAAGAGTTTAAAGCTTAAAGCGCTCTCTCTCTCTCTCTCTCCCCCTCCCCGACTCTGTCCGTTTCAATTAAAAGCCGCTCGAGATTGAGAGCTACCATGTCTTAACTGGCAAAACTAAAATTTCATTCCTCTCAAAATTGTTAGAAACATCGTCGATCATACGCTCTCACCAACTTTTAGGTATTTCATATTCAAAATTTATGTTTCATATTTCGATTCTAATTCATCTGAAATTTCGTTGAACTTTTTTTTTTTTTGTGATTTCTAATTATAACAGATTTCAATCGTAAATTTTTGGTATGTTGAATTGGAGTTCTCTTTCATTCTAATTCATCGGAAATGAAATCCTGTTTTATCCTACAGCTTTTCTTTTTTTTTCGATTTTTAATCATAAAAAATTTCAATCGTAATTTGTATTGAGTTGAATTCGAGTTGTCTGTTATTTTCTAGGTTAATTATACCTAATTTTCGAAGTTTGAATTAATTTTGATTAATTTTCACGGTTGGAGATTTGTTTGTGAAATTGAATGAGTTTTGAAATTTAGGCGGGAGAGTGGAGTTGAATGCATAAACTGATGGAGTCGCTTTACAACAATAAGAGTTCAAAAATTGTAAAACTGAACAGTCAAAACGGTGGCGTATCGCCATTGTTCCATCTCCAGTTCACGTTCGCGTTCTTCAGTGGATCCATTCTCTCCTCTTTGCGGTAACAGTAACAGTAACAGTCCTCTGTCAGGTGTTTTTGATGAAGATAATGTGTTGGTGAGGGATGGCATTACGGTAAATTCACCATCTTCTGGAAGTAAACTGATTTCTACAAGACGTAGTTATGCAGGTCTTGGAAAGATCTGGGAAAGTGTCGCTTTGGTATTAAGTGTCAGGTAATGTAAAAACTGTTTGAAAATATCCTCAATGAAATAATTTTAATCTTTTTGGTAATTTATTAATGGAATTGTTTCATTATTGGTAGTTTGCTCATGGAAAAGATGAGCTCCGTCCAACTCGTTTCTCCAATATCAAGAACAAATTTCTTAATTCTGATACTTGATGTTATCCAATCCATGGTGGAATGATTTTATTTCTTTCTGTTTTTGGGTAGGCACAGATTGCAAGGCATACATTACAGGATCATGCGTGTACGGCGCCAAGTGTCGTTTCGTTCATCAGATCATCAAGACTCCGATTGTGGCTACCATGGCGTCTGAAAACACAACCACCACCACCAAGACCTCCATAAATCCCATTACTTTGAAGCTTGGAGAAGGCAGTCAGAATCCTAGCTCAAGCACCACCAAAGAGAACTGATCGCCCCTTGACGATGGCATTGAGGTTGTGTCGTTGCCTTCCCGTTCGGATAATCTGTCGAGGGAAAAGATTGATGCCTGCTAGGAAGAGGTTGGTAGCGTTCGGTGGTATTTGCCCTGAATAAACATTCCCATATTGTGCCAGAATCATACTAAGTTTGATTTTGGTTTGGTTTGTACTGATGGCTATTAAACTTGAAAATGGAAACAATGTGTATTTGAACTTGGATTTCTAGTCTTGACTTTTCTGAATAATAATTCTTGCAATTAGTAGTGAACTTGAAGGAATTGCCTCTGTTGGTCAGTGGAACGATTCATGAATATGTAAAATTAGTATGACTGTTGCCAGGATTTGCTTGAATGTGGTAGCCGTAGGTACTCGGCCACCTAGTATTGTCCTGATATAAGCCCATTTCATTCTTTTAACTAATTGTGGAAGAATTTGCAAATTGATAAAATTATCTCCCAAGGAAAACCGTTTTGATTTCCTATCAATTTTTTTTCTAATTCTCCTTTTAGGGCTTCGACTCCCATATGAAGTTCTTGATTCAACTTTATCTAAATATATTTAAAAAAAAAAAAAAAAAAAAAAAAAAAAACCTTTTTGCTAGTACAATTTCACCAATGCAGAATTTAAGAAACTTGGTGACACTAGAGTCAGTATTTTCTCGAAAGGTTACAAAATAGGAGCACTTAGATCTTTTATATGATATGCACAATAAACTGTTGCGGAAAAGCTTGAGGAATTTCATGTATCGTAGAATTTTTTTCCCTCTTTATTTATTTAGTTATTACAAATGATTAATGTAGCATCTATGTTGTACTACTGAGAAATGCGATTGACATTTAATCAAAGAGAGAATGCGAATAAAACTTAATTCAAGAGAAATTTTGGTATAGCATGGGCTAACAGCCAATATACTTAATAAGGCTTATTGAAGCCGACATCTTTCTATGAACTAAACCGATTTGAGAGATTCTAATAGGGTATTTTGGCTTTTAATGGAAGTAATTTCTAACCCCTATCAAATTGATGAGTATCTCTCACCTTTAATTTTTTTTTTTTTTTTGATAATTTAATCTTAATAAAAATGATTAGAAACGGTATAATAATTTATAAATACACTCAAATTCTATATTATACTTTTGTTTTACCTTTTAACGATTAATTTTTACGTAAACCGTAATCCTAAATCTTTTAAATCATTGAAACCTTTTGTTTTTATTTTAAATATTTCTTTGTTTGATGAAAATATATCACTAAAGTTATGGAGAAAATAATCCCCTAATGAGATGAATCTAAATCCGAAGAAAAAAAAAAACTTTCAAATTTGAAATTGGGAAAAAGGGGTAAAAACTAGGGGTGGGCGATTTTGAGCACCTGCCCTTTTTTGAAGGAATCGGAACCAGGTGGTTCCTTTGATTTGGAAGCGAAACCGAGATTCCACTATAGGTTCCGGTTCTAGTTCCGATACCTGAGCAAATATTAATTACCCCCTATTTTTAAAAAAATGATAAATAAGTCCTTTAAAATTACGATTACACCCCTAACAGTTTTCTGAAATGACAAATACACCCTGTGAACTAATTTGTTTACAAGTTCTAAAATACTTGTGAACTTGAGTGGAAAAGAAATTGCAAGTCATAACACACTTGCAAATTCAGTTGAATCAAAAATAGCCATTCCAAGTCCTAAAACACTTGGTAAATGGCATGTAGATCATAAGAATTGTTACTTGGCCCAAGTCCAAGGAAGGAAGCTAGCCCAAGTTGTGCAAAAAGACAAGTCAGATTCGGCTCAAGCTCAAGGAGAGGAATTAGCCCAAGTTATGCAAGGGAACAATTCAGCCCATTTGCACAAATGAGACATCTCGACCCAAGCCCATTCAAGCACAAATTCATCAAGTGAAATCCAATTCCAACAAAGAAAAGGCTCAAGCATCTAAGAAGTCCAAAACAGCCCATTATCCAAACCCACAGAGCATTTCCATGCTACGTCATTTTGGGTCCATTTCAATGAACTCCAAGGCCTAAACTCATGTACTCTTATTAGTACGATTTAATTAAGTATTGTTATGTTTAGTCTAGGTGGCAAGTTTACTTTTGTTATATTTTTGTTAATTATTTTTGTAATGCCACTATATAAGCAAACTCTCTCTCATTTGTAAAGGTTGAACAATGATATTGAAAATTAAACACTTGAGAGGAATGACTTTCCTTTTGCTTTGAAATCTTTATCCAAGTCTTGACAAGGGATTTGGTGGTGATTCAATTTCAAGTTGGTGGAGAAATCCTTTATGCTTGAAGCCCTTCTCTTGTCTCTATCCTTTGCATTCAAGTAAGTTGTTTTGTGTTCTTTTCTACCTTGGCCGAAATCTCATATTGGTTGTTTCGCCTTGTTCAAATCTGGTTGTATGTGCTTTGTGTTGTGTTTGCATGATTTTGGAGTTGAAATACCCTTGGTAGTTGAAACGTGAATGAAGGTTGTGAAGGGTCTTCCTGGCCGATTCTATGTATGCAATTTTGTGATGTTTTGTTGAGTTTTTCATGGTGGTTTGGACCATTTGGTATCAAAGCTCTAGGTTGTGTATGTGTATGGTGGCTGTTTGTTGAGTTTATAAGTTTTAGAGTTGGCCAATTTTGAGGTGATGAAGTTGATTTGTCCTTGAGGGAGTTTTTGAGTTGTGTTGTATCATTGTTGGGAGGAAGAAGCTCTTGGTAAGATTTTTCTTCACCATTGGTCAGATTTCCCTCATTGAAACCACCCATTTTTTCTTTGAATTTCAAACTCACTTGACACCAACCATCCTTTTACCCATTGAACAATTCAACCCATCATCACATTAACTTAAACACTTCATACCACTTTTGCCTATTGTATTTTAAATACTTCATACCATATATAACCATCACATAACCCTAAACACTCCATACCACTTTTGTCTATGATATTTAAATACTCCATACTATATATAGCCATCACATAAACCTAAACTCTCCATCCCATTTTTGAAAACAACCTTTTTCCCAAAGCCATCCTTGTTCCACCAATTTTAGTAAAAGCACTTTTACTAAAAAGAGAAACACCTCCACTACACACCTTCCTTGTCCCACTATCTTTTACTAAAAATAGGATTACTTCCACTAACCCATTTCCATCCCTTTTTGGCAAAAGTACTTTTCCCACAAATAGAATCAAACTATACCACTATTATCTAAATACCCTTGACCTTTTTACCCTCACTTACACCACATTAATTGACCAAAATACCCCTTGGCCCAAATTAAACGTAAAACCCAACAAACACTTAAACCCAAATATTTAACCCAACCCAATTGCTTCCGCCACCATTATCTATCATTGGAAAAGCTCCACCATGGTCTGGTGAGTACTGTTCTAGCCAGGTCGCTATTCATAGAAATTACAGTTTTGCCCTTTTTGCCCCAAACACCTTTTTCACCCTTATTTCACCATAAACACTAGCCTAACCCATCGTACACCCAAATGGAAAATAGAAGTAGCTATTCTTCACCTCTCCCACCATGGGAACTTGTGAACATGAGGATCCAAGGGCAAAACATAGACACCATGATGAAAATGATGGCTAAGATGTCCAATGATATAGCCAAATTAACCCAATCACAGCCTTTAAAAAACCAATCTGCACACACCACACCTCTACCTCATGAAACCGTCAACCAAACAAAAACCCCCAGAAAACAATATTATCAATTGAATCAAGGAAGACGACTACACTATCACCAAAGAACCGTCATTGGGAAATCACCCTATGAAGAAGAATTTGAGGGCAGCCTTGACTCCTCTAGTGAATTCGTGATGCATGGAAGTGGGAGGAGGAAATTTGATGATGATAGGGGTTTAAAAGTAGATTTGCCCGAATTCAATGGCAGTTTGGATCCTAACGACTTCATTGATTGGATGCATGAAATTGAGAGAGTATTTGAGTTTAAAGGCTTCAATGAAGAGGAGAAATGTAAGGTAGCCATATTGAAATTCAAAGATTATGCTTCTTTAGGGTAGGAAAACACACACACACACACACACAAAAAGGGTAAGGGAAGGAAAGGCTCCAATCCGTTCTTGGGATAAATTGAAGTGAGTGTTTAAGAAGAGGTTTTTGCCCGATCACCATAAACAAGACCTTTATCTTAAGTTGCACAATCTAAAGCAAGGAGATAGCAAGGTTGAAGAATACATTCAGGAATTTGAAGGTTTAATGTTGAGAAGTGACACTCCAGAAGAAAATGAGCACATCATTGCTAGGTTCCTTGGTGGTTTGACTAGGGATATAGCACACAAAATTGAGCTGCAAACCTACCATTCTTTTGAAGATGTTTATAAGTTGGCTACAAAGGTGGAAAAGCAATTGAAGAGTATAAAATCAGCATCTCCTAAGAAGTTCTTTGAGGAGAGTACATGTCAAAAGGGATCACCTTCCTACACTAAGCCTTATGTTGTCCCCACGGGTTATGGTGAAAGCAAGGTGAATGAGAAACTAAAGGAGAAGCCAAATTTTGCCAAGACTAAAGTTCCAAGGGCTGACCTAGAGAATAAGAAGTGTTTTAAGTGTTAAGGCTATGGGCACTTTCAAGCAAATTGTCTGAATCGAAGAATTATGACTCTTAAGGAGATTGAGGCAATTGATGAAGCTTTTCAAGAGAAATCCAACGAAGAAAATGAAGAAAATTAGAAAGAGGATGAGGTCATTGAAGAGGCTGATCAAGCATAGTTGTTAATGCTTAAAAGGTTGTTGCATACTCAAGTAAATTCTGAAGAAGATCAAAGGGAAAACTTGTTTCACACTTGGTCCATCAAAGGGAAAATATGTTTGGTGATTGTAGACAATGGGAGTTGTACCAATGTTGACTCTACCACACTTGTTGACAAGTTAAGACTCCCTACACTTAGTCTTGCACATCCTTACAAGTTACAATGGCTAAATAAAGGTGATACAGTTCAGATTACTAAATAAGTGGTTATACCATTCTCCATTGGTAAGAGGTATTCAAATGAGGTGATTTGTGATGTAATCCCCATGGACGCATGTAACCTCCTACTTTGCAGACCATGGTAATTTGATCGAGAGGTAACTCATGATGACCGGAAGAATACTTACTCATTTAAGTTCCACAAGAAAACCATCACCCTAGTACCATTAGCCCCTACCCAAACACTTCCCAAAACACATTCCCAAACACCATCCAAAGAGCCACCACATAAAAGTCTTCTCCTAAGTAGTGCCCAACTAGAAAAAGCCTTCCAAAAAAAAATGTAGAAATTCCATGAAGTTATGAGACTTCGAATTGTGAGAGCCAATGGGAAGATTAAAAGCAAGGCAAACAAGCATCGAAAGCCTAAACTCTTTTAGCGGAGTGATTTGTTGTGGATCCATTTGAGAAAGGAAAGGTTTCCCGACAAAAGGAAGAGTAAATTGGCTCCTAGGGTAGATGGTCCATTTGAAATCGTTGAAAAGGTGAATGACAATGCTTACAAGGTAGAATTACCTACTAAATATGGTTGAGTATCGACAACTTTCAATATGGGTGACCTTAGTCCATGTTTGGAGGACGATCTGGATTTGAGGGCAAATCCTCTTCAACCCGATGAGGATGATCTGTTTACAAGTCCTAAAACACTTGTGAACTGGAGTGGAAAAGGAATTGCAAATCATAACACACTTGCAAATTCGGTTGAATCAAAAGTAGCCATTCCAAGTCCTAAAACACTTGGTACATGGCATATGGATCATAAGAATTGTTACTCAACCCAAGCCCAAGGAAAGAAGCTAGCCCAAGTTGTGCAAAAAGACAAGTCAGTTTGGCCCTAGCTTAAGGAGAAGAACTAGCCCAAATTATGTAAGGAAACAATTCAGCCCATCTGCACAAATGAGACATCTTGGCCCAAGCCCATTCAAGCACAAATTCATCAATTGAAGTCCAAGTCCAACAAAGAAAAGGTCCAAGCATTCAAAAAGTCCAAAACAACCATTATCCAAGCCTAAAGAGCATTTTCATGCTACTTCATTTTGGGTCCATTTCAATGAACTCCAATGTCCAAACTCATGTACTCTTATTAGTAGGATTTAATTAAGTATTGTTATGTTTAGTCTAAGTGGCAAGTTTACTTTTGTTATATTTTAGTTAATTATTTTTGTATTGCCACTATATAAGCAAACTCTCTCTCATTTGTAAAGGTTGAACAACAATATTGAAAATTAAACACATGAGAGGAATGACTTTCCTTTTGCTTTGAAATCTTTATCCAAGTCTTGACAAGGGATTTGGTGGTGATTCTGTTAGTAAACGGTCCCGTATACGCAGCGGAAATGAAAAATATAATATAACAGGATCGTTTACATGAGCCAAGATCAAGGGTATGATTTTACAATTTATATTAAATAAAATCTGCATAAATATTCAACATGAGTTAAGAGAAACAAACGCACGTTGAAGGCTCCTCCAAATTTGTAGACAAAAAATTTGCTACCGATCCAAATGTAGGATCGAACCTGCGTAGTCCACACGAAGACAATCTTAAAAGAACCAAAGAGGGATTTGCTAGATCCTCTTTGGCTTCAAGATTAAGAAGAAAACAAAATCAATTGATTTGATTTTAGGCACTAGATGTTGCTGCCGTAGGAGAAGCAAAAGGGCTGCTGTGTGTTTTGTTTTAAAAGAGAAAAACCCCTTAATTAAAATCACACACTTTTTCTTTTATATTTAAAAAATAATTTGCCCTAATCCCATACGGAATAGGCTTGGGCTCCAACCCAAACGCCCCATGTTGCCAAACACTCCCAATTTGATTTATTTTATTTTCCATCATTATCTCAATTAAAATCAATTAATATATATATTTAAATATATATTAACATTTAACAATAATGATAATATATTTAAATATGTGCGAACACACATTTAAACGTAATTTCACTTATTTAATTTTTCTAACAAATTAAATAAAGGCTACGACCTCAGCAAATTTAATTGCACTGTGAAATTACCAAAATACCCTTTCGCCTTAAAAGACGAAAACGCCCTTCTTTCTTCTTGCATCTTAAATTGTCTTCTATGTGTGTGACCCTTAGGCTCCTCATCATATCGGCAGTGTATAGTATTGCGATTAACACCAATTAATCGTCTCACTAATACACAGACCAAGATTGGCCCCTAGCAAGGCATCATGGCCACCCGATAGATTCGGATTCAGCAAAGTAGCTACCTGTCAACGATATGGTTACCGTGCAATTCGATCCTTTCATCATACGTTATCTCGACGAGACGAAGGCATAGAAATAGTGTCAACCTTCGGTTACTCTCGATATTATTTATTCAGTTTCTGGACCAATGACCCGTATTATAAACTGGATAGAGCAACAACTCAATCCCACTGTGGCCACAGTTTTAGTGTCATTGCCATATACTGAATTGCGCCGTGAGATAACTTTCTCCCGTACCCGGGAGTGATAAATCCTCTGTCAATCCACCATAGTCTTGATACACTCCTTGATGCAGCCAATCACCACCGTATTGACAGCTCTGAAAAGAACTGCGTTAGGCTAGTGTCAAACTACACCAATCGGTGCACAAGGCGCTCCGGTGATCTCAAGTCTAAGGATCACATGCACCACCATTCGTTAGAGGATTTGTTCCATAGACACTGGGGTTACCATCCATATGGAATCCTCTGGTGGGTCAGTCCAGTGAACTTGCTGTGGTGTAATCGCCTACAACAAACACCCATGTGTTGCACCAGGTTGTCACCAAACAACCTTGACAAGTGAGATCAGTCACTGCCTTTCGACAGGGTCGTTCAACACTATGATAGCCTTACCGTATTATCTGTGCCCTTAGTTCAGAATAATACTGGGGCTACGGACGTTTCTAGAATGGCCACCATATGTGCTCATAGGGTTCTCACTATCAAGATTTGAAACACTTGATACCCTCGTCACGGCTCTACCATTCTAAGGACATATATCAATACATATTGCAATAATAATGATTTACGCGATATAGAATAAAATGCCTTTTATTGATTAATGAACATTATTACAAAGAGTCAATTCTACAATAATTGATTGGCTCTAGGGCATCTACTCTAACATATTCAACTTCAAGTTGGTGGAGAAATCCTTTATGCTTGAAGCCTTTTTCTTGTCTCTATCCTTTACATTCAAATAAGTTGTTTTGTGTTCTTTTCTACCTTGGCCGAAATCTCTTAGTGGTTGCTTAGCCTTGTTCAAATCTGGTTATATGTGCTTTGGTTGTGTTTGCATGATTTTGGAGTTGAAATACCCTTGGTAGTCGATACGTGAATGAAGGTTGTGAAGGGTCTTGCTTGGCCGATTCTATGCATGTATGTGATTTTGTGATGTTTTGTTGAGTTTTTCATGGTGGTTTTGGATAACAAACTTTACAAAAAATACAACTATTCCAATATCCATTTCAACCTCCCAAAATTAAAATTACATGACATTTTAAATAACACAAGTACAACAACATGATAACCGCATTACTATGACTAAGAAATTTACAAAAATAGCATATGAAAATTCTTTACTCTAATAAATATATTTTATCTCCCATATATTTTAAATGAGATTGTAATTTTTGGCATGTATTATTAGGAATACTATGACTAGTAAATGTAGGTATATAATAATAGTTAAAGGAATTTAATTGAAGTTGAATTAATTTAGGTAGGGGGTTGGAGTAGGTGAAAAAAGGAATTGCAAGTGGGAATAAAAACTAAAAGGGGATTGAAGTGCACACAAATCAAAACATGATTTCCACGGGGAACAACACCACCACGTCCGTGCATGACACACTTATCAAAGAACGTATTGGATACTCTGCCATGCAATTTAAACTTGTAATTCTTATTTTATTTTATTTTATTTGAAGAATAAAATATCATAAAAGCCCCCATATCTTCACAAAATTTCATTTAAGTATCAATTATGGTTTCCTGTTCTTCCCTACAAGAATCGAAACTGCACAGTGTCGGTTCCCATTTTTTTGGAACCGGAACATACCTTATGGCAGTTGGTTCCGGGTAGGAACTGGAACAAAAACCGAAACCCATGTACCCAACGGTTACGGTTCTACCCTATTTTTTTGCCCACCCCTAGTATAAACAAAAACCATAATTAAGAAATTACAGAAACTTTGATTAAGTTTGAAATTGGAGAAAAGTGGTGTATACAAAAACTGTAATTAAGTTTGAAATTGGGATAAAGGGGAGTAAACAAAAACCCTAATTAAACAATAGTATTTTTGGAATTAAATGTAGTTTAAGGAAATATATATATTTTTTAAATATACGAGATGTGTACTTAGCAATGGAGGATAGAGGATAACAATCACTTCATTAGCACAAGTTTTAACCCATTTATTTGATAAAAAAAAAATATTATGTTCTCTTAAACGATACTTTGATTCAAAAATCATGTTTTATAAATTATTCTAGTGTTAAAATACATTTTTGCATTTTTAAAATCGGATAAAGCCCAAGATTTTACGAAATTACTATTTCAGGCTTGCTATATGAATCTTGCCCTAGAACAGTAACAATCAAACACAGAAAAAATAAAAATATAAAACCACAAAACATTATCAAACCTAGTATTTATTATTTTTTTTTATAAAAGAAAAAGAAAAAGAAAATGACCTCTCAAAGCTTGGGCGTTTCGTAGTGCCACCCTTCTCATACCATGATATACATGTAAGGTTCTTTTGATTTGATGCATGTGTGAGCGATTTGGTAATTGTCTATATCTTAGTTTCGATTTAGAGTTGAATAGGTAATGGGTTTTGGGCTTCAAATTGAGAACTAAGATGAGTTCCCTACTAAGTTGCGATTTGATTTCGATTCAGCCAATCAAAGATGATTTCGAATAGATTAGACTATAGAGATTAAGTCAGTGTGCTGAAGAGTCAAATTTGGCTGAAGTGTAGAATGAGGGTATTTTTCTGATGAATCTCATATTAATATTGTCAAGCGTCAAAGGTTTGACCTTTACTTTATTTTCATTTAATCATTGACAATGAACATTATCAAATGACTATCAAGAGTCTGAAAAGTGTTTGATTCTCTTGCCAATCATATAAGACTATCAAGAAAACCTGATTCTACAAGCCAATTATGTCATGGTCAGCAAAGACAACACAACCTAAACTCCCAAAACAATAAGGATTTTCTCCCATTTACAGCAGCTAGTTTGGCAATCCATAAACCTCTCAAATCTCAAATTTCCTTCGCATTCCTTTCCATTTTCATGCATCACCTTTAGAGAAAGCATTGATGATGTTTTCTAGGGACAAACACTTGAAATAACAAACTTTTCAATCAATTTTAAATAGTGAATTTTTTTTGCAGAAATTTGAATTTTGATGCAATTTAATTAAAGAAATCTTGTTGATTTATTCTGTTTTTGAGAGATCTTTTATTGTTTAATATTTAACGGGTTCCTTCACCATTATTCTGGGTCATAAACACATTTTTTCATGAAAAAAATTGTTGTTATGAAAATTTGCAACAACCAACAAGACTCGATCGACCCTGGTGGGACAAAGTCAAATGGGTGCGTGGTCGCATTCGACTAGTGATGGGATATGAACAGATGGAAAGATAGCGATAACCAGATTGAAAAGATAAAACAGAGAAGGGTTTTTAAAGTGGTTCGGTGGGTTAAGACCAAGCCTACATCCAATGTTGTATTATTGCCTTGGGTGTTTTTCCTTTTGATTATAGATTACAAAGGGTTGCTCTCCTCTCCTAATGAAGTATGTGTATGTGGGATCAAGAAGATTTCTTTGCCCATAGGGCTTGCATGAGTGAGAGAAAGAAAGATAAAGAGAGAGAGTCCCCTCCCTTCGTGAAAGGAATCAGTTTATATAGGCTGTCACAGTAACAAACTTGTAATTGAAGTCTAACTTATTGTTAGCTTTTAACATGTGGATAATGTTTAACTTGCATGCAGGTGCTTCAACGGGGTGACCCCTTAGGCTATTCCCTTGCTTTTGAGATGGAGGTAGCTTTCCTTCCAAATTCTCGTCTGTTAATGGCTGGGAGTTAACGATTATGGAGTGATTTACATGTATAAACCCTTTCAATTTGGATTTGAGTCAAACATTCCCCATGTGCAAATCAGAGTGATCACTGTGCCTGGGTAACTATTATGTCAAAATAATCATGTCTTAAACTGATGAACTCACTGTTTAAGCCATTTGCCATGAGGGTAACATGTGGGGCAATCCTAATCACAAAGGTTCGACTCGGTCATAAGACAGGTAGCATGAATCTAAAGGCCTAAAAAATCAGTCACAACATCAACCCCTAAATTTTTGGAGGTGAAATCCGAGCTTCAAAAATTTTCTTTTGGCGATCTACACGTTAGATGAAGTGCGAGCTACAATGCTTGATGGCTATGACAAGTGACAACTATCTTGTCAGATCTATTACGTCTTATACGATGCATCACCTTTGACACCTTTTCACCTACCTCGTTTGGTCACATCACGAGCCTTTTCACTTGACTCTTTGGCAGTGCAATGAATGATTGCGCATCTGTTTACCTTCCCTAGGCGTACGGATGAGTTAGAAATGATAACAGTTGGGAAGAATAAGGAGGAGCTCATACCTCTTCTGTAGATACGGTGAAACGAAGATAATGATGATGGTGAACGGTTGGCATTCCTTGTCGTCTATAAATATGGTCGTCTCAATTGGGGTTGTCATCTTCCCTTGCTTTCACTTATGCTTTTAGAAAAATTTCTGCATTTCCTTTTGCTCCATAAACTTTTTAGAGATGCCAGAGATTATTGTGCAAGGTTGGTCCTTCTTCTTCATCTAGTTTTACCATTGTTATTATTTGTTATGCTTGGAAAAGTAGGGCTGACATGGAACCTTGTCAGCATGGGTGGTCAGAGCTTAAGAAAGTTCTACAACCGCTCAGATGCAGCCATGTCGCACGATGATGTGAGTGGCATGCTCTTGTCAGTGTAGTGGGTGGTGCACGCCAGGTTGGCGAATGGATGGAAACAATCCACGTGTCCAATCCCTGCACAAGTCGAGGAAATCACTCAGGTAGGTGGGCAATGGGACGTAGAAAAGGATTTGCACGGCATCTACCCCACTCACAGATTTATTAATCATTACCTTGATTCATCCCACTATAAATAGAGGACTTCTCTCCCATTTGTGGGATTGGCAAATTTCACTCTGAAATAGCATACACACACACACACACACACACTCTCTCTCTCTCTCTCTCTCTCTCTCTCTCTCTTTCTTGTATTCTCAAAATTGTAACTTAGCTCACTGAACGCGACTTGACTTCATTCATTAATACAATATCAATGGATGTAGGATTCGCCTTATAAGCATCCGAAACACTTTAAACATTGTTCTTCACCTTTATTTGACTGAATACTTCCATAATCATATGTGACTTCTGAGCTCGCTTAGCATTTCTCATGTGTGAATTGTTGGTGTCAAAATCAAGCATCAACAGTTTGGCGCTAGAAAAAGGGCCTGATTTAGTACCTGTTCTTCATTAGGAGAATCTCTGACTAATCGATCCCACTACAGCAAATGGCTCGCGGTTTCGAATCTGAGAAAACCAATTATGGCAATGAAGAGATCCCCCTGGTACAAGAGGGCATTTCTCTTGAGGTGCCCTTAGCCTAGCAAAATATCGAGGGGGATATCCCTTCGAGCTCATGGCTTGATCCAGCAGTCATGAGTTACCTGGAGAGGTTCAACAATACTCCCCAAACGGTCAGCCAAAGGCTAGACAGATTGGATCGGGTCATGCCACCCAAATCAAATGAGACAGTGCCACCGCCAAAAACGCCTGCAAGTCGCATGAAAGCATGGAAAACGGTAAAAGCCCATGCCGCGGGCACTGCAGCGTATCAAAGAAAAGGAAAGCAAGCGGCGCACAGCGGACCTAAAGGCTCCGAGGGACCATCGAACACCGATCATGCCCCGAGTAGAATACCTATGGCATTGTGACTCGATAAAATGTCACGGCCCGAGCCGTCCCACTCCACGTCGCACGAGCACTCCCACAAAAATGCAAGGCAGGGAGATTCCCATTATCGCCAAAATGATGACTTTGATCATCATCGTGCGGGAGATTCCCACCATCTGCGGGTCGTTTCGTACCACCATAGAGGTCGGGAAGGTTCCCCGAACCATTCAACGCCATCACACGGCTCTGGCCAACGTGTGTCGAGATTGGCCGGAACTACTAGCCGAGGCGAGAAGGAAGCCGACCTACAGTCTTTCCTCAACCACAACCGTGAGTAGAGGTGGGCATTTGGGACTGGGTCCAAAAAACTAGCCCAAAAACCCAGTCCTAGGAGGTCTGGTCCCAAAACAAGACCAGGCCTAAGGAGGAGGGCCTAGTCCCTCCACTAGGCCCTCCTCCAAGGCCCGGGCCTAGGCCCAAATTTTTTTGCACATTTTCGGTTTAGTTCCTTGTACAATTACATAAAACCTCCTATAAATTTTGAAATAAACATAAATTACAAGGGTTAAAATGAAATTTTATAAAATTTATAAAAAAAAAATAAAAAATTTAACTTTTCTCTAATAACCGTTGGCTGCTGCCAATATTATAACCGTTGGCTGGCAGCCAACAGTTATAATTTTTATTATAACAGTTTTTTTTTTTTTTTTCCAAAATCTTTCATTTTTTCCACACCAATCAATCTCTCATTCTCTCAATCTCTCTACTCCAAATCTCCAATCGAATTCTCATTCAATTTATATTTATATTTATAATTTATTCATATTATTTATTTATTTATATTATTCAATTTTTTCTATTTTTCAATATCATCTCTTATTCATATTATTATTTAATTTCTTTTCATTTTAATTATTTATTATTTTATCATAAATTCATAATGGATTCCCGAAATGATGCATTCGGAGGATTATCCCCAAATGAGTTTTACGTTCCATCCACCGAAGAAATGGAAGGGTTAAATCCATTTTCACCATTTCCTTCAAAGGTAGCAGCTACAATTCCACAACCACATTCGATCGGGACGAGGTGTAGCCAAACACATGCGAGCTGCAAGTCAACGGGCACGGGCATAGCCCAACCCCCCCGACCGTCAAAGAGGGTCGTGTCCGATGTATGATGACACTTCACCAAATCAAAACGGCCAAAGACAAATGGGGAAGGGGAAGAATCGTGTGAGATATGTAATTTCTGTGGAACCATTATTGGTGCTGAGAAGGGGACTTCGACAATGCAACGACACGTGGAGAATAAGTACCCCCAAATAATGCAGTTATCGAATACATCTTCAAGCGGATCAGGTAGACAAATTCAAACTCAACTTAATTTTAATCCGCAATCCTCAACTCTCTCAACATGGAAATACAATGCACATGTTGCATGAGAGGAAATAGCAAGATTCATAGTTGCTACGGACTCTCCAATTTGTTTATCTGAAAATCCTTATTTTATTCACATGATTAAAACTGCATTTTGTCCAGTATATACCCCTGTTAGTAGAAGGACAAGTAGAAGAGATATACTAAAACTTTATAACAAAATAAATAATAAACTTAAAAACGAATTTAAAAATTTTAGGAATATATCTATTGCACTTACATCAGACATATGGGCTTGTAGATCAAAAACCAATTTTTTAACTGTCACAGTACATTTCTTAGATCATAATTGGGGTTTACAAAAAAAATTGATAGGTTTTAAACCATTATATGAAAAACATAGTGCTGAAACTATTTATTTTACAATTCTTGAAGTTTTGCAACAATATTTATTAACTGATAGAGTTGTAGTGCTAATGTTTGATAATGCAGTTGCTAACACCGCAACAATCTCTTTATTTGAAAAGAGATTGGATCCGCGCGGTGAAGGCAAATTTTTTCACCAGAGATGTGCTTGCCACGTCATCAATTTGATAGTTAAAGCAGGTTTAGATGCTATACATTCGAAGATGGAGAGGGTGCGCGTGGCTATCAAATTTATCGTCGGCAGTAGCAATAAAAGATGGCAGGAGTACGTCAAATATTGTAAGCAAGAGGACCCACCAGTTCGACCTTTGAAGTTATGTATGAACATGCCTATCCGTTGGAACTCCACCTACTTAATGTTGGAAAAAGCTTTGCCAACTGCGAAACAAATTATAGATTTCGTTAACCGGAAGCACTATCTAGAGGAAGTTGTCAGTTATGATGATTGGGCGGTTTGTGAACTTTTTTATTCATTTCTTCAAATTTTTTATGATGCTACTAATACATTAAGTGGTATTTATTATCCGACTACTAATTTAGTGTTAGATATTTTACTTCAAACTACTAAAACTTTTGCTAAACATAGATATAGTAATGTTTTAAGGGAAATTTTTTAAAGATGGAAGAAAAATATGAGAGATATTGGTTAGATATTCCATTCTTATATGGATTAGGCCTTGTTCAAGATCCTAGATTTAAATTACACATAGTTAACTGTATAATTACTAAGTTAGGCTAGCATTTAGGACATGATTATACGTCTTATTTGACTAACTTTAAACAAAAAATTGGATAGCCTTTTTTCTTTATATGAGAACAGGTACAATGGAAGTGGAAGTGGAAGTGGAAGTGGAAGTGGAACGTTCAGGAGAGAGGATCAGGACCTTAATGTAGCCCTCCGTCAAGGATCGAGCAAGTGGACGTATGTGGAAGTGGCGGAAGTAGTAGCTCCAGCTCGTACATACATGGACCAAATGAGCTGAATCACTACCTACAAGTGGACCTCTCCTGTATGACGATGAAGGAGCAACATGATATGGATATTCTTCAATGGTGGAACCAACATGAAAGTCGATTCCCCATTGTAGCCCAAATGGCACGTGACATTTTATCTGTGCCGGTTTCTACAATTGCATCCGAGTCAACATTTTCAACAAGTGGTCGGATTGTTGAAGATAGAAGATGTTCTTTAATTGATGAGATGATTGAAGTGATAACGTGTTTACGGGATTGGACTCATGCAGAAAGAAGACTACAACAGCACCCTGAAGATCCCAAACTACTCGAACTCTTTAGGAATACAGATTTGAATGATGTAAATATTGTTGACGATGAAAATGAATAATTTAATAAAAAAAATTATTTAATTGTTTATTGGTGAAGTGTGAATGTGTGAAATGTGTGAAATGTGAATTTATGTTCAAAATTAAAATTAACTATTAATTTATCTATTATTTTATTATTTTTTTAAATTAATTAAATTTTTAGAAACTTACTATTCTACCCCTGAAAAATACTAAAAATCCCCTATAAAATTTTATTTCGCCCCTAAAATATAAAAAAAGATCAGGGGGGAAAAGAAATTATCCAGGCCCATAGGACCGGTCCTAGGACTTTGACTCCTCGACCCGAAGCTGCTTCCTCTTCTTGGATTTCTAGGCCACCGTTTTTTGCTTGGGATGAGCAGCCGTAGCTTGGGGAGCCCCTGCCGGCGTCTCTCCGACAAGGGGACTGCTGGGGACCACCCCAGCTGATCTTGTGACACCAACCCGAGGGAAGGTGAGTTCCCTAGCTCTCAGCGGCCTGGGCACTTTGGGTGGCATGGTCGCTGCATGCGAACATCGTTAGTAAAACAGTTCGCTGCATGCAAATAACGAAGTTGCCTAAGGTTATGGATACGTACTCGGTAAGGATTCTAAGGTCGCTTTGGGGTCGAAAAAGTCATATTTCCGCAGGTTCGCGGTTATCATGAGCAACCTCACTTCGCGACTCTGTTCGGGCAGAAGACCAAAGGCAGTTATTCTGTTGAAATCAACGAGGGCAGACAACCTGGTTGTCTTGTTTACTGCGAAGAAACGAAGAAGCTCATCAGCAAAGATTAAAAAAAGGAAAATTCACCAAGTAAAAGAAAGGAAGACCTACTCGGCTCCCTAAACTGGCAAATGCCATCATAGTGAAAAAAGAAAAATTTCGTCTCATATGCCTCTACATTGTTGGGGTAACTGTGTATTCCTCCCTCGATCGTAGATCGCTTCAAGAGGTAAAAAGAGTCATTGTCTTTACTCTTTTTCAAGTAATACGAGTAGCCGAGCTCTAGCGCGGTCAGCTCGCCTAGACCGTTCTCACCGCATGCGATATACATAGCCACGGCTATCATATACACATTTGGTGTCAACTGTAATGGTGCGACCCCGAAGTGATCGAGGATCGACCTTATAAAAGGATGGAGGGGAATCAGTGCTCCACATTTAAATATATTCTCAGAGATCGCAGCCATTCCTTCTGGCAGATTCCGAGCTGTATACGTCCTATACTAGTAGACATCTACACTAATCGCGTATTGGTCTACCGCTTTTTGAATTTCCTCTCCTGTGGCTATTGATAGAATATCATGTGAGGGGCCCGCTGGGGGGTCCTGCATCGGTGAGCTCATTCCCTCGTCTGTTTGGGTCGTTGAAGGGTTCGTTTCGTCTGCGATCTGAAAAAGAGTGACACGCAGGGATCACTCAGTCGTCGTACAAAGTTTTGTACGATGACGTGGAAGAAAAGATATACATTGTCTTCCTTAAACCCTAAGAATCCTTGGGGACCACCCCCAAAGACTCAAACCCTAGGGGAAAGCTTATTCTCCGATTAACCACCAGTAAACACACACCGTTATCGCATGGTTATCGTCAAAATAAAAAGGGAAAGTAATAAAAGAATCATCCTTACTTCTTGAATATGAAGATTGAACTTCTTGTTGTGCACGTCAAGTACGCACCACTCTGAGAGATGAAAAATCTAGTCTCACGAAAGCTTCTTGCTCTTTCTGAAAAAGTGAGTATTGTGAATTTGCTTGGGGTGAGCCTGGGATTTTATAGTGAAGGAAGTGGCGCTTGGTTTTCCTAAAGTCAAGCAACATTTGGACTGAAATCATCTCTCGTCATTGATCGCGACCACGTGTCGTCAATTAATGGGAAAGAGTAACTGTCACGCTTCAAGAAATCAAATCGTCGCTTCCCTCCATTGAAATAATTGAGCGACGGCTCATTTCCTTCCTCCACATTGAATGCGCTCCCATCCACATTTAATGTTCTGATAAGGAATGTCGTTTCAGCATGGCCTACATTTAATGCGCATGACTGACACTTATTGCGCATAGGACACGTCTATCAGAGCAAAAGGTATTTCATTAATGTATTAGCTGCCAAAGCGTAATGGATAAAATTTGAAGAGGTCGTTAGATACAACACTCTCCATCGCATGTCTATTGAGAAGCGATGTGACTCCTTGCCTTCAGTAAAAAATACGCTAAGTATAACTAGGTCGCGAACCTCAATCAAGATAAGATGCTCATCAATACGGTACTGAATAAGGTTTGGTCTAGGTCGTAGACCTTGCAGAAGGAGACCATTTTAGGTCGCCTATATGGAATTGTTCTACTACCTCCTTACAGCTAGGTCGGATCGATCAGACGTCATTTGGAACATATCAAATCAAGGCATAATTGTGTAGTTCTCAAGGTTTGATTCTCAAACCTTAAAAACTAGGGGACTTGTATTATGCTTGGAAAAGTAGGGCTGACGCAAAACCTTGTCAGCATGGGTGGTTAGAGCTTAAGAAAGTTCTACAACGGCTCAGATGCAGCCACGTCGCGCGATAATGTGAATGACATGCTCCTGTCAGTGTAGTGGGTGCACGCCAGGTTGGCAAATGGATGGAAACGATCCACGTGTCTAATCCCTGCATAAGTCGAGGAAATCACTCAGGTAGGTAAGCAATGGGACACAAAGAAGGATTTGCACGGCATCTACCCCACTCGCAGATTTAGTAATCATTACCTTGATTCATCCTACTATAAATAGAGGACTTCTCTCCCATTTGTGGGATTGGCAAATTTCACTCTGAAATAGCATACTCTCTCTCTCTCTCTCTCTTGTATTCTCAAAACCGTAACTCAGCTCGCTAAACGCGACCTGACTTCACTCATTAATACAACATCAGTGGACATAGGATTCGCCTTATGAGCATCCGAACCACTTTAAACATTGTTCTTCACCCTTTATTTGACTGAATACTTCCATAATCACGTGTGACTTCTGAGCCCGCTTAGCATTTCTCATGTGTGAATAGTTGGTGTCAACTTTTGTGTTTTGTTTTCTGATTGAAGTTTTCTTTTCATGCAGATGTCATCATCTAATAGCTTCCATACCTCCGAAGAAGGAGAGGGGGATGGCAGCAGAATCCCTCTTCGTCAATCATCGGCCTCACCTTTAGGTGGAGTGCAAGCTGTGACTTCCCACCAGTTTTTGGATTGTGGCGACGAGGTTACTTTTTAGCTGAATCCCGACCAAGCTGGACCTTCAAATGTAGCTCCTTTTGTTGGGCGGCCTCACAATTGCTAGAAGGTGGGCATCTTAGGGGGCTCGCTGATCAGGGGAAGGCCCTGACAGTTGACCTCTCTATGGATAGGAGGGCAAGGAGCAGGAGAAATGTAAAACCCCTCCCTAGCCGGGTATTTCCTAAGTATCCCTTGGCCATTGAGAACCTAGAAAACGCACGCCTAGGAAAGAAGTTTATTTTAAAATCCTATTTAAAGAATAAACTTGTAGTTTATAAACATATTTATTTATATTTATTTATTAATTCAATTTCTAAACTATAATAAGTTCATTGTATAAGTCAAAAAAGAATATAGCTTCCTTTCTTGGAGTAAATTATGAAATCCATAGTAATACTTACTAGAACATATATACTTTTACAAAATTTACTAGTAATTTGATTTCCTTTATTAATACAACATATTTACTCCATTATAGAACATGGACATATTTACTACATTATGAAATATGAACATAATTACTACACTAAATATTAGCAAAACTATTCAATAGTCATCATTAAAACATCCCTTCATGCTCATAGCGTCCCTCGGAATCCTCTCCCAGCTTCATGCCTTAATCCTTACCTGCAAAACATTTTAAAACATTTCGTGGGGTGAGCGCTAATCGCTCAGTAAGGAATATGGCCATTTATAAACTATTAAGGTTCATTATACATCATTTTACAAGTATATTACTTAGGACCTTACCTACCTACAAAATATGACCTTCATTCTTTAACATAACAAGTTCATAAAACATATCATACACTTTGGACTTTTCTCATAAACATAAGTCATAACATAATCATACATAATATAACATAGAACATATATGACTTATGAAATATTCATGTACATGGCATGCTTATTTCTTTTGTCTTTATACTTGATGGTTTCATTAGTCTTTGTTATCCGATCGGATTCATTTAAACCATTACCTTGTTCTTGGTCGTCACCTCAAAGGACTCATGGTTTCCATAAGAATTCCATTCCTCTGATCTTGGTTTATACCTCAAGAGACTCATGGAATTCATTCTTTAACATTTCATAAATTTTTCATAAGACAACTAAATAAGCTATATGCATTACCATTATGAATGCAAACATATGGACTAACATATTCCATGCTCAATCATACTATATTCTCCTACTAAACTTCTTAACTTAATTCATTCAATTTCTCATACAATACAAGGAATTTCAGTAGTAAGATTATTCAGGGGTTTATTAGAATTAGAAACAAATGGGAATTTCCATTAAGAAGGTGGATGCCATACAGTTCGTTACTTTCAAGCAATTTTTCCATTATCTTCTAATTCGAATTTATTTTTGGCTAAAACATAAACGTTTTAGGTCTGTTTCTCAACTTTTTAACACTTCAAGAATCAACTCAATCAGACTTCTATAACTTCAGTTATGACTGATTCAGTGAAGCATGTACAGTATAAGTCTCAAAAAGCCAAATCCGAATTCTATTCATTTTAACCATGTCACCTTCATTTGCACATTCATATCATTTGCCATATCATTCTAAGTATAAAAGGCCATAAAAACCTCCCTTTTTACAGAACCAAAAAGTGCCAAAACATCGTCCAACTACAAATCTCTTAATTGGCATAATCATCCTCCACATGCACACATACACCAATCAACACACCCATTTAAACAATCCATAACCAAAACATAGCATCACACTCATATTAACATAAATAAATGTAAGTTTCATAAACCCTAGGTGTTATCAATTGTAGTCATAAGGGAGATTTTTTCCTTACCTTAGTATTCAAAGCACAAAGACACTCCTCCTTAGCTCCAAAGGTTCACCCTTTCTACCTTATACACATAACCACTTATGAATTTCTCTTTTAACTAAAAGATCAGAACAACTAGGGTTTTGAAACTCACCTTAAACCCTGAAATTGAAGGTCTTTAAGTGTGGATGGTGATCTCCTTTGAAAATCAACTTGAAATCCTATGAAAATTTGAGAATAAAATGCTTGGATTAGTGGCTTTTATGGTGGATTTGAGAGATGAAGAAGAAGATGATATGTTTGGGGTGTACAAGGCCGACTACTCTCTCTTTAAACCTTGTAAATATTTATTCCCTTGTTGCCCTAATGTGATTGGTCAATAAAAGTTAGATATAAGGGTCATTTGGCATAAATTTTTCATATAAGGGCGTTTTGGTAATTTCCACCACAACATCAAGATTAGCACTCATTTAATGCCATTTGACTTCTTTAAAACACTTAACAATTAAGCAATCCCATTAGGTAAATGACTAACTTACCCTTAGTGCACTTTTATGGTTACTTATTTCATATGGATTTGTATGAAAAGACCATTATACCCTTGGTTACCGTTTACGCCATTTAACCATATCAATCAACTTTATGACCATTCTACCCTCATTTCTCTTCAATGACATCACCCCTTACACTTTATAATGGCCACATCTCGAAATACATGTAAATTGACCATTTTACCCTTCTATTAAAAAAAAAGAAAATTACCTGAAAAGGTAAATTTCATACCTTAGGGCATCAGAATAATAATGCGGGGTTTACAAGAAAGGCCCTTGAACATCTGTCAAGGAGGTTGCTCACGAGGGCGAGCCCTTGGTTATTAAGGGTGTGGCGTGGACCCCCTACAAGCAATGGGGGAGCTCCTAGACCACCATCGAGCTTCATGGAGCATCTTCCTCGACTGCGTATCTAGGTCGGTCTGGGAAGGGTACAACCAACAAAGTTTTGTTGCTTTGTTAACCCAGGCGGTTGTGGACCAGGGCAAGATTTGTTCCTCTCCCCGAGTTTGTTTGTAACGCCCCACTTGAAGTACGTAGTTAATGCTTCTTCTTTCGCTCTTTTTGAGTCGGTTTATTAGTATTATTGTTTGGTTGGCATTTGATTGAGTGATATGTTGAACACTTGCCTTGAAATTGGTTGAAAATAGAAGAAGTTTAGTGTTCCAAGCTTCGCCGGGGCGAAGAAGAATCTTCGTCGCGGCGAAGAGGTGTTGAAGCCCACGGGGAAACTGCTGGACAGTTTCGCCGCGGTGACAGAAGCTTCTTCGCCGCGGCGACGCGTCGACCAAAATGTTTGTTAAGTTTTAGATATTTTCTTCCCTAAGGGCAATTTGACCATTCTACCCCTAATTAGTAGGAAAAATGAGGAGTAGAATGTAAGGATTTTTCATGGAGAATATGTTAATATGGGGGTGTGTTTGTAATGAATCAAAGGATATAGATGGAATTCCTAAGGAAGAGTAAGGGCAAAATGGGAATGCTTGTGCATAAATTATGTTAAAAGGAATTAAGTCATTGCAAACCCTTCATTCTTCTTCTCCACCGCCACTTTCCTTTCTTACTTCCTCTCAATTTCTCTTTCATTTGTTCAAGGATTTTTAGAGGGCTTTTGGAGTGATTTGGGGTAGAAAATCAATCTAAGGCATCCTAAGGTAGGGATTCTTGCTTTGGATGTGAAGTTTTGTGAGATTTTGAGTATATTTGAATATTGAGGGCTTTTGGTTGAATTGTTTAAAGGGTAGAGAAAAGTCAGGCAAACCAAGAGAAAGAAAGTGCTAGTGAGATCTCTCCATCACGAGGTAAGTAAATCCCAACCCAAGTTGAGATTTGAGAATTTTCTTGATTAGAGATTTAATAGCAATTATGTATGTATGTTATATACATGTTGTATGCTAGTGAGATTTAATAGCAATTATTGAGTTTTAAATGGAGATTATTATTGCTTTGTGGTTGTTCATACACTTCAATTATGAGAAGTGAGATGTGGGTTGGAAATGTAGTTTGAGATGGAATTGAAGGATATTGAGAAATCCTTTTTGGAAGTGTTATTCTATGGCAAGAATTATGGCTATGCGAGGGAGTTTTCTCCCATTTTGGATGGTTAGAGAAAGACATAGAATTATTGTTATAGTAGAGTCTTGTTATGCACTTGAGTTGTTTGATGAAATGCCTAATAGAGGTTTGAGTATGAGTAGTGAACCTTAATTCTTGCAACATTGCATGTTGGCATTTCATAAGTGCATTAGTGGAGATGAACCATCCATATGCATTAATTGTGCATTGAGAAGTGACTTAAGAAAGAGTAGAAAACTTTGTGTATGCACTTGCTCTATGAGTAGAGAACTTTGTGAATGCAACTACTCTAAGGGTAGAGAGAATGAGAAGTGCTAGAGTAGAGTGAATGAGAAGAGCATTAGAAACGGGTTGATGCTTTGTGGTCGTCACCCGATAGTTATTAGAAACGGGTTGATGCTTTGTGATCGTCACCCAGTAGTTATTAGAAACGGGTTGATGCTTTGTGATCATCACCCGAAAGTCATGAGAAACGGGTAGGTGCTTTGTGGTCTCCACCCGATAGTTATGAAAACCGGGTAGGTGCTTTGTGATCCCCACTCAGTAGTCACTAAGAGCGGGTTGGTGCTGTGTGAACTCCACCCGACAGTCATGAAGAGTGAGATGGTGCTGTGTGAACGCCATTCGGCCATACCTCCGGTAAGATGAGGCCATGACATTTAGTAGAAAGCAATAGAAAGAAAGTGTGAGGAAAGAATTAAGAGAAATAAATTCGGGGATAGACAAATAGAGGGTTTACTTATTGTGCATTATTTTGTGCTCACCCCGTTATTTTCCTTTGTGGATGCAGGATCTAGGTGATGATGCAGTCGGAGGGGCGTCGGCAAGCAAGAAACAATAGCTACACTGTTTCCCCTGTTTTTGTCTTTTTAAATGGCATTTTGTAAATAATGCTCTTTGTGTATAAAAGACTTATTACATATAATAAAAAGAAAAGTTTTGGGCCCATTTTCTATTATTATTATGCATGCATTTTACTAGTTTACAGCAGTTGTTACATCGTTGGGCCTATCGGCTTGAGTGTTTATGTCGCTAACAGATACTTTTTGTTTTCCCCTTGCAGCTTTTCTCCCTGATGACCTTCTTTTTTCAGGAGGCATATCCTAACTTTTAGGGCCAGGCCACACTTTTTGAAGGGTTTCAGAGAATGGAGGAGGAGTTAGTGAGGTTGCTGCTTCAGCTCGTTTTGATCACAATAGGGAGTTGGACACATTGTGTCGCGCTCTGCGCTTCAAGGATAGGTGCAATGCTGTCGTTTGGGAGGAGCTCGGTAGGCTAAATGTGGAGAATGCGAGGCTTGCTGGGCTAGTCGTGGCACAAATCTACCTCTCCTCGCCAAGATCAGTGTTTGCCTAGATGTGCATTCCTGCTTGTTTTCCCTCCTACATCGAGGATTGGTGTCTGCCCAAATGCAGGAATATCATCCTTGCAAGAGGATGAGGGTCTTTGTGGCTGTGAGATTTTCAACGAGGGGTGTGAAGATACCCTTCCCCATACAGGGACACCTATTTTCACAATGCAGGGATGTTCTTCAGGCGAACTGGATAGATGGGAGCTGCTTTTCTTTGTTCTTTTCCTTTGTTTTTCTATCTTTCTTTCCTTTAGCAGTGTTTTTTTTTTTTTTTTTGGCGATCCCTCTCCCCCTTTGTTGCTCTTTTTCCTCTTTTTCTATTTGTGTCTTTGGGTGTTCTCTTTAGGAGATCGCTGAGTGCTTAGAACCTCAAGAAATTTTGTAACAGACCTTGTATGGAACCTCATGAAATTTTGTAATTAATTTCTGGAATGAATAGGATAGGAACGATTTTTCTCATTCTTAGCTATGCTATCTTAGATGTCTTTGCATGAAAATTTTGTTTCCTGCACACCATTTCCCTTTGCGAGATCTCTTTTGAGCCGCTCGTTACTTTGACTTGCAATGTTAACCCCCCGAATTTTTGGAGGTTGCTTTAGGGTTCTAAAGCGAATGGCTTCGAGAGTCACGAGCTTCGAGGACTGCGAGCCTTGAGTACGGTAGGGCTTCCTCACATAACTAATTATCTAGCAATGTCTATGGACTCGGGCTGTTTTAGTCAAGTCATTTGAGAAAACCGCGCCAGAGCGAAGGCACATTTTTCATACAGGCGATCCGAAGTGCGATCATGGAGTCATGAGATTTTTTTTTTTTTTGTTCTAACGAGCATCACCTTCCCCGAGCGACTGTACTAACCCCACGCTTGCCAACCTTTCAGATTGTGGAGATCGTGTTTTAGGTCGGAGAGTTCAGTGCTCTCGTACATCTGATTTAGATTGTCGATAAAAATACTCCATACATATGAGTTGACGTAGCCTAGTCTTTGTGAATACGCTATGTAAGTGAACCGTTGTGCCTGGTTATGTGTTTAAAGTACTAGCAGGCGCGCGCACATGCTGACTGAAATGGTAGGATGCAATGCTTCCTTCTCTTAAAATGGTGGTTGCACTCCTTCCTCAAATCGTCGCCATGTCATAGGAGTGAACGAGCAAACTAATAGCAAGTGACAGAAACTCATGATCCTCTAAATGAACAGTCATGATGGGTCTCTGCTCGAGGTAGCTTGTTATAAAAGAAACCTCGATCAAGAATAGTCTTTGCAATTTTCCCTTCATTTACCAGAGGAGTTTGCTCCTGACCTCAATCATGTTTCTTGATTACTTAGCGATTTCCATATCCTCGTCCTCAACCCTTTTGACTCAAGTAAGCTTTCGCCCTCCTCAACCCTTTCTTGGCTCCTTCTATTCGGCACCGCATCTCTAACATTCTGGAGTGCTTTGACATTACTCCACCTCGACTGAGGGCAAACATGTGTCTGCGTGTTGTTGGCCTGTGTATTGCTTATATGAAGGGTGGCTTAGGCGAGCCGATGATGGACGAGCTCGTCCATATATTTAGGCTAAAAGTGTCCCCTTGGAGGAGATACCTACTATCTTTCCAAGGCCAAGAAGGGTGAACTCAAAGGCCTTGGGGGAATCTAGAACAGAATTGAGAGCTAGGATTCCAACTTCTTCTTCTATGCGAGTACGGTAGACGGCTCCTTCAAGGGCGCTCGTAAGTGTTCGCTTTGTTGCTTTTCAGGTCACTTCATTTACTTGTCTTTTTCACATTTCCTTTACTTGCAGGGGAACGCACCCAAAATTCTCTCCCTGTTGAACTATGGAAGCAACTACAAAGGTTTAGTCAGCTGTCCGATGAGCAGCGCGACTTAAGTTAGCTTGTTACTCTCGAGAACTTAAGGGAGTTCAGGTTTTGACCCGTTGCTACGAATTTTGAACTCTTCTCGCTAAATTCGAACAGAAGTAGAGTGTGCTCTACCTCACTTGTGCGATTACCGTTTAGAGCTTACTTGGTTTGCTCACTTTGTAGGGGTGAAGCTCGCTAGTAGGCCAAAGTCCTACAAAAGCAAGGTCATTATTTCTTCAGGGGCGAGAGAGCAGCGACTAGAACTAGCTCATCTGGGGTAGGCCTCCATGATTTTTGCCCCTTGAATAGGCTTGAAACGAGAAGGTCACTCCTAAAGCTGTACAGGTCCGATGGCGGTTAGGGATGAGCCGGGTGGAATGGCTCAAGGCTCGCCCATGGGTCAAAAGGAGATTGGGGAATCCTTTTTCCCACCAAGGAGGTTTTGCTGAGATACCATCACGGTCAAAGGCTTCGAGGGTCTTAGGCTGTAGGGTTTTTCATTGAATAACGTGGAATAATATTTAAAAATTTATTCAATTAAACCCAATCCAAGATCCAAGATGAGGATTGATATGATACAAGCCATTCTAGAACCCTAATTTAATCCATTCAAGGTTTAAATTCATTAATTACTTTTGGAGGCTCCTTCGGATTCGTTTCGAAGACTTTTCGCAAATCGATTCAAGAGATAATCACTCCAATTAAGTCCACACAAAGGCAAGGATAATAATCCACAATCAACGTTGTCGCTAGACTCTTTGATTGCCAAGGAATCGAATGAACCATTGAGAGAGAATTTTCTCTCTCAAAAACATGAAAGGTGGCTAGAGTTTGTGTGTTGTGTAATTTTAATTTAACCTTTCCTTTATATAGTAAGGAAAATGATAGATTTACCGAAAAGTTTACACCAAATTTGTGCACCGAATGACGTGACAAAATTCTGACCGTTGATTAATATTAACTGATAATAAATCAATGGTCATGATTTTGCCACGTCATTCGGTGCACAGATTCGGTGCACATCCGTCGGTAACTATAGCATTACTCATATAGTAAAGGATAATCCTATTCCTTATTTGGAATAGGATTAGTTTTATTCCCTTTTGGAATAACAAGTAAATAAATATAATTATATTTATTTATTCCCCTTTTGGTATTTTAGAAAAATATATATATTTAATCCACATTTAATTCAATTAAATACAAATATATATATTGCATATTTAAATATTAATGTTTAAAATGAATATTAATATGCTTTATAATTTTGCTAAAACTAATTCAATATAAATATTGAACATAGCCAACAATCTCAACGAATTTAATCGCACAACAAAATTACAAAAATACCCATTTCATCTAAAAGACAAAATTACATTTCCATCTTCATTCTCTTTAAAACTACCTTTAATGTGTGTGACCCGTAAGCTTTTTATCATGTTGGTAGTGATCGGATTCATAATTAAGCATCAACTAATTAGTGTTCCATACACCAATCAAGATTAGCCTCTAGCAAGGCATCATGATTACCCAACAAATAAAGATTCAGTGAAGTTACTACCTTTCAATAGTATGGTTACCGTGCAATTCAAATCCCTTCATCATCATTTATCTCATCCAGGTTTAAAGTATATAGTGTCAACTTCAATCAATTTGCCTTGATACATTTGTATTCGGTTATCAAATCAATGACCAAATAAAATTGGATTTGAGCACTGACTTAACTCCACTGTGGCACAGACTTGCAGTCGTAGTTACTAATTGAATAATTCAGCGAGATAATTTTTTCTGTACTCACGAGTGATGAATCCTATATTGATCCACCATAGCCATAGTGTACTTCTCGATGCAACCAACCACTACCGTATTGATAACCCTAAATAGGACTACGTTAGACTAGTGTCAAATTACACCAATAATTACACACGGTGCTCTCGTGATCTCAAGTCCAAGGATCACATACATCGTCATCCACTAGAAGATATATTCCATAGACACTGTGGTTACCATCTATATGGAATCCTCTAGTGGGTCAGTCCAGTGAACTTGTTATTAACAAGTACCCATGCGTCGCACCAGGTTATCACCTAACAACATTGACATGTGAAAACTGTCACTACCTTTTGGTAAGGTCGTTCTATGCTATAATAGCTTTACCACATAATCCATGTCCTTGGTTAGATTAATATTGGGGCTACGGATACTTCTAGAAAGACCACCATATGTGATCATAGGGTTCTCACAATTAAGATTTAAAACACTTAGTTCCCTCATCACGGTCAACCCTCTCTCTCTCTCTCTCTCTCTCTCTCTCTCTATATATATATATAGATACACATACATACATTTATACATACATGCATGCATACATGCATACATACACACATACGCACATACACACATACACACATACATACATACATACATACATACACACATAGCTGCAGAGCAAACTGTAGCGTGCAACTGTTCTGGGTTCCAAGGTATTGCCCAACCCGTAAGTCCGCTTGTTGTTATTTCATTTGATTTTCCCTCTTTTTGACCTTACTAACTGGATTTTGGACTCTACCTTCACCATGCTCAATACCCTATTTAATAAGGCTTTCCCTTGTCTCAAACAAGTGGGCTTATCCCAAGATTATTAGAAGGAGGTCGAGGAGATAAAGAGGCCCTTCGAAGAGAGGATCAGGGGACTGGGGGAGTGGTTCGAGAGGACTAAGGAACCTTGACGAACCTAGTTGCGGCCAAGGAGCGAGAGTTTGTGGTCAAGCTTTGCCAATCTAAAACTACCAAGGAGAATGCCCTTGCGAATATGGAACTGATGTGCTGTTTGAAAGAGGAAACAGAGAGGTTGGTCGATGCTACAAGGTTCCAATCGAAAAGTGTGAAGGCCGAGCTGAAAAAGTGCAAGAAGGGGTTATAGATTTCTTAAGGGCACAATACATTTTTTGGTGATGAGATGGTCGAGCAGGAGCTCAAGCAAGAGAAAACAGCAAGTGAATAAAAGGTGCGGCAACACCTCACAATCATGCTTAAGCTCATGTGGGGGACCTATCTCAACATAGATTTTTCCTTCATACCTCGACATTGCCAGATCGAGGTAGAGAGATTCAAAGTGGGTGCCATAAGGGAGGTTTTTGTTTACCCAAAGTCCTCACATTCTGAAGGCAACGAAGACGGCGAGGGCATCCCTAATGCTATTGAGGTTGACCCTCCTAGCGTAGTCACCAATAGGAAAGTTTCCCCTAAGCTTTAGGCTCATTTTGTTGAAGAAACTACAGCTAACGACCCCCTGCAGATCCTATCGACGAGGCCGCTCATGATGCTAGAGTTAAGGTTGCTTCTCCTGTTGACTAAATTCTTTGCATTGACCTTTCGTCCAGATTTTTGCTGCTTTTTTTTTATGTATTCAAAATTGCATTAACAAAAGAGGCATTTCAAAAAATCGAGTCTTTACCTTCTTCTTTTTGCTTTGTTTGTATTTGAATGTACTACTGTGAGCTTTGGACGTAAGACTGAGTACGTCCCAAGTTTTGTTTAGCTTGCTCTTCTGGTAGTACGATGTTGGCCCTTCGAAGCCATCTCTCTAACTTATTTATGACGTCTAAGTCGGTCATGAGAGGACTCAAAGTTTGGTCTTGGAGTTACAATGGAGATTGTTTTTTTGAAGACCTTCTGCAAGTAGGTGAAAAGGTTCTGTCTCGAGACGACATCAAGCATTAACTATAGGCTAACCTTGAGTCTTTGTCGTTGAGGAATTTCAAACCCTCCTCAATGTGTCAACTTCGAGTCTATTTGAGTCATCCACCATTGAGTTAAATGGGATGTCCCCCCTCGAGCTTGAGTTCTTGCGACGTTTCTCCTAAAGAATTCTTTAAGTTGCAACTAAATCGCCTTCTCAAGCTATGGACTCTAAATTTTTTCCATGCTGCTTTCATCCTTCAATGGTGAACACCCTAGGATTCGCATACAACTTTTTAGCGAAAGGAACTTGTTGTGAGTAAGGCTCAGACGCAGCTTAGGATGCAATGGACTTTCCAAAGGCGTCTAGCGACCCACACTTATAGGACTGCTATGTCGCTCCGGTGCTCTAAGAAGAACAGTTCTGGTGTGAGCTTTCCTGACTCTCAGAGCAGACACTTCTTCCTTGTCTTTTAGTGCCCTCACGTTCTCACCCTTTTCACCAAGCGCAATTATTTTTTATTGAGCTGGAGCCTTTCACTTTGAGACCTCAATTCTCCGCTATGGAACTGCGAAGTTACTTAGCCTATGGTTGCTAGAGGGCCAGTCACAATTGAGCCTCTACTCAGATTTTAGCATAGGTCACAAGGTCTTCGGTATACATCATATTGAACGATGGTTCTCGCTAAAGACTAAGGCCACAAAACAATAGGAACAAATCTGTTGGAAAACAGAGAGAGCTTTGCGGGGGCCTTCTTTCTAGCATAAAAAAGTTGTTATGAAAATTCTCAACAACCAGAGAGACTCGATCGACCCTGGCGAGACCGAGTTAGATAGGTGCATGGTCACATTCGACCAACAATGGGATATGAACATATCAAAAGATAGTGATAACCAAATTGAAAAGATAAAAGAGAGAAAGGGTTTTAAAGTGGCTCGACAAGTTAAGAACAAGTCTACGTCTACTGTTATATTATTGCCTTAGGTGTTTTTCCCTTTGATTACAGATTACAAAGGGTTGCTCTCCTCTGCCAATGAGGTATGTGTGTGAGGGATTGAGAAGATTTATATGCCCATATGGCTTACATGACTAAGAGAAAGAAAGATAGATAGAGAGAGAAAGAGAGTCCCCTCTCTTCGAGAAAGTAATTAGTTTATATAGGCTATCATAGTAACAAACTTGTAATTGTAGTCTAACTTGTTGTCAGCTTTTAACGTGTGGATACAAATATTCGCCGAATAAAAACTATCATATATAAGATTAGCAAATGATGAGTTAAACAAATTTAAGTTCAATAAATAAACTTATCAACCAAAGAATGACAAAGTTAAAGTTGATGCAAGTGAGCAATAATAAATGCAATCAACTTATGAGCAATAAATATGTATGATGAATGTATGAACGTGAGTAATAAATATGTTGAGAGAGAGAAGTGCTCAAAGATTTATAGTGTTTTGGAGATATATCCACAAGCCTCATGCATCCACTTCTTCGAGGCAACCTCTTTGAAGTTCCATTAGAATCGGATTATGCCAATACAATAGTTTTCACAAGGATTTTTGCCTCACACACTTAGATACAACATTTCACCTAGTTTTATAGGATTTCGCCACTAAGGTTATAATCAAAGTGTTTGTGAATGATTGCTTCTTCTCTATATGCTTATACACATAATAAGAACAAATACTTTCTCAAAGATTTACAAGATGAGTACAAGTGAGAGTAAGTGATTTGGATTTTGAGCTCAAGGAATTATACGAGAATGTTCTCTGATTTGATATGACTTTTCTCTTCACTTTTGCATAAAAACCTTGAGTTTTTATATCCCTTAAAAGAATTAGTTGTTGCTTCATTTAATGCAGTTCTAATAAAATCTGCAGACACACAGGAACGGTCGTTCCATAATCGCGAACATTTGTTCTTGACACAACAGATATATTTCTCAGATCTAGGGTTTTTGGAATGGACGTTCCACCACACTGTATGATTGTGTAAAGACACTGCGCGGTCATTCCACCACGCGGAATTACCTTACCCAAATTGCTTTTCCAAATCCACAAGATCTTCCAGAAGCAACCACGGCTTCCTAGAAATCTAATTTGTAAAGCTCTTCAGATAGGAACAATCATGCTTCTTTTGATACATGAGTTTTGACTTGATTTGACTTTATAAAATAGTCAAGAGCGTGAATGATTCTGAATTTGAAAATCTTGACTTTTGACTTGAATGGAATGTTCGTGTAGGATGGTCGAGTAGGTGCCATACATTTTAGCAAGGTGATGAACAACTAGGAGGAACAAGGTCGTGTAATGAAGCATGTTCATCTAGGCAGTTTTCTTCTATTGAACAAGTGTGCCTTGATTGCTCATACCTATTGAAAATTCTACTTAAGCACGATCATGCCACCTAACAAGTCTATTTCGATTTGGTCATGACTTGTGTTATACCTTAGCATCTTTTGGTTGGTAATCAACCAACTTTTTGGATAGTTTTGACACATCAAAACACAAGAAAGGTCAACAATCTCCCTTTTTTTTATTAATGACATAACTAAACAAAAACTAAGTTTCATTTAAGCACAATATCATAATCAACATGCTTAAACTAAAAAAAAAAAAAAAAAGAGAGAAGAGTTCCCCCTTAAACTGTGGACTCTTCTTTAAAATATGCATTTTGCACAATAAGGATTTTGAGCACTAAGGCTCCCCCTTACACCAAGCATATTCTTAAATTCAATATATCAACAAACAAAACACTTCACAATATATTGATCCTTCAACACTTCAATTCAACTTCAATAACACAACACTTCAATATATAACATCAACAACACAATAACACTTCAACAACAACAAACTCAATTCATCTTTTCTCTCCCCCTTTTTATACACATTATAGCAATAAGATGAAAAGTACTGAAAAAGAAGCTTGTATTGCCATTTTAGAATAGATACATAAAATGATCATCATAAAAGAAAAATAAGTGTCTAAAAGACACTAATTATCCCATGTGCATTACCAAAAGTAAAAAATAAAGACACAAGCCAAAAAAAAACAGTGGAAAAAAAAAAGTTAAAAAAGTAAAATGTAATAAAAATGAAATTCAAAGGTGTGGCTAAGGCTGTGCTGGAAGAGATGGAGGAAATGGTGGAGGGAATTTTGACACTTGAGCTTGGAGGCTTTGGATATTGCTTGAGATTTTCGAAAGCTGAGAACTCAAAAGCAGAAAGTTATCTGTGACAGCATTGCTTAACCTGTCAAACTTGTCATCAAAATACAAAGTGACTTTCTCAAATATTTCATCAGCTAAATTAGGAGGCATTGAACTAGAACTAGCCTCAATTCTTGATATCTGTTGGGTGACTCTTTCCTCTTCACTTGATGATTCAGTGACCTTTTCATCTCTTTCTAGTCCCTCATGAGGGATTAATACCCATGTTCCATTTTGCCTTGCCTGAATCATCCCTAATCTCTGAAGAGCATTCTCATTAAGTGAGTTTGCATCCATGAAGATTACCCTTTGTTCAATATCCAAGTATGTGATAGGGAGATTCAACCCTTCATAGAAGAAAGTGATCAGCATTCCCAAAGGAATTTCTCCAGAGTCCTTCTGAATCTCTTCAAGCTTTCTTACTAGCAAAATTGTTGAGTTCACTTGTCGACCATCTACTACTACTTCCATTAGTAGTACATCTTTAGTCGTGATATGACCATTTGATCTCCTTGCATTGAAGGAGTAAGTGGTATATCTATGAACAATCCTCATTGTTGGATCAATTAGCTTTGTCGAATTTGATGTATGAGGATCATATGTCCCGATTCCTCCTACTTTTTCCTATGCAATAAAGGAAGACCATCCTCTAGGTGGATCAACTAATCCATTGCAATCACACTTAACCCATTAAGCCAACAATTCAAGTAGAATTGAATGGTTGATTTTTTCAATCTGAAAAGCATCGTATAAGAGGGAATAACTTCTAAGCTACTGAAGAATTCATTAATAAGATGTCTATAACCACGCAATCTTATTTCTGACAATCTTCTCCATTTCAGACTATCAACCTATTATGCTAAGTTATTCTGTATTCTTAATGTACGAATAATAGCCCAATCAAAAGTTTGACCAAGATTCATACCCTTTTCTCCATGCGCTCAAATTCCATCTTCTGAATGTGATTTTTGAATTCAACTCCATAAGGCCCGTGTAAACCTTATCTTGGCAAACGGTTTCCTATTATTGTTGTCTTTATTCTAGGCATGGTGTTTGGGTGATTGGTTTGAGTTAAGAGGGAGTTAGGATGAGTTTAAAGTGATTTGGAGTGAAAAACTTTGAGTTTAGAGAGTTTTTGAAATATATTTTGACTGAAAAATGAACTAACAATTATATAAAAAACACGTGGCATGGTCATGCAACCATCGGGCATGATCGTTCCACTAGCATTGAAGTTTAGGGTTAGGGCAACCCAAATCATGCACGGTTGTACATGATACTTAGCATGATCATTCATTGGTTTTTGAAAAATGATTCAATGAATTCAACAAGCACGATCGTTCCACTGAGTAAGCACAATCGTTCCAACTCAGACAGTTTAAAAAAAATAATTGATTTTCATGCACATTGATCAGAACATCATCAACAACCAATATCTTTGATATTCTAATCTCTTGGGGAGTTTCCATGTTTGAGAAAAAGTGTCAAACTTGATATCAATCACAGGATTGTATCATTTTGACTTTCTTCAATTAAAATAACCATTCAAACATACATACATATATTTATCAAACAATATGTCTTTCATCTGTTAAAATGCAGTCCAAATCTTACATATGAACTGAACATGTTCTCCATCTTTGTGAGAAGACTTGCCACTTAGTAATTTTTAAGTCCATTATCTAATGTACCTTATCATTCCCCTTTGGAGAAGCAAGTATAGATTTCTCTATATGGGTTGTTGCAAAAACGGATTTTAGAGTACCCAACTCATAATCCCAACCCTTTTATCTTTGCACTTTGATGGATCAAATCACTAATGAGGTTATGTAAGAGTAGTTTCATTTTGACTTATGCGAAGACAATCATGCAATTAATGTTCAAAGCATGTTAACACAATCAACTCAAGCATATTCTCAATGTGCACATAAAAACACATCATCTTAATCAATTTTTCATATAAAACAAACACATAAGATGATGAATCATACTTGGTTCGCATCTATCATTCCAAGCTCTCTTCAAATAGCGTATCATCTTTCTTTATCAAGAAGATTAGTGAAAATATCAGCCAATTGGTGATTAGTATCAAAAAATTCAAGCACAATATCACCCTTGCTAACATGATCATGTAGGAAATGATGTCTAATGTCTATATGCTTTGTTCTAGAATGATGCACAGGATTTTTAGACAAATTTATAGCACTTGTATTATCATAATGAATATGAATGTTATCCATTTTACAACCAAAATCTTCAAGTTGTTGCTTCATTCAAAGAAGTTGTACATGACAACTACCCGCTGATACAAACTCAGCTTCTGTGGTTGAAGTAGCAACTAAATTTTTTTTTTTTTTGAAAACCATGAAACTAGCATGCTTCCTAAGAATTGACATGTTCCACTAGTGCTCTTCCTATCTATCCTACATCCTCCAAAATTAGCATCTGAATATCCTATAAGGCTAAGAGGTAATCCTATAGGATACCATAAACCAATATTTAGAGTTCATTTCAAGTACCTAAGAATTCTTTTGACAACATTCAAATGAGATTCCTCAGGACAAGATTGGAAACGTGCACACATGCATACACTAAACAATATGTCTGGCCTAGATGCAGTTAAATACAAAAGTGCACGTATCATGCCTCTATAAAGCTTAGTATCAACACTTTTACCTCTCTCATCGGCTTCCAATTTGAGTGATGTGCTTATGGGAGTAGGTTGATCTTTTGCCTCATTCATCTTGAATCGTTTGAGGATATCATGAATGTACTTAGATTGATTCAACAAAATCCCTTCCTTTTATTGCTTGATTTGTAATATGATAAAGTAGTTAAGTTCTCCCATCATGCTCATCTCGAATTTAATTTTCCTTGCATCATTTTAGTAAATTCCTTACAAAGGATTTCATTAGTAGCATCGAAGATGATATCATCAACATATATTTGAACTACCAAAATGTCATGCTTATGCTTTTTAGTAAACAAGGTAGTATCCACCTTTCCTTTTGAAAAACCATTTTGAACAAGGAAACTACTCAATCTATCATACCAAGCTCTAGGAGCTTGCTTTAAACCATAAAGTGCTTTTGAGAGTTTAAAAACATGTTCAAGAAAACTGGGGTTTTCAAATCCAAGTGGTTGTTTGACATAAACCTCTTCTTGAATGAAACCATTTAGAAATGCACTATTAACATCCATTTGAAAAAGTTTGAAATTTAAATGGCATGCATAAGCAAGTAACATTTCTAATGGCTTCTAATCTAGCAACAGGGGCATAGATTTCATCGAAATTAATACCTTCCTCTTGAGAGTAGTCTTGGGCAACTAACCTTGCTTTGTTTCTTACCACTATACCTTGCTCATCCATCTTGTTCCAAAATACCCATTTGGTGCCAATGATTGGATGATCTTTAGGCCTTGATATAAGCTCCCATACTTTGCTTCTCTCAAATTGATTTAGTTCCTCTTGCATTGGTTGAAACCAACTTTCACCATTAAGCGTTTAATCCACTTTCTTATGTTCTACTTGAGACAAGAATGCTATGAAATGGCATATATTTCTCATTGATGCCCCTGTTCTTACTCCTTGAGTAGGATCTCCTATGATTTGTACATTTTCACTTCATCTGTCACTCTTGGAAATGAAATCTCACTTGTTGTTTGAGGTTCCATATAGGTGTTATCTTGATTTTCAACCTCTTCTTGATGTTCTTCTTCTTTGTTTGGATTTGATGGTGATGCTTCATCATTGATCTCTAGTTCTTTCATCATCTCATCAATCTCTTTTTCATCATTATTTCCTACATTCTTAGAAGAAAATTCATCAAATAACAAATGTATAGATTCTTCAACTAAGAGAGTTCTTTTGTTGAAGACTCTATAGGCTTTTGAATGTGAAGAATAACTAAGGCAAGTTGTTGTTAGAGTAGATGCACTAGAGCCAACGATTTAGCTATTGTAAACTCATTTCAAATTAATGAATAAAAGGCATCGCTTATTTATGAGCATTTACTATAACATCTATTTACTGCACGTAAAGAAAATAATATATGTCCTTAGAAAGGTTGGAACCAGTGATGAGGGAATTAAGAGTTATAATTCTTAATTGTGAGAACCCTATGAGCACAAGGTGGCCCTTCTTTAACTGTCCGTAGTCATAGTATAAATTTGATCAAGGACATAGATTATACAGAGAGACTATCATCATGTTGAATGACCCTATCAAAAGGTAGTGACAGATCTCACATGTCAAGGTTGTGGGCATCAACCTGGTACATCGCATGGGTGCTTGCTTATGCAAGTACACTGGACTGACCCATCAAAGGATTTCACACGAGATGGTAAACCTAGTGTCTATGGAATATATCCTCTTACGAATGGTGGTGCATGTGATCCTTCGACTTGAGATCACCAGAGCACCGTGTGTAAATATCAATGTGATTTGACACTAGTCTAACATTGTCTCTTTTAGGGATTACTAGAACGGTAGTGATTGGTTACATCGAGAAGTACACTATATCTATGGTAGATCAATAAAAGATTCATCACTTCTGGTTAAAGTAGATCTTATCTCGGTGAGATATTTGGTTAAAGAACTACGACCTCAAATTTGTGGCCACGGCGGAATAGGGTTGGTGCTCGAATTCAATAGTCATTAGATTCAAGAACCAAATATAGAACATGTTAAGGTGGCTTTTGAGATAGACACTATTTTTGTACCTCAAACCTTGATGAAATAAAAGATGATGAAACAGATCGAATTGCACGATAACCATACCAAAGACAAGGTAAGCCTAAATCGCTGATTCTTTACTTCCCGAGGAATCATGATGCCTTGCTAGAAGCCAATCTTGATTAGTGTAGAAAAACACTAATTGCTTGATGCTTAATTAGTTAGCGGGAAAATTCTGGCAAAGTAAAGAGCCTTCAGGTCACACACATAGAAGGTAGTTAAGTGAGAAACGAAAATAAAAGGACAATCTTGTCCTTGGGCCGAAAAGGGTATTTTGGTAATTTGAGAGTCTAGGGGTTTTCATCATTATAGGCTAAAAGGGCATTTTGGTAATTTTGCCAAGTAACATGAGTACCATTAGGCTACTCATGTTCCTTGGCCAAGGTATAAGTCCAAGGTTCAAGTCATGAGGGAGGTGTTTGCAAAGTGGAGAGACCACGAAGCGAAACAAAGCCGTGAGGTTCTGAAGGAGGTGTGGCTAGAAGGACCCATAGCAGACAATACCTTGGATGTGTCCAACGCGAGGGGAAAGCCCTTGAACCCGAAGGTGGCAAGATAGAGGATAGCCTTTGGTCGTGACAATAACTCTATTAATGATATAGCATGAAGTATTAATCGCTTCGACCCAAAAATATCTAGGTATGTCATGCTCACACTACATGATCCTAACCAACTCTACTGAAACTCTATTTCTCCTCTTAACAACTCCATTTTGTTGAGAAGTCCTAGGTGCCGAGAAATTATGCTCAATTCCATGCTCATTGTAATATGATTCAAACAAAGTGTTTTTAAATTCTTTTCCATGATCACTTCTAATGCATGTAATTGCATAGCCTAATTGGTTTTGCAATTTCCTAATCAATGGCAAAAATGATTTGAATGCATCATGTTTGTGTGCAAGAAACAATACCCATGTAAAACATGAGTAATCATCAACAATCACAAAACAATAATGCTTACTTCCTAGACTAGTTGTCCTTGTGGGACCACACAAATCCATATGCAACAATTCTAAAGGTTTATAGGTTGAAACAACATTCTTGGATTTAAAACAAACTCTTGTTTATTTGCCTTTTGCACATGCATCACAAATATGATCTCTTTTGAAAACAAGCTCAGGCAAACCATGCACTAAATCCTTTTTAGAAAGCTTTGCAATGACATCCATGCTTGCATGACCTAATCTTCTATGCCAAAGCCAACTATCTTCATCTTTTGTGGACAAAAGACAAAGATCTTTGGATGCAATGTCACACAAGTCAACAATGTAAATGTTTGAGCGTCTATAACCTACGAATACAATCCTATTTTTGCAAGAATTAACAACTTCACAACACAGAGATTGAAAAACAACTTTAAAGCCTTTGTCACTTAATTGAGTAATGCTCAATAAGTTATGTTTCAATCCATCAACAACTAATACATCATTTATAGTTAGAGAGTTTTTACCAATAGAACCAATGCCAATGATTTTTCCTTCTGAGTTGTCACCAAAAGTGACATTTCACTACAACAAAAATGGCCTACGGTAACACTGGACAATAGCACTTTTCTTTAAAGTGTTACCGTAGACTATCTGTGGTAACGCTTGATGTTAAAATGTTACGATAACAATTTTTATATGTAACACTATAACTTTTTGTAACACATTTTATATCAATGGTAACTCTTTTTCTTAAATGTTATGGAAAATATATCTACAATGGCATTTTTAAAGTGTTACAATAGACCTAATAATATAGTAACTTTTTTAAAATGTTGCCATATAATCAAAATACAGTAACATTTTATAAGTGTTACATAAACCCAATTATTTACCGGAAAACAAAATATTATTCCCGCCAATATGAAATGAGGTTGATTTTGTCTCATTTTTATTGTTTAGGGGTCAAATTTACTATTTGGGCTTTACTTTGTTACATCTCATTCATGTAGGGACCAAACTCAAATGTTTTTACAAATAGTATAAAAGGAAGATGGAAGGTTATGCAAAGCCAAAAACGTCCACCCATCTTCATCCATTTTCCGGAGACCTTCCAACTTCCACCTTCGACGATCATTTTCCTTCTCCAACGATTAGCCGTCATCACGTAAGACCTTCCTAGATTCCAATGACCATTAAGCTTCCTCCATCTGTGACCATTGATCTTCTCGATGACTTTAATTTCTTAATTTTTCTGCAACTTCTAGACATCCTAGGGGCTGGTCCATACTCCCTAAGGTCAGACCCACCTTCCCCAAGCTTGGTTGACTCAAAATCTCGCCTGAAAAAGCCATTTCACCGTCTTGACTCTTCACCTTAATTCTCGATGTGATTTCATCACTTTTTGGTGTCGCTTCATCTCCTAAGTGTTGGAGTTGTCCACCACTTCAACAATAAGGGGTCACGCATATGCATCAGGAGTCTCGTTGCTCGATCAATGGGTAGGGGTGCAGGGGACAGCGCCTCCCGGCCCGTAGGAAATTTGCATGTATTGAAATAATATTGATTAGACTAAATTAAAATATGGTAACACTTAAAAGTGGTACTAAATCAAAATATAATAACACTTAAAAGTATTACCATTTTCTTAAACTTTAACTGGGAAAAAACTTGTATACCCGTCAAACAAAATTTCCCCCCAAAAAAAATACCTAATACCTCATTCACTCATCTTCTTCACGCCACTTTTGAAATTTTACTTCTTCACTAAAATTTCAGCTGCAAACTTCCAACTATAACAATTTTTCGTTATCTCAATGAAGCCACCCTACACTTAGAGCATTTTCAACTCTTCCAACCTACTCACTCAAACAAAAATCATCTTCATTCAGAAAAATCTAGTGAAAATCATTGGTTTCATCAAATTTTTAGCTTAAAATTGCCAATACCCATAACCTATTGAACCCGAAATCGAAGCCCTCGTCCTTTAAGAGGCAAATCAATGAAGCTACAGTTCAGGTGAATTATTTTCTTCGTTTTTTTAATCTTGTTAGTTGTTTACTTACGTTTTTGGGTTATTTGATAGTGAGTATGTTGTTCATCAGGGTACACAAACTTTGGGTGGAGGGCCACCTGTAAAAAGGGTCATTTCTAGTTGCTTTGTAACGCCCCACTTGAGGTACGTAGCTAATGTTTCTTATTTCGCTCTTATTTGAGTCGGTTTTTATGAATATTGGTTGGTTGGTCTTTGGTTGTATTGATATGTTGAGTATTTGCCTTGAAATGAGTCAAAATTAGAAGGTTTTTGTTGTTACAAGGTTCGCCGGGGCGAAGAATAATCTTTGCTGCGGCGAAGAGGTGTTGAAGCCACGGGGAAGCTGCTGGATAGTTTCGCCGCGGTGAAGGAAGCTTCTTTGCCGCGGCGACATGCCGGTTGAAAAGTTTATTGAGTTTTAGATATTTTTTCCCTTAGGTGCTATTTGACCATTTTACCCCTAATTAGCAGGAAAAGTGGGGAGTAAAATGTAAGGAAATTTCATGGAGAATATGTTAGTATGGGGGTGTGTTTGTAAGGAATCAATGGATATGGATGGAATTTCCAAGATAGAGCAAGGGCAAAATGGGAAGAATGAGTTTGTTAGGAGATATTTAGGGGGGTTTAGTCTTTGAGAACTTTTCATTTTCCCATTCCACCGCCTCCTCCATTCTCCAAATTCTCTAAAATTCCTTCAATCTTCCAAGGATTTCCAAGAGCTTTTTGAGTAACTTTTTAGTAGGGTTTTAATCCAAAGTATCCTAAGGTAAGGATTCTTGCTTTAGATGAGAGTTTTAGTATGTTTTGATTAGAGTCTCATGTTGTTATTGTTGGTAAAGTTGTAAAGAGAAGGCAAGCTCCCAAAGGAAATGAGAAGTGTTAAAGAAGCTATTTCCTCATAAAGTAAGTAAATTGAACCCAAGTTGAGAATTTAAGAACTCTTTTGAGTAGGGAGATATATATAAATGTGTATTCATTATGTCTGTTGAAATGAGATGAATGAGATCAGTAGTTATTAATGAGTAATACACATAAATTGAGTTATGAGAAGTGTGTTTATTTGCTTGATGTTGGGTTGAGTTTGATTGAAGTTGGAGGAAGTTTTGAGCAAGCTTATTGAAGTGCTTTTCTTTTGACAGGAAATTTAGAGTTTATGAGGGAGTTTCCTCCCATTTGGATGATTAAAGAAAAGAGAAAAGTTAGAGTTAGAGTAGAGTTTTATATGCACATGAGTTGTATGATGAAATGCTCAAGAGAAGCATAAGTAAGAGTAGAAAGCCTTAATTTTTGCTACATGGCATAATTGCATCTCATAAATGCATTAATGAGCATGAGTCATTTATGTGCATTAACTATGCATTAATTATGCACTAGAGAAGAGAGTAGAGAAAGAGTAGAGATTTTTGAGTTTAAGCTACTCTAAGAGTAAAGAGAATGATTTCCACAAATACCCTCATGGATTTTTTTTTTAGATGTAATCTGCATCCTCATGTCCACACACCGCAAAAGCGGGGAGTTATAGCCTCACTTATAAAATTATTGGTGTGTTGTCGTAGGCAACCAAGATTAAAACCTAAAAACACATGTGTAGTGTGAGTAAGGATCGTTCCACGAAGAGTGTCTAGCCGAGTTAATGTTACGTGAACAGGCTGGGGGGAGGGGGGGGGGGGGGTTGAGTAAAATCACAGGAAAAGCAATTCAAAATAAAATATCAAATAAAACAAACTTGGTTAAGTCAACATCCACCATCGGAATCTTACAACTGATCATGATGCAAGTATATATCAATTCATATTTTGAGTATTCACCGTTGGAATTTTTTCCTATCTCTCCTTAGTTGTAGTTAATTAGGAGAACAAGCGATCCCATTATATTACTACTAAACAACCCTAGACAAGACACTAAAGGTTTAATCTAGTGGTAGCCTTAAGAAATAGAGAGATCGGTGCACAAAAACAAGCGGTTGTATTTAATTTAGTTGAATGTCCTTCTTAAGATTTAATAATTCCTGACGAGCAAACTTTAAACCTTAATTACTACAAGTTAAGGAATCAAACAATTACGGATTTGATATCTAACTTAGCAGTAGATTGCAACAAATAATAAAATAGGCCTCCTAGTAATTAACGCAACAATCATGACAATATGCATAGAAGAACATCCAATACTCAAAACATAAAATGAACACTAAAAAATTAGATTAGATCTCACAGTTTTATTGATTCCGAGGCCTCCGTTTCCTTCGACCAAGTTTAAAAGTTTAGCCGCTCATGGCCATAATTAAAACTCAAAAGAAAATTCCAGAAGAGAGAAAAGAGAGGCGTGTGTGTATCTCCCAATCTAATCTCTCTCTCCCCTTAAAGATATCCAATTCAAGATTTGAATTCTACTAAATCTCCTCAAAATATTCTAATATCCTAAAATAACATTTATCCTGATCTGATTCTGATTAATTGAATAAAATAAAGTCCTAAAATTAAATAGGAAAGTGCTGTGTTCAGCTATAACTTGCGTGCAATAGGTCTTCAAATCTTCCAATAATAAACTGCCTAATTGATTGCATGATAGGGCAGAATGTTCCAGAACATCAACAGTGCAGGGTGTCAATTTCAGCCCGATTACAACCTTTATTCAGTGAGATCGTAAATAATGTAAATGATAAATATTTGTGAAATACCTTTTGGAATATTCCACCCTATAAATATGTTTCGATTGTGTATTTTACGGATAAATTCCTAAAGTTTTGATGTTTTTATCTTGATGTAAATAATGTAAATGATAAATATTTGTGAAACACCTTTTGGAATATTCCACCCTATAAATATGTTTCGATTGTGTATTTTACGGATAAATTCCTAAAGTTTTGAAATTATAAGTTTGGATCCTGCTTGATATTTTATATGCATGATTCGGATATTATTATTATTATCCTTCCACAGGTTGTTTTTTCTAAATACAACTCGTTCTCTAAACATGTATCCCCGAGATTCTCATTGAGGGATATTCAAAGGATACCTGACTGGAGGGGGGGTTTTACAGCCAAGTACTCAATGCCTCAAGTTAGCTTTTAAATGAGATGGAGAACCGCAAAGAGGCCGATGTAGAGGTTGTTAACCTCAAAAGAGAAGTTAAGGACTAAAAGTAGAGGTGAGAGACCACGCATGGGATACGTTAGTCTACCTAGTCCAGCGTCTATGGGAGGCTCACCCCTCACTTGACTTCTCTTATCTCCCCGCCGTCTATCTGAAAGAGATTGAAAGGATGAAGGCTGAAGCAGAGGGCTTGGAGTTTGTTTATTTAGATAGCTTTGAGTCTGATGAGAGTGAGGACAAGGAAGGAAGTGACGAAGAAGAAGAGGTTGAGGTCAAAGAAGACTTTGAAGACCAGACTCTGCCAACCATGCCTTCGACTATTGCCAACAACCTTCCCCCGGGCGAGCCATCAAGAGACTCTCCTCAAGCTCCTGCTGCTAAAGATGCTCCTCAATCTCCTTCTCTTGAAGATGCTCCAGCTCCTACAACATAAACTTGCTCTTTTTCTTTCTTGTTTTTAGTTTAGTTTTTTGTAACTAAACATTGATCAATTAACGAGATTTAGCTTTTCCCATTTTTGTTGAGCAATAATTTTGTTTTTGAGAAGTAATTTTAACTTTTCTAACTGAACTTAGTATAATAATTCGAATTTGCTCCAAGTTATGTGTAGCTTGCCTCTTTAGGAACTTTTCGAACAAACAAGAAAATCCTTCTTACAACAATGCCGAGTTAGGGCTGGTTGCCTGTCTCACATTTTGGTCGTCGAATTGTGATCGATTTTCTTTTGACGTGTTTTACTCGAGTGTTTTTGAGTTTTAACTTTGTAATATCGGGGAATGTCTCCTTTGATGAGTTGAATTATGACGTGGCTCATAAAGCTGAGCTGCCTTTTTTCAAACTCTAGACTCTGACTTTTTAGATGTCATCGCTTAGGTCGCGATGTTGAATTAACAGATAAATAATAATAAACAAAAATGAAGTTCTAACAATACCTCTTTATTGATAATGAAATGTGGCCATAAGAGACCTTACACTTGATATTGAAAAAAGAAAGTGAAATAAATTGAACCTGAGCTGCTTATTGGTAGTTTCTTCACAGATGCTCGGCATTCCATGCTCGTAATATAACTTCATCATTGAGATGTTCCAAGTGCAAGGTTCCTGGTCTGAGCTTTTCAAAGATCCTGAAAGGACATTCTCATTTAGGCCCAAGTGCCCCTAAGTTCGGATTTTGTGCACCAAGGATGACCTTTTTGAAAACTAGGTCACCCACCCTAAAGTCTTGGTTCTTGACTTTTGAGTTGAAGTATCTCTTCACTCGTTGTTGGTATGAGGCAACTTTCAATAGAGACTTAGCTTGACGTTATTCGATCAAATCTAACTTCAAACGAAGAAGGTCTTCGTTTGTTTCTTTATCAAAAACCTCTCGTCAAAGCGAATTGACCCTAATTTCAATCAAGGCCATTGCCTCGTATCCTTAGGAAAGCGAGAATGGGGTCTCTCTTATAGAGCTTCTGGTCGTCATTTTATACGACCACAAAGCCTCAGGCAACTCGTTTGCCCATCTCCCTTTAAGAGAGTCAATCTTTTTCTTAAGGGTATGCTTGATCACCTTATTAATGGCTTCCACTTGACCATTAGCGTGAGGCAAATGGACGATAGAGAAGCTCTTCCTTATACCAAGCCTTTCACAAAACGATCGGAAGTCTTTGCAATCGAACTACTTCCCATTATCGGTGATGATGGTGTGGGGGATTTTGAACCTACAAATGATGTTTTTGTAGACAAAATCCTTTAGCTTGTTTGAAGTGATGGTCGCCAAAAGCTCGACTTTTGCCCACTTTGTGAAGTAGTCGCTAGGAACTACTGTGAACTTGACACCTCTTTTCACTTGAGGTAAAGGACCTATCAGATCAATTGCCCAAATTGCAAATGGCAATGGGCTTGTCAAAGTCATTAGCTCTTGGGGTAGAGCTCACATAATATCTATGAATCTCTAACAGTTATCACACTTTTGAACAAAGTCGGCTGCATTATTGAAGACCATTGGCCAATAGTATCCTTGGCAGAGTACCTTGTATGCCAAAGATCGGCCCCCGATGTGATTTCCACAAATACCCTCATGGATTTTTTTTTTTAGATGTACTCTGCATCCTCATGATCCACACACCGCAAAAGCGGGGAGTTATAGCCTCACTTATACAACTTATTGGTGTGTTGTCGTAGGCAACCAAGATTAAAACCTAAAAACACATGTAGTAGTGTGAGTAAGGATCGTTCCCACGAAGAGTGTCTAGCCGAGTTTAATGTTACGTGAACAAGGCTGGGGGGAGGGGGGGGGGGGGTTGAGTAAAATCACAGGAAAAGCAATTCAAATTAAATTATCAAAATAACAAACCTTGGTCTAAGTCAACATCCACCATCGGAATCTTACAACTGATCATTGATGCAAGTATATATCAATTCATATTTTGAGTATTCACCGTTGGAATTATTTTCCTATCTCTCCTTAGTTGTAGTTAATTAGGAAACAAGCGATCCAATTAATATTACTACTAAACAACCCTAGACAAGCACTAAAGGTTTAATCTAGTGGTAGCCTTAAGAACTAGAGAGATCGGTGCACAAAAACAAGCGGTTGTATTTAATTTAGTTGAATGTCCTTCTTAAGATTTAATAATTCCTGACGCAGCAAACTCTTAAACCTTAATTACTTCACAAGTTAAAGGAATCAAACAATTAAAGAATTAATATCTAACTTAGCAGTAGATTGCAACAAATAATAAACTAGTAGGCCTCCTAGTAATTAAACGCAACAATCATGACAATATGCATAGAAGAACATCCAATACTCAAAACATAAATTGAACACTACAAACAGATTAAATTAGATCTCACAGTTTTATTTATTCCGAGGCCTCCGTTTCCTTCGACCAAGTTCTAAAAGTTTAGCCGCTCATGGCCATAATTAAAACTCAAAAGAGAAAATTCCAGAAGAGAGAAAAGAGAGGCGTGTGTGTAATCTCCCAATCTAATCTCTCTCTCCCCTTAAAGATATCCAATTCAAGTATTTGAATTCTACTAAATCTCCTCAAAATATTCTAATATCCTAAAATAACATTTATCCTGATCTGATTCTGATTAATTGAAAATAAAATAAAGTCCTAAAATTAAATAGGAAAGTGCTGTGTTCAGCTATAACTTGCGTGCAATAGGTCTTCAAATCTTCCAATAATAAACTGCCTAATTGACTTGCATGATAGGGCAGAATGTTCCAGAACATCAACAGTGCAGGTGTGTCAATTTCCAGCCCGATTACAACCTTTATTCAGTGAGTATCTTGTAACACCCCACTTGAGGTACGTAGCTAATGTTTCTTATTTCGCTCTTATTTGAGTCAGTTTTTATGAATATTGGTTGGTTGGTCTTTGGTTGTATTGATATGTTGAGTATTTGCCTTGAAATGAGTCGAAATTAGAAGGTTTTTGTTGTTACAGGGTTCGCCGGGGCGAAGAATAATCTTCGCCGCGGCGAAGAGGTGCTAAAGCCACGGGGGAAGCTGCTGGACAGTTTCGCCGCGGCGAAGGAAGCTTCTTCACCGCGACGACGTGCCGGTTGAAAAGTTTATTGAGTTTTAGATATTTTTTTCCCTTAGGTGCTATTTGACCATTTTACCTCTAATTAGCAGGAAAAATGGGGAGTAAAATGTAAGGAAGTTTCATGGAGAATATGTTAGTATGGGGGTGTGTTTGTGAGGAATCAAAGGATATGGATGGAATTTCCAAGAAAGAGCAAGGGCAAAATGGGAAGAATGAGTTTGTTAGGAGATATTTAGGGGGGTTTAGTCTTTGAGAACTTTTCATTTCCCATTCCACCGCCTCTCCATTCTCCAAATTCTCTCAAATTCCTTCAATCTTCCAAGGATTTCCAAGAGCTTTTTGAGTAACTTTTTAGTAGGGTTTTAATCTAAAGCATCATAAGGTAAGGATTCTTGCTTTAGATGAGAGTTTTATTATGTTTTGATTAGAGTCTCATGTTGTTGTTGTTGTTGGTTAAAGTTGTAAAGAGAAGGCAAGCTCCCAAAGGAAAGGAGAAGTGTTAAAGAAGCTATTTCCTCATAAAGTAAGTAAATTCAACCCAAGTTGAGATTTAAGAACTCTTTTGAGTAGAGAGTTATATATAAATGTGTATTCATTATGTTTGTTGAAATGAGATGAATGAGATTAGTAGTTATTAATGAGTAATACACATAAATTGAGTTATGAGAAGTGTTTTATTTGCTTGATGTTGGGTTGAGTTTGATTGAAGTTGGAGGAAGTTTTGAGCAAGCTTATTGAAGTACTTTTCTTTTGACAGGAAATTTAGAGTTTATGAGGGAGTTTCCTCCCATTTGGATGATTAAAGAAAAGAGAAAAGTTAGAGTTAGAGTAGAGTTTTATATGCACATGAGTTGTATGATAAAATGCTCAAGAGAAGCATAAGTAAGAGTCGAAAGCCTTAATTTTTGCTACATGGCATAATTGCATCTCATATATGCATTAATGAGCATGAGTCATTTATGTGCATTAACTATGCATTAATTATGCACTAGAGAAGAGAGTAGAGAAAGAGTAGAGATTTTTTTGAGTTTAAGCTACTCTAAGAGTAAAGAGAAAGAGAAAGAGAGAATAAGCACTATAGAGTAAAAGCTAGAGTAGTGCTAAACAAGAGAATAGAGTGGGTTGTGCGATGGGGAACCTATGAGTACGGGTAGAGTATTCCCACATGTACGCCGCATTGAGAGAGCGGCATGAGTATCAGAGAGAGAAGTGGTGTAGCCCGTAGAGTACATACGGATGAGGGCTATACCCGAGTTTACCCGAGAGATTCTATGCACTCACATGGCCAAAGGTTCCGAATCCATGCATAACCAAGTCCGATCGGCTAGAATGAGTAGAAGACAAAGGGAGTGGAAGCAAGTCAAAACCGTGCCTCAAGTCAGATGGGGCCGTGACTTACTAGAAAGAGAGTTAGTAGAAAAGAGTTATGAGAAATAGAAAACAGAGAGTTGTATAAGACAAAGAGTCAATAAAATTATAGGGAAAGAATTAGAGAGAGAGTTACAGGGATAGTTGAGTAGAGGGTTTACTTACTGAGCATTGTTTTGTGCTCATCCCGTTGTTCCCTATGTTTTTACAGGTTCTAGATGAGGACACGGTCGGATGGACATCGGCACACGAAGAGAATTGGCTACACTGTCCACCCTATTTTGATAGTTTTGCATATGATACAAATCTTGTATATATTTGTATAAAGAATACATATGTTTAATAAAAGAAAATTTTGGGCCCAACTTTTTATGTTATTTTACATGTACTTTTACTATGCATATTTTTATGAGAATGGGGTCATTACATATCTCTCCAAATTCAAAACATTAAAGTCGTAGATCTCTTTCTTAGGGTTCCACATCATTATGAATCATCTCAATCGGAGCTCGGGTGAGAGAGTTATGCCCAGATTACAAAGTGATGTCGAAACTGTCCGAATTCACCTAATTAGTTCCGTTTCGCATTTAACGCCTCCATTTGCCTCCTAAATCAAAATAGAATAATAATGAGTACATTTAGGCAACAAATAAGTATAAAATATTAGACATTAAGGGGGGTAAATATGTCATTTTGCATTCTTATCACTTATCATTGATAAGTGTATACCGAGTTGATTTCGCTCAAAGAGTTTTGGCTTCATTTCTTCCCTTGGGCACTATTCCATCTCTTAAGTATGCTTTTATTGAGTCCATCCAGCTATACCTTTACCCTCTTACCAAAACCGCTTCTTGTTATGCGAGGATGCTAAGACTTGGGAGGAATTTGACAAGGATGGAATCAGTTGTTTCTTTGCTTATCGCTGAAGCCAGGCAAGCTAACGCATCGGCCATTGAATTCTTTTCCCTTGGTATCTGCATAATTGAGTAGGTTTTGAACTGCTAAAGCTCGAATTTTACCTTCCAAAGATAGGACGTCATTTTGTCTTCTTTAGCCTAATATTCCCCGGAGATTTGATGGACGATGAGTTGGGAGTCACTGAAAATTTTGACTAAGTCTGCCCTCATTTCTTTGGTCAAACGAATCCCCGTAACCATGACATCATACTCTGCCTCATTGTTCAAGGTGGCAAACCCAAATCTGACTATAGCTTGGATTGGATCCCCTTCAAGACCTTTGAGCAAGAGCCTGACTCCTACCCTTTTTTCATTCAAGGACTCATCCACATACAATTTCCACTACCATAGGCTATCAAGCTTGTGCTCTACTAAACTGTTTTCTTCTGAGGTGCTTGCTTCAGGCAAGCTTACCTTCCTCTTAGGTTGGTATGAGAACTCTGAGATGAAGTTGGACAAAGCTTGTCCCTTGATTGCTGTTCTTGGGATGTACTTGATGTCATGCTGACTAAGCTCCATAGTCCATTGAATTAATCTACCTGAGGCCTCGGGCTTTTGCATTATCTTTTTTAGCGGAAAGTTTGTCAGAACATGTATAAAGTTTGCCTAAAAACAGGGTCGCAATTTTTGAGCAGCTATGATGAGTGCATAGGTGAGCTTCTCTATCTCTGGGTACCTCATCTCAACATCAAGCAATCGCTTGCTCACATAGTATACTGGCCACTGCATTCCCCCTATCTAACATACCAAAGCTGCGCTGATCGTAGACTTACATACTGATAGATACAATAGTAGGGGTTCGCCCAGAACAGGCTTTGATAATAAAGCGGTTGCCCCAAGTGCCTATTTAATTCTTAGAATGCTTTCTCGCACTCCTCTGTCCATTTGAAACCTTTATTAACCTTCAAGGTTTCAAAAAAAGCCAATCATTTGTCAGTAGCTCAGGAAACAAACTTGCTTAATGTGGTCACTCGCCCTATTAGACTTTGAACCTGGTTTATTTTAGTCGGGCTTTGCATGTTCATAAGAGCTTGAATTTCATCTGGGTTGGACTCGACGCCTCACTGATTGACCAAAAAACCCAAAAACTTTCCCAAGTTGACTCTGAAAGCACACTTTAAAGAGTTCAGCCATATTCGATACTTTCTAAGGATACTAAACATTTCCTCCAAGTGCTCGATGTGGCTTTTGACAACCTTTGATTTGACGAGCATATCGTCAATATACATCTCCATGGTTTTGCCAATTTGCTCGGCAAACATCTGATTCACCAAACGTTGATAGGTCATTCCAACGTTCTTCAGGCCAAATGGCATAACCCTGTAATAATAGATACCCTGGTCACTAATAGAAGAGGTATGTTCTTCATTGGGCTAATACATCGGGATTTGATTGTATCCTGAGTATGCATCCTTGAAGCTTAGTAATGCATTTCCTACTGTTGCATCTACTAGCTGGTCGATCCGAGGTAGCGAAAAACTGTCTTTAGGACAAGCCTTGTTTAGATTAGTGAAGTTGACGCAAGTCCGCCACTTGACGTTTGACTTCTTCACTAAGACAGGATTAGGGAGCTATTCCAGGTATTTTACTTCCCGAATGAAGTTAATGTTCAAGAGCTTATCAACTTCATCCTTGAGTGTTCTAGATCGCTCAACATCTATAGACCTCATCTTCTGCCTTATTGGGCGAGCCTCTAAGTCGACGTTCAGTCTATGACACATTAATTTGAGGCTGATCCCCACCATGTCCTCATGTACCCAAGCAAACACGTCGAGGTTTTTCTTCAGGAACCCTACTAGATTGTTTGCCAATTCGTCACTTAAACTGATCCCAATTTTTAGAATGCGAATTGGGTCTTCCTCATTAACAAGCACTTCTTGTAGCTCTTCTGTTGACCTTGCGACGAGCTCTTCCTTGTAAATCCAAGGATCTATGGTGTCCTCTAATGGTCCAGACTTCAGCTCGAACTCAGTAATAATCATAGTCTTAGGGGGTACCCACTTTTGTGCTGCATGAATAGCTCAATTATAGCACTCCCTTAAATCTTTTCGGAAACTTCTGATCATTGTGATTCTGACTGGAGTTGAGAATCTCATTGCCTAACAGCGCATTGAGGTGACCGTGCTCAGGTCATCCAAGAGTGGCCTTCCCAAGATGACGTTATAGGTGGTCGGGTAATCAACCACTAAAAGCTTTGCCATTACTATCCTTATGTGAGGCTTTTCCCCAAGAGTTACGGGCAACTCAATTGTTTCCTTAGGGACTAAGCTATCCCTGGTGAATACGTATAGTGGCGATGGACATGCCCTTAGATCTCGCTCGGTGAACCTCATTTTTCGGAAAGCTCTCAAGAAAATGGTGTTCACTACACTGTTGTTATATATTGACCATTACCTTGAGTACTTGGGCATTGCCAATCCTCACTACAATTTCAATCGTAACATGGTTGTGACGAGGGAATTGATCGCATTCTTCCTTGGTGAAACCTATCACCTTGCTTTCTAGTCTAGGCCGTTTCAGCAGCTTTTGCTCACAATTCATTACTCGGGGAATCGAGTCTATCCTGGCCTCTCGCGCATATTGTGTTAGTGTATATTAGTGTATGCCCTAGAAACCATTCGTGTTCTCGGTTTCAGAGCATTTTGTCTTGTATCAATAGATATCATAAATAATAGAAGAAAAAGTTCTTCAATTCATATATATAAATTGCTTCCTTTATTCAGTCATGCATTTAAAATAAAGTATGTATATGAATTGTCCAGATGATTCATTTAATCGGTAAATGAATTATCAAAAGAGTTCCCTACGAAAGCAATATAATTTGGGCAATTATATTGCATAGTAGGCATACTGGATGCTTCCGAAAGATATCATGAGTTGATATAAGTACGGATGACGATGATAGTCATGTCACTAGGGCATTAGTATGGATTAGCGGTTGGCGAACTGTTTTTCGAACGTGACTTAATAACGACAAATCACTTGGAAAAGCATGTAGCCAATGATTTATCGTTTGGTTATATCAGTGCATGATGTAGTCCTTTGACCTGAGACATTGTGATCGGATCCGATACGAATGCGTATGGTTCATACGGTGTATAAGTACGAGCCTAGTCATGTTTCGTATGATAAAGCATATTTGGTCATGCGTTGTTCATATATGGAAACGAACGATGGTCAAGAAGGGATCCATTGACTCAGAAATATAGGATCAGGAGTACCGCTAACTCCATCTGGATTCGAGTTCCTAGACGAATGTCGATAAATGTCAAAAATTGGAATCTCTGGCCAAAGTCTATTTTAGTCATACGAAAGCAAGTTCGTGATGACGAGTTTCGGACATATTGATCGACGATTCGGTAGAAGATCAAGTTTAGGTTTTTGACGTTCCATGAATCCGTACTCGATCAAGATATATCAATGGAGGGACTTTACCTGCATGGTACATATGATCTGAAATGGGTTTGATGAAACATTTCTTCATCGTGGTTTAGGGACTATGGCACATTGCTAGATGTTTACCATAGTCGTTGGGCCTCCGGACAGGTTTTCGGATTCATCCAGAACCAGCTCACAGCTAATCCACGGTGGACCTACATGGTCACACCAAGTCACCGATAGCCTTGAGAAGTTAAAGAAGAATAAGAGAGAAAAATGATTATCCGAAGAGGGCTAACACCTTCCGAGGGTAATGATAGGATTTCTATGGTAATAGTTACATAGAAAATTATTTGTGNGGAGGCTCATGACACACCGTACACTGCTCATCCTGGAGCAACTAAGATGTATCAGGATGTAAAGAAAAGCTATTGGGGAACAGGTATGAAGAAAGACATTGCAGAGTTCGTAGCTAAATGTCTGACTTGTCAGCAGGTGAAAGCAGAACACCAACGGCCGTCAGGGTTGCTTCAACCACTTAGTATTCCAAAGTGGAAATGGGAGAGTATTTTGATGGATTTCATCACCGGTCTCCCTAGAGTACAGAGAGGGTATAATGCTATATGGGTGATTGTGGATAGGTTAACCAAATCATCCCATTTTCTTTCAATAAAGGAAAGCACCATTGCAGATCAGTTGGCTTAGATCTACATTAAGGAGATAGTCAGGTTACATGGTATGCCCAAGACAATAGTGTCAGATAGAGATTCCAGATTTGTCTCAGCCTTCTGGATGAGTTTACAAAGGAACTTGGGTACTAGATTGACATTCAGTACTGCCTATCATCCTCATACAGATGGCCAAACCGAGAGGACGAATCAGGTGCTTTAGGATATATTGAGAGCCTGCTGTATGGATTATAGAGCATCTTGGCATGAAATGTTACCCTTGGTGGAGTTTGCCTATAATAATAGTTATCAGTCTACAATTAAGATGGCGCCTTACGAGGCTTTATATGGTAGACGATGTAGGTCTCCATTACATTGGGATAAGGTAGGTGAAAAGGATGAGTTGAGTACAGCTCTTGGGCCAGAGGTGACTCAGAAACTGATAGAAGATGTGAGATTGATTAGAAACAGGATGAAGCAAGCCCAAGATCGACAAAAGAGCTATACCGACTTGAAGAGAAAAGAGGTCGAATTTCAGGTGGGTGATAAAGTATTTCTGAGAGTTTCCCCCTATAGGCGAGTGATGCGCTTCGAGAACAAAGGGAAGTTGGCACCGAGATTCATTGGTCCATTTGAGATTCTACAACGAGTGGGGAAGGTTGCCTACAGATTAGCACTACCACCTAATATGGATAAGGTACATGAGGTTTTTCATGTCTCGATGTTACGAAAATATGTAAGTGATCCCTCCCATATCCTGAGTGTAGAGGATGTTGAGCTAGCAGAGAACCTTGTGTATGAAGAACAGCCAGTACAGCTTNCAAACGTTCCGAAAAATGCCTAAATCATCTTCTCAACCAAGTCTAATACTAGAGTTTCGCCTCAAGCACTTCTCTACTAGGTTCTAGAGTCCACCAACATTATCAAACTTCACCAACTCACATAAAATGAATCTAAGCATGTCGAAATAAATGAAAATTGTTGCTGAACCACTCAACAAACCTCAATCAAAATCCAGTCAATAAACATAGACTTGAAGCAATGCTTAACATTTCTCAACAATAAAATTGCAACAACCCTATTCTCATCATTGATTTATACAATTCATCATTGGCAAAAACAATCAAACTAACGAAAAATAATTCATCATTGGCAAAAACAATCAAAATCCAATCAATAAACATAGACTTGAAGCAATGCTTAACATTTCTCAACAATAAAATTGCAACAACCCTATTCTCATCATTGATTTATACAATTCATCATTGGCAAAAACAATCAAACTAACGAAAAATAACTGAAGTTTTCTTTTTTTTCGTTTAAGGTGTACGTGGCATTGTTATACCAGATGTTGCCAAGTACTGCTAGGCAGTTTTTAAGGCGGGTTCTGGTTCCCAGCTGATGTACCTTTAAACTAGGCTTTATTTCTAATTCCTACCCCCAAACTAAATATGACATTGTCCCCAATGTTCCATTATGCATAAATCAGGAATAGAAAAAAAAAAAAAAAAAAAACAAAGGTACAAGAAGGCTCCCTAATTAATCCGTGAAGTGTCGCTCCATAATGCACACCTGGTCTCGGACTTTTCATCACCCAGAATCTGTCAAAACAGTTGAAACTATGGTGTCCCTTGTGTTAGCAAAATTCACAAACTAAATTGAAAATATTACAACCTAATCTCGTCCTGGCAACAACTACAAATTAAAAGAAAACAACTAAAACAACTACACAATCCAAAACCAAAAATATAAACTGAGTTTAATGTTTCAAACGAAAAACCGATTCAACTAAAACAAAATAAAATAAAGAAAAACAAAAACAGGGGCTACGGTGCTCATTCTTCCCCTCCCTCATCTTCCTCATCTTCCTCTTCTTCCTCGGAGCCCATCCACTCATCCGAGTCCTAATCAGCCCATGTATTGATGCTTGGCTTTGACTGGCATTTTCTCTAAAATTATAGTTCAACTCCAAAAATGCACCCCAAAAATTAAAACCTAAATGTTCTACACAATCAAATCAATCCTGCAAAAACAAACAACACTTCCAAAAATTTGCCCCCCCCCCCCCCCCCCCCAAACTACAAAATTTCAAGTTCAACCAAACACTCCAATATTTCAAAACCCACACTCCTCAATATCACCCAATGCACGATTAAACCTTCCTCTAACAAAAGCAACGCTCAAAATCACCCAAATTCCACAACTCAACCACAACAAAATTTTTCAAATCGACAAACTAAAACTTGAAATTTTGCGATAAAAAGGTTAGGGAACTTGAGATCTTACCAATATGAAGGAGTATTCGCCACCAATTTAGCCAGAAATAGCCCAGATTGAAAAGCCCCAAATTCTTGATCCAAAAATTTTCATGAAATTTTCACGAAAATTGTTGCTGNGAGTAGAAGTCACAGGGAGTGGGAGCGAGTCCCAGCCGTGCCTCCGGTCAGATGGGGCCGTGACTTACTAGAAAGAGAGTTAGTAGAAAAGAGTTATGGGAAAGAGAAAATAGAGAGTTGTATAAGAGAAAGAGTCAATAAAAATTGTAGGGAAAGAATTAGAGAGAGAGTTACGGGGATAATTGAGTATAGGGTTTACTTACTGAGCATTGTTTTGTGCTCATCCTGTTGTTCCCTATGTCTTTTGCAGGTTCTAGATGAGGACATGGTCGGATGGACATCGGGACACGAAGAGAAATGGCTACACTGTCCACCCTATTTTGATAGTTTTGCATATGATACAAATCTTGTATATATTTGTATAAAGAATACATATGTTTAATAAAAGAAACTTTTGGGCCCAACTTTTTATGTTATTTTACATGTACTTTTACTATGCATATTTTTATAAGAATGGAGTCGTTACATTTTGCTCACCCCGTTGTTTCCTATGTTTTTGCAGGATCTAGGTGAGGACATGGTCAGATGGATGTCGGCAAGCGAGGGGAAATGGCTATACTGTCCACCTTATTGTTCATAGTTTTATATATGACATGAGTTTTGTACAAAGAATGTAAATGTTTAATAAAAGAAAAATTTGGGCCCAACTTTTTATGCTATTTTACATATATTTTACTATGCATATTTTATGAGAATACTAGTAGAAAGTAGTCATTACAGATCAGTCACCATCTTTCGACAGGGTTGTTTAACACTATGATAACCTTATCGTATTATCCATGTCCTTGGTTAGAATAATACTGGGGCTATGGACATTTCTAGAATGGCCACCATATGTGATCATAGGGTTCTCACTATCAAGATTTGAAACACTTGATACCCTCGTCATGGTTCTACCATCCTAAGGAAATATATCAACACATATCAATATGATTTACACAATATAGAATAAAATGCCTTTTATTGATTAATGAAAATTATTACAAAGAGTCAATTCTACAATAATTGATTGGTTTTAGGGCACCTACTCTAACAAATAGAGCATCCTTTGCTGATGAGTGATTTTGACACTAATGACTTCGGACGTGCAAAATGCTAAGCAAGTCTTAGAAGTTACACGTGATTGGTTTGAGAGTTAGGATAAGGTTACAGTAATGTGCAAAGACTAAATGATAAATGAGACAGTGAGAATTTTATAGTGGTTCAGATGCCTAAAGCGATTCCTACATCTGTTGTTTTCTTTTATATAAATGTTCTTGGTTATTAGCCAAGTTACAAGAGGTCACGAACAGTGAACAAAAGTACCAAAGCTTGGTATTCAGAGAGAATATTACGCCAGTCTTTTTCTCATAGGTTGCCTTTGCTATATGTTTTTATGAAAATCAGAGATCTCGATTTTGTGAGGGGGAGTCCTCTATATGTAGCTGTTGAGTTCAAGGTAATGATTCCAAGTCTACAAGTGGGTAGATGCCGTGCAAGTCCTTTTTTGCATCCCATTGGTTTATAACCTAGGAGATATCCTTAAATTATATGGGGTTTGGATAGGTGTGCAGACCATATTCATTCACAGACAAAACTTGAGTCCACTGGGTTGGTGACACCTGTATTCTCTCTGTCTTGGGCGACATGGCAGATCCTGGATGGCACAAAACCTTCCTGAACTCTGATTGGTACTCGTTGATGTAAGCTTACATCAGTCCTGATTTTTTAGGCATAACATCCTTGAAGCATGTTACCAATCTCATGTGGTAAAATAATGATCAGGTGCAAGATTCACCATATAATTAAACTGATTATTGCAACATAACTTTTAAATAAGGATTACATTTGAATAGGTCCTAGGTTACACAATAAAGGCTAAAATAACTAAAGTTGATGATACATACGGTTGGTGCTACCTATTGTGCAATTCTTGCAAGAGGAAAAATCCTGTTAGTGATAACAATTTCTATTATGAGAAATGCATAAAGGAATCCAAATTCCCTCAAATGAGGTATATCAGTGCTTATTTTTAAATCAATTATAGGGCATAATTTTAATAATTGGTTTATAATTATGTACCATTAATGGAATAATTAATAATTGATTTATCATATTGTATAATTAATGATATAATTAGTACAAGGTGGATATGAAAGTGAAAGACGGAACTACAAAAGCAATTTTTATATTGTTCGATACAATAGCCGAAAAATTGGTTGGGCTATCATGTTCTTAACTATTGAACAAACAAGGGAACGACCAAGAAACAAACCCCCAAGTTTTGCATGTATTGTGTGGCCAAACATTCGTTTTCAAAATCAAGCTAACATATACAAATTTGAAAGAAGGATCTGAATCTTATGTTGTAGCAAATGAATACAAGCTACAAGACTTGGAAAAGGTGAGTATAGACTTTAATTTGAAATAATAAATTTGTGAAGATTCAAACACAATAGGCAATTGAAGGAGAAGATGAACCATAGTTCTCACAACAAATGTGACTGAATGTGGAATATTTATGCCAAAAATCAAAGACAGGTCAGGAAAAATTGGATCAAGCATACAACGTCATGAACACAAAACGATAATAGACAATTCGACTTTAGACATCGCAGACATATCAGAAGAAAAGGGAGTATGAAATGAACAGAAAGAAAATGACAGTGAACAAGCTAAAACTGGACATAAAGATTATCAAAGCAACAAGAAGAAGAAGAAGTTGAAGCTGTGATGAAACATTGAAGGGTTGGCTTGGACACAAGTTGTGTTGGGTGAAGTTGAGTCAGAGGGGTAAAGGTGGTGGCATGGGAAGTGGAAGCCATGAAAGATGTGGGTGAAAAAAAAGTTATAGGTTTTTATATACATATATATAAGAGAAGAAAGAAAGTGATAGAAAACTAAGAATAACAAATATTCTATTTCTATCCCTAGATCATATTAGCATAATCATCATTGCAATCACATTAACATAATTAACGTATTACAATAAATAACATCATAACATAAATACCTCTTGTAGATACTGATGCGTGTTTCCTACAACATGCAAATGTAGCAAGTGCACTAGTCGCTCAAGTAATAGAGTGGTGAGTGAGTATCGTTCCCACGAGGATTGTTAGCTAAGCACTAAGCTTCCTACTATTCTCAAGTTGGAGCAATTGATTTCTTTTGGATTAACAGGAGTTATTTCTAATTAAAACTGAACAATAAATTTTAAACTAAAATTAACTATGAATGCGAGATAAAAAAAAAAACACGGATAGCAATCAATTCAAGTAAAACGGGTAGGGTTTTGACTTCATTCGGATTTTATGGGTTAAACCTAAGAATTAAACTAAATTCATATTCATATGCATTAGTTGTAAATCGAACTCTCCAAAGTGTTAAACATACCTTCTCAGGCTATGTTTTCCTACTCTTCCTTATTAACTTTCCACACCCAACAATTTGAAAATTAACAAATCCAAGCTCATTAAGCATAAGAATCCTACAATGATTTCATTGATTTTTGAATCTATCTCTAGCATCCAATACTACAATGGTGATTACCCAAGAAGCCTAACATGATTCATTTCTCAATCTCACCATGTTCATCACATATAAGGCATTAAATTCAAAGCAAACACACAATCAAGCAAATCATATGAAAATAAAACAACCAATCACTAACCCATTAAAATCCCTGAATTCAATCAAAACCTAACCCAAATGTTCCATAGAAAATCACACGAAAACAAGAAAAACGATAATATAAGTTCACATAATGAAAATTGAGAAAAGACAAGAAATCTCCCCAAATGATGATCCCCGGTTCGAAATCGAATCTTCACACTTTTTAGCTCTAAATCACTCAAAATAAATCGAAGGAAATGTAAAAAGCTGCTCAAACCCTATTCGAGCCTCCCTTCCAAAGCTAAGTGTTTCTTTATACCTCGCCTAAATCCCTAAAAGACCACGCCAAAGTAAAATTGTGGGTTTTACAAAACTGGAATTTACGACCGTCGCTGCGGCGAAGAGATAAGAAGCAGACATGTTTCGTGACTGGCGTACTTCACTGCGGCGAAGAACATCTCGCCGCGGCAAAGCTTCTTGAAGTTCTGAAATTATAGAACTGCCACTTCTGCTTGCATCTTTGCTTATTCTTCGATCCTTGGTGCTCTCCCTTGAAGCAAGCTTCTAGTGCTTATTTTTCTGCTTCAGAACTCTCCCAACTGCTGAGATCCGCTTACTTCCGAGTTCAGAATTTCCATTTTTGTCCTTATTTGTCAAAATGTCCTATTTAACCTGAACACCGAAATGAAAAGATTTAAGCAACATTCAGGTTAAAATGAACTAGAAAGTCCTGAAATCCGATTAAAAAGTCTGATGAAAACAATATAATCCACGGATTATCAGATACCTAAGTGATTCTTCTAACAAACCACACAGATTGATAGAACTAATTGGAGAGTATTTTCACTGCTTTGTGAAAAATAGAGAGAAAGTGGTTTTTTTTTGTGTACGAAGAGATGTTCGATTTTTAGTCAAAACTCTCATACAATGGCAGAGACATGGTAATGCCATTCAATATTCAAATGTGGTGGGTCCCATCATGGTGTCCCACCTATATCCAATATCTCCCACTCACACATGATGAGACTATTCTCTTTACGCTTCTACAAGGTCATACTTTAAATATGCCGTGTGACCATGCTATATCGAGAGCACTTATCATTATCTGTTAGGAATACATAACTTCTCAAATTGTGAAACTTGGGTTGTATGTATATGCAATACCCTAATTACTTATCACATCTTTCTCTAACTATCTCATTTATAATAACATCAGTTGTATTCATAATTATTTTTTGTCCTTACATAAAAAAAAAAAAAAAAATAATGGTGACCAATGAATACACCATTATAGTGTGATAATCCAAAATTGTAATCTTCCTCTTTTCTCGATTCTTGCAATTTTCATTTAATTTGCTTTTCTAGAAATGTCCCAGCAGATTGAATTTATCTTAATCTTTTGGCACACTCTAAGATAGAAATCATTAAATAAGGTTTTAAAGAAATAGAATGAGTAATAAGGGTACTCAAAAGATGTTTTTCTTAAAATCTCAGGGTCTCACAAAAAGTTAAAGTTGAGATTTTGACTTTCATTACCCTTTTGGTCAATTTTTGCACATGTGGTATGAATCACCATTAACACCCACATTGAGGTATGAAATTTTATTTTGTCTAGGTCTTTATGCCTTTATTTCAAGATGAATGCATAAAATGAGTGAGAAAAGTTTTGCAGACTTCGGCGGCAAAGAAATTCTGTCGCCGCGGCATTGTATGTTCTGCCCCATTCTTGGCAGTGTAGCTTCACGGGGCAAAGACAGTTCTTCGCCGGGGCTAAGAACTCCCTGAATTTTAGTGATTTTGGGAAAATCTTGCTAAGGGCAAAATGGTCATTCCACCCATTATTATTAGAGTGTGGGAGTGAAAAGATGATAGAATGTCATGGAGAATGCAATGGATGGGACTTTTTGGTAATTGACTAAGGACATAGATGAATTTCATGAAAGTGTAGAGGTAAAATGGGAAGCTAAAGTAACTTTTTGTTATATAAGAGATTAAGATGAAACCCTGGCCATTCTTTCCTTTCACGCCACTCACACTCAAATTCTCTAAGTTCCTTCAATCATTTTCAAAGGAAATTCATATATTTTGGTCTAAGTTGGGTAGATTTCAATCCTTAGCCTCAAGGGTGTAAAGAAAGAAGGGAAGAAAGTTGTGTCAAGAGAAGACTAGAGTGTTGAATTGCTTACTTTCAAGTAGTAACTCCCACCCAAGTTATGATTTGAGAAATCAATTGAGTAGAGAATTTTTACATGTATGTATGTGCTTATGATTTTGAGAATTGTTGATGAGATTGATGATGATTGATGAGTAGAATTCAGCCATGAGAAGTGGAATTTGTTGTATGGTGATTGATGGAAGTTTGGTTGAATTTAGAAAGAGTTTGAGTGGAATTTATGGAGTGTATTTTCCTGGCCAGGTTTAGTATTGCTTTAAAGGAGTTTTACTCCAAATATTGGTGGCTTGAGAAAGAAGTAGAAGTGTAGCCAAATTAGAGTTTGAGTGTGCATGCAATATGTTTGATGAAATGTCCAAGAGAAGTATATGCATGAGTTTATTCACTTGTGTTTTTTATATGAGCTTGTAGATGGTAGAGAATGACTTATTTTTATGCAACATGGCATTCTTGCATTTAAACATTTTCATTTAGAAAGAATAACAAGCATGAGCCATCTACATGCATACATATACATGTGTATGAGAACTTAAAGAATAAAGAGAAAGAAAAGATATTAAAGAATGATCTAAAAGAAGAAAAGAATAGGTTGTTGCGATGGGGAACCCGTGAGTGACAAAAGAGAATAGCCCCAAATGCACGCGGCCTTTAGTGAGCGGCCTCAGAATCAGAAAGAAGAAAGTGTACAATTCGTTAGAAGTGCATGTGGATGAGAACTGTACCAACAGAATATACCTACATGCACGCCGCTTTCAACGAATGGCTACAGAATAGAAAAAAGACTTGTACAATCCATTAGAAGTGCATGTAGATAAGGACTGTACCCACTCACATGGCCAGGGTTCCGAATCCATGCCTCAACCAAGTCCGATCAGCAAAGAAAGAATATAAAGAATAGAAAAAAAAAGAATAGAAAGACTAGAAAAGAAAGAATAGAAAGAAAGAATAGAAAGAAAGAACAGAAAGAAAGCATAGAACACAAAAAAGAAAGAAAGAAGAGCAACAAAAAATAGAAAATAGAAAAGAAAATGCATCCTTGTATGCATTTATGCACATGCATCATATCATTTTTATTATTCAGAATTCATTTCTCTAGTTGTGCTTACATGTCAGTAAGTGAGAAACAAGAACAGAGAGAAAGAACAGAAAAAGAATAGAGAAAAAACAGAAAAAGAATAGAGAAAGAATAGAAAAGAACAAAGAAGAAGAGAGAAATGCTTGTAAGGAAAGAAATTTAGAATTTGAACAACGGAAAAAGAGGAGTAGCTTAGTGGGTTTACTTATTGAGCAATTAGTGCTCACCCCATTGTTTTCAATGTTTTTGCAAGTAGGAGGTAAGATGCGGTCAGAAGGAACATTATGAGCGGAAGGGTCTGGCAACCACTGTCAAGTTTATTTTGAGCACTTTTATTTCTTAATGTATAGTTTTGTGCACAAATCAAGAAATGGCCCATCTTTTGTATACTCATTTACATGTATAGATTTTCCTACCTATATGAGTTTTACCGTTTATTTTACCAGTATACTAGCTAGAGAGAGAAAGCATTACATCACATGCTACAACATTTCCTCCTTCCCCATAGAGTGCATTTCTTTCTTTTTTTTTTTTTTTTTTTTTTTTTTTTTTTTTGTAAATGCCATACAAATTTTAGTTCAAACATACCTAATGTCTAACTTGAGTTCACTTTACATACTTTTAATTCATCAGAACTCTAATTTGGTAATTAGATAGATAAAGTGATAAATTTTGATAATTTATCACTTATGGTCATATTTCATTGTGACATTATTTATATTCTACTTTAGGCGATGTTAAATATTTTAAACTTGGCTCTTTATTATCACCTAGATAATAAGCTTAAAAGCATCTTATCTCCATTCCTACAAAGTGATGGAGGCGATTCCCTGTGTGAGAAGGCCAATCTTTTAATTGTTCGACATGCTTTTCAAAATAAATATATATATAATATTTACATAACAAATATGTATATATATATATATCCTTCGTGCATGTTCCATAATAAACGAAATTGAGCATTGACAATATTGCTATTTACTATTGATAAGATAAATGTGAATATTTTTGGGAAATCTCAAAGTATGAGTACATTCAACATCTACGTAAGCCTAGAGATCTAATATGTCTATTAAAAGCATCTCTTGGTATAGGCTTTGTAAATGGATCCACAACCATGTCATGTGTAGTTATGCACTTCATGTTCACCTCCTTTTGTGACACCAAGTCTCGCACAAAATTTTATTTGATATCTATGTGTTTCGTTTTACCATGATATTTGGGATCCTGAGTATCTGCTATTGCTGCTTGACTGTCATAGTTTACTCTCATTGGTTCAATAGCGACATTAATTATTCCTAGATGATTCATGAACAGTCTCAACCAAACAGCTTCTTGCATTGTAGCTAAAAATGCTACAAACTCAGCCTCCATTGTAGATAAGGCTATACATGATTGTTTCTTACTGCTCCAAGATATGGCCCCGATATTTAGTAAGAAACATATCCGGACATAGATTTCCTTTCATCTAAATCTCTTCCCCAATCAGCATCAACGTAGCCTCTCAAGTGTATACCATTTCCTTGATAACATAAGGAGTAATCAGTTGTTCCTTTTAGATATCTTAAGATTCTCTTCATTGCTTTCCAATGTGCTTGACCTGGGTTAGATTGATATCTGCTTACCAACCTAACAGTGTAACATATATCGAGTCTTGTGCACATCATGGCATACATGAGGCTTCCAACAGCACTTGTGTAAGGAAAATTCTTCATTTGTTCCTTTTCTTGTGGAGTCTTCAAACACAATTTATGACTCAAAGTCTTGCCTTTCGTAATAGGTTTGTCTATGGGTTTACAATCTTGCATATGAAATCATTCAAGAATTTTCTTAATGTATGGTTCTTTTGAAAGAGATACTAATTTCCTTGAGTGATCTCTTGAAATCTTGACTCTAAGAATATATGTAGCTTCACCTATATCTTTCATCTCAAAATGAGATGATAACCATCATTTGATTTCATTGACAAATCTCTTATCATTTCAAGCTATAAGTATATCATCAACATATAATGATAATGTAATAAATTTGTTATTGGATCTCTTTGTACATACATAGTGATCTTCATCAATCATTTTAAAATCATACGACATTATTGCATTATAAAATCGAATATACCACTGTCTTGAGGACTACTTGAGGCCATAAATTGACTTTAAAAGTCTAGACACTTTGTGTTTTTGACTTTCTCTAATAAAACCTATTGGTTGTTCCATATAGATTTCTTCTTCTAATTCTCCATTGAGAAAAACAATCTTTACATCCATTTGATGCAATAATGTCCCAATGGCTTAATTTTGAGAACCTATTTGTTCCCAATGGCTTTGTGTCCTTTTGGTAAATCAACCAATTCCCATACTTGGTTTGATTTCATAGACTCTATTTCTTTTTCCATTGCTTTTATCCATTTTTCCCTAGAAGGGCATTTGAGAGCCTCATTTACATTCCTTGGCTCTTCTTCACCTGGTAGAGTATCTAGAAAAATTCCCCCTTCAATCTCAAATCGTCGACGGGGAATTGTTTCCTGTTTGATCGACGTATTGGAGATTGATTGGTGTTACTCCCACTTGGACCAGCTACCATAGTCGAATCGTCAGTGGGCAATGATGGAGGATCTGAAACTAATTCATCAACTTCCATTCACTGGGATGTAGTATAACCAACTGGTTTTTGGCAGCGGAATTATCTTGTTCTTGTGTTTGATATAGCAACAAGTCTTGACCTATCTCGCTTTTCTTAGGAACATAGGTTTCTAAGAATGTGACATCTCGTGATTCAAACTAAGTGATGCTACTACTTTCTTCCTATGAAGACGTATCCCTTTGAATGTTCTGAGTATCTTATGAAGATACATTTCTTCCCTCTTGGACCTAATTTTTCATATTTATGGGAAGGATCATGAACATAGGCAGCACATCCCCATGTCTTCAAGAGACTCAAATCGGGTTTCAGATTTTTCTATAACTCATATGGTGTAGTAGTAAAAGATTTGGAGGGTACTCAGTTGAGGATATATGTGGTAGTCAATAAGGAATCACCCCAAAAGGTGATGGGCAAGTTTGCCTGTGCCATCATAGAGCTTACCATCTCAAGTAGGGTTCTGTTTCTTCTTTCTACAACACTATTTTGTTGCAGAGTTCCTAGAATAGTTAATTGACATTCTATTCTCATTTCATCACAAAAATTTATGAACTGATCAGATATATCTTTGCGACCACAATCGGTTTGTAGAACTTTTATCTTTTTATCTAATTGATTCTCAACTAAGTTTTTAAACTTCATAAAATATTCTAAAGCTTCAAATTTATGAGAAATAAAAAAGACATGACCATATTGGGTGAAATCATCTATAAATGTGATGAAATAAACAGCCCCATGTTTAGCCTCACATTTGTTGGACCACATATGTTAGAATGAATTAATTACAATGGAACTTCAGCTCTTATCGCTTTTCCAAATGGTTTCTTGCTGTTTTTCCAATTAGGCAATGTTCACAAGTAGACAAGTCTACTTTTGTTAAGGTTCCTAACAAGCCTTCTCTTGCTAGTATAGTCATTCGTTGTTGGCCAATATGGCCAAGTCGTGCATGCCATACATTCACATCATCATTATTGGAAGATGTAATTAAGGAAAAACAAGCTTTACTATAATTATAATCAATGTCAAGTCCAATAAAACCATCAGAAATATAACCACAACCATATTATGTTGTGTCCAAAAATAAATGGACACCGGTACTGGAAAAGTTTAAATGGAAACCTAATTTAATAAGTTCTAACACAGAAATCAAATTTTGACGAATATCGGGTGCATATAACACGTCATGTAGGTATAAGATTCGACCTCAACGCATGATCAATTTGCATGTGCCGATTCTTTTAACTTCCACTTTTGAATTTCTACCTACGTATATCCACTTTGTTTCCTATGGTATTCGTCGAAACTCCACGAAAGTACTCCTGTCTTTTGCTATGTGGTCTATTGTTGCTGAATCTATAGTCCACAAAGGATGATATTCAGTTAGAAAAACAGAACTAGAAACATTTATAGAATCTACTTGTGCAAACAAGTAATTTACCTTCTTTAGCTCACCACAATTGCGAGTAAAATGTCCCTTATTGCCACAGTTATAGCATTTCACCTTTGCCATGTTTTTGTTCCTGGCAGGATGCTTTCCTTTTCCATGTTTATAAAACTTTTTCTTCTTCCCTTGAGGCTTATCAATATTGCCTTTTCTTTAGGATCCACCTTGGAATTTACGCTTAAATCCCTTCCCACCATGTGAACTAGAACCAGTCATATACATATCAATATTTGCCTTACTCGTATTAAGGCGATCTTCTTCCAGTTCCAGATGTCATGTGGCATCTTCTAAATTTTTGATGCCCTCATTGTGGTAAGGTGTATCTTAATGTGTTCTCAATTTTGAGGCAATGATCTTATGATAGCTTGAACTTGTTGTTCATCAGTTAGGACATGACCTGTATCTCTCAACTCACTAATCATGTTTGACAAGTGCCTTAAGTGTACTCTCATAGTATGTTTAGGCTTTTTCTTATATATGTCAAACTTGATTGTAATTGACCAAAGTTTGGTAATGGATGTACCGCCAAACTTTGTAGCAAGGACAGACCACATGTCCTTTGCTAATTCGTATTCCCGGTACTTTTTCATGAGATCATTGTCCATGCTACTCAACGAAGTGATGCGAACAGTGAAATTCTTCTTCTTCCACAAGTCATAAGTCGCGTGGTCTCTTCTATGTTGAGTCATGGCTCCTTCTTTAGGCTCTTCCATGGTTGTGGTAAGAGCTTCAAGAACCTCTTGTTCTTCTAAGACATATTGGATTTTCATGGTCCATATCTCATAATTTTTGCCGTTAAATTTTTTTCTTTTATTAAGTTTGGCGACAATGTTCTTAGATGCATATGCCATTTTTAAAAAAAAATTACACATTGGATAATGCATGTTATTCAATGCTCAGAACATACATATATTTAATTAATTATATTAACAATAGTTGTATATTAGATTTGGAATCAAAAGTTAACTATGTCAATAATCATCATCCAAAATTCTAATCTCCAATTATCATAGATATAATTAATTGCAATTCTAAAATAACATTAAGACATAGAATAAATAATTCAAATTATTATTAAAAAAAAAAAATAAAACTAATTCTATTACATAAATAGAATTCAACATATAGTGGCATTAAAACAAACAAATGTCTTAAAAAAAACTAAATGTAATGCCACATCCCATAAACTAGGAAGGATATGATAAGCCTTGTCCTAAGGTCTTTATCTAACTTGTAAGTAATCATAGGCAAGGGAACTCCTAATTTCATGGGATATCCTTTACGAGTGGAGACTCCAATAGACCAGCTATCTTTCTAGCACCCCAGTCTATGTACTCCTTGATGTAGTTATTGACTAAACGTCTATAATCTTTATCATCATCTTTAGGGTTTTGGACTTTCAACTTGTTCCAAACTAGATCAAGGAGACTAACGAGACTAGGGTAATTAAGAGTCTCTCTAAGGACTTTGTATTTCAACTCATCTCTAATTAATACCCCTTTCCAAACAATTTCCTATATTTTTTCATTCACATGAATGAAATGATTTACTAGCTGCACCAACTCATCGCCTATGTCTCTTGATATTAAGATGTGAGTTTGTAGAGTTCTAATCATGTTCCTAACCCTTTCCTTCTGAGTAGGTGTTCTAGTAGCCATTGCACGTCTATAACTTAATATTTTTCTGTAACAAATACAAAAAAAAAAAAAATTATATTCATTTATCAAATAAAGGTTAACTATTTTTGATAAATAATATATTTCTACGTGTTTATGGCTCAATAACAAAAAATAGACTCGCAATATCATACCAAGTATGCATTTCATTCTTTAAAGAAAAGGAAATGACACCTTTAGAACCCTTCATGCGCCACCACGCGCCGGCAAGAGCCTCCACACGCCACCATGCCCGGGCATGCGCTAGCTAGGAGCCGACATGCACTTCACCTCAACTTCAGGTTAGTTTGACCCGTTTCATCTTTGACAAGGTCAACTTGACCACCCGTTGACTTTTTTGATGCCTGTTTGACCATATGGGTTGGGTGTTGATCGGGTTTGACTAACCCATTTGAGGTTTTGGGTTGAATACTTAGGTCAACTTGACCTGTTTTATATTGTTTTGGGTTGGGCTTGGGCACAAATATAATGGATTTGTAAGACTAACTAACATAAAGCAAATTGTAGTCTAGTGGTTAAGGAGTTTAGCTTCATTTTTGAGACTTGGGTTCAAGTCTCACCAACCTTATTTTTTCTTCAATAATTTATACAAATGACATGTCATATGGAAGGCTAAAAATAAAATGACATGTTGGCCAATATGGTCATCTTCAACCTCTATCTGTGCAACTTGGTACTCAGACTCGGAAAATAATCCAATACGAACCTGAATCTTTAAAGAATCATAACTAAGTCATTTGAACTCTGTTTTTTGTGATTGAAAAGCCATTCTCTTCATAATTTTATAAGGAATCTAATAATCTAATTATTATTACTAAAAAACAATTCTTCAGACTTGAAAAAACTAAAATACAGAATTGAACTTATAAAAAAATATGTAGAATGCTTTAACATAATAGCATAAAAATTAAAAAAATGCAAACCACGGCTTTGATACCATTGTTAGAAAAAACAAATATTCTATTTCTATCACAAGATCATATTAGCATAATCATTATGGCAATCACATTAACCTAAAAAACAAATTACAATAGATAATATCACAACATAAATACCTATTGTAGATACCTAAGTAATTCTTCTTCAAAACCACACAGATTGATAAAATGTAATTGGAGAGAATCTTCACTGCTATGTGAAACATAGAGAGAATAGTGGTTTTTTCGTGTACGAAATAGATGTTAAGAGTTTTCAATCAAAACTCTTATACTAAATGGCGGAGACAGTGTGGCAGTTACCACGACACAATCCATTCAATATTCAAATTGGGTCGGTCGCATCGCAGGTGTCCCACCCATATGCAATAAAATGAGATTTTGATTTGTTTTGGTTTGCTTTATGAAATCTGATAGTCCTTTTTTTTTTTTTTTTTTTTTTTTTGGTGTTATTTGCACCAGTTACTTCTGGCGAGCAGAGTTAAAGAAGGAATATTTTGACCAGCAAAGTAAATAACATTTTTTTTAATATTCTTTTTAAAGCATTTTGCTGCTGAATGTTTTGTATTCATTTTCAATGAACAACTGCATTATAAAATCCTTACATTAAATTTAAAATTACTAAAAAATGGTCTGTCAAAGTCCATTTCTTTCAATTAAAAATGTGTTATTTACTTAAATAGATTTCTGGAGAATAATTGTACACATCACCACCAATAAAGTTTAAAAATTAGCTATATAAAACACCGTTTTTACCCAGTAGAAACACGGATTTTAAGTATATTATAAATATTGTTAGAATTTTATTTAAAATATTTACAAAAATTTAGTATTTGTACAAGTTTTGTCAAATGCAATGGATCAACATCAGGGAAGCATTAGTAACAAGAAGGTTTGTTTGTTCCTCTTCCAACAGTAAATGCCCTAAGAAATCAGGATTTTCATCTTGAAACCTTGACTTAAATGCCTTAGCACTAGCTTCTCGAGTAGCCAAGAACATGTCTATTACGAAACCAGCAGCTTCATCCCTCTCTCTTTCAACTTCAGCAAGAGCAGATTGTAGCTTAGTATTGGAATCAAGTAATTCTTTTTTCTCTCTTGTAAGAAGATCATTTGCTACTAAATATTTGCACAGGACTATCCAGCAACTCTAACTATCTCCTCATTATCCTTTAAATCAGTTACAGCTTCTGTCAATCTGTTTGGTAGATCCATCTTTTCAGCTATATGTTTTTGCCTCTGAAGATCTAGATTTTTTTTTTTCTTTTTCTCCAATTTTGCAATCACATTGTCTGAGGCTAACCAATGTTGCTTGATTTCCAACAAAGTATAAAGAGTCTGCCTTAAAACAAAAGGACAAAAACAACAGAAAAGTTAATGATTTTCAATAAAATAAAAGTAAAACAAATTTAACATTTTTAAATCAGAAAATTGACCTCATTTGGGTTAAGGTTCTCTAGATCTTTTGCAAACATAGTCTTCAATTTTTAAGCATATTTTGGAACTATATTTCCTTCCTGACATTCTTTGTTACGCTTCCTTTTCCAGATTAATTGAACCTCTTCTATATCTTCATCTTTTTCTTCAACCGGTTTATGCCTATGTTCGGATGTAGATGGTGCAGGATGAGTGGGAACAATTAGTTTGGTTGCAGAAATTGATACTGCAATTGTTGAAGTTGCGGCAGCTTTTTCAAATATTAATTTCACCTAAAAAACATAAACAATAAGTTTTGAAAAGTTGACAGATAAATGAAAACCAAATGTATTGAAAATCAAAATACCTTTTTTGGATTGAAAATCTGAGTATCTCTTCAGCATATCAAAGATGTCAAATGTCTGCTGATTCTGAATAATTTCTTCCAATGTCTTGATGGCAGATTCATTTCCCTCAATGTGGCTGCCATTATTTTCCGGCTTCTTAGCTTCTGTCAACTCAGTGGGTAATCCACCCCACCCTTTCTTACAACCCAACAAAAAATACCTATCATTCCACCCTCACAGTTTACTACACAATCCTGATAACAAACCTCTACCCTTCCAACTCTCAATAAAATAAAAGGGACTATTTGGTCTCTTTGTAAATGCATAAAAATGGTTAAAAATATAAAAAATTGGTTCGATTTTATGCATCAAACATAGAACCTCAAACTAAAACTATTTTCCAAACATTTGGATGGATCTGGCTCGGCACAAGGTTATGAGCAATCGTTATTTCTTCAACAAATGGAGAGGAAGGAGGAACAATACCACATTGCAAAAATGCTTCGAAGAAGGTAAAAAACCTAGGAGGAGGTGTGGTGCATACAAAAAAATTAGGCAAATCACAAGGCAACAAATCAAAATTGTTAGAGATATTGTAATCTCTTCCGTGATTCAAAAGACCATCACAGGAGACAATGCTGCGAATTTCTAAAACAAATATTGTCAGACAGCAAATGGAGTTCAAGACAAGTCGAATAGGAAAAAACTTTGCTACCCACAAATTGGTTTCAAAGACAGGCAAAGTCAGGAGGAAACGGTGTTGACAAACAAAAATATCAATAATGGTGCATTTTAGTCAACTGTCATTACAAAGTGGTTACCCTAATTAAGTCAACTTCTAACAACGGAGCGTCATACAATTGAAATGCACAAGTAGGGCGAGAAAAAAATGCCATAAATCCCGTAACTCGAGTAACACGAGAAAGTCATGTTAATGGAAGAATGCAATGCGCTGATTGAAAAGAAACTACGGTTCAGTTCAAAGCAACTTTAATTCCTCCGCAAGTGCACGGATCGCTATTGCAGTACAGTGCACAAGTAATGGTCGATCCCATAGAGAGTTGAGCTATCAATTAATCTAGGGGTGTTATTGAGCCGAGCCGAGCCGAGTTTTCGGCTTAACGAGCTCGGCTCGTGAGAGAAGATAAGTCAACGAGCCGAGCCCGAGCCGAGCCGAGCCAGAAATTATATGGCTCGGCTCGGCTCGGGCATTGATATTCCATATTTCGAGCTGGCTTATCGAGCCGAGTTCGAGCCGGCTCGCGAGCCATCTCCAAATAAAAATTTTTTTTTATTCAATTTTTTTTTCAAAATTTCGGGCAGCAGTCTGCCTCTGAAATATTTTTTCAGTTCACTCCCCTATGGATTTATCTCCCAAATGGATTATCATTATTTTAAAGTGTGTGTTTAATTAATTTATATATAATGTGAACCATTAACTGCAATTTTTATAATTATTTGTTACGAATTAATGATCTAGGAGCTGCATGTATTTCATGTCACACAAATTAATTCTATACTGCTTCATAAAGTACCTAAATTTATTTTTCGACATCTTCAAACAGTCAAACTAATGTAAATGCTAATTTTCACTTTTCACAAATTATCATTTAACATACGGTATGTACCACAATTAAGTTAAGTGAACTAAATATTTTTTGTTTAGTTCACTTGACTAAATAAAGTTTTCACAAAAACAAATGGGGATTAGCATAACTATACATCAATGACATCCCCATCCATCAAAAAATATATATAATAGCAAAAGATAATTGGCTGTATGTCTATTGTACCCCCACCCTCCTACAAACAATAATGTGAACATATTAAGTATATTGTCATTTTATAACCGTAAAGATGAAATGCAAACCTCAACACAAAAGTAATAAATATACCTGCAGAATCCCACTGTCACAGCCAATAACTTACGAGTGAATCAACCAATCTGCTGACTCCCATCACCTATAGAATAGGAAGCTGAATCTCCAGTGATCCTCACCCTCCTCTTTCTAAGATGAAAAGAGATGAAGAAGAGATAAAAATAATTTATAGGTTAGAATAAAGTTATTTTAAATATAGAATTAAAAAACATGTAAGCAATGGAACTTACTTTGCACCCTTTTTTCACTCCATTCAAAGTGCGACACCAGTCACATCCACATAACAACATCTCCACAGTAGCTGGTGACAAAAAGCTCGGTAACTATCAATAACCCTGCTCCCAGCACTGAATGCAGACTCTGAAGCAACCTAGTGATCGGGATGGCTAGTATCTCTCAAGCCATCGTTCAATACAGGAAACTGGTTGAATTTGCCTTCCACCACTGAAGGCATCGAATGAGTCATGATCCCCCACACACTTATGGCATCCCTCTCCCAAATAACAGTCCAACTCAGACTGACTAGGCTCAACAGTTTCAACCACCCAGAAAAGTGCTAAAATCATCCCGGTCTCGGCTCCCTCAACCACAGCCACCTCACCAATGGCTCCATGTCCATCCCCTTGTGATGTAACCACGGGCGATAGTCATACCTGGTTCTTTGAAGGTACTCCCTGTTAACTCATACAATGATCCCGGACCGTCACCATATTTGCCCGTCCTCTGCCTCAGATACATCTTAGAATGCCCACCTAGAATAACCCTCATTTTCAACCGGATCCAATATAGCAGCCCAGACATCAACATATTACATTCCCCCCAATATTTATCAAACTTCAGTTTCATTTTCCTAACCATGACTCCAATAAATCATCTTCAGATCCACTTTTACTATCCAACATACATTTCACTGCACACACCTCCTTCAAGAATAAATCAGACGTCGGATAATCACTTCCTGAAATGAGTTTGGTTGAACCACAAATACTTTCAAAACTTCACACTTTCTCACTTTCTCCCATCCTCGTCACTCGATTATTATGATAATTGATATCCCTCTCTTTCACTCTTGGAAAAACCTTTTTGAACTTAATTACTGTCGCCAACATTTCATAGGTAGAATTCCACCTTGTTTTACAATGAAGAATAAGTTTCCGATACGGCAATTTAAGTGTTTGAACAATCTCAGAAAATCCTTGAGTCTGCTTTCGGAACTGTTGATATACAACACACTCTCATAGATGTCATCAATGATGTGCCTAATTTGATGAAGTCCATCTTGAACAATTAGGTTCAAGATGTGTGCGCAACATCTCACATGAAACAGTTTACCTCCACAAAGGAGTTTCCCCGAAACTTCAAAATTTTCCTTCAAAACCTTAATCGAACATCATTACTTAAAGCATTATCCACAGAAATAGTATATACCTTATTTTCAATTCCCCATCCCATTAGGTCCTTGAAAATGCCATCCGCAATCGCAATACCAGTCCGGGAGGAGGTAGACGAACAAAGTTGAGGATACGCCTATTCAGCCTCCAACTACTATCTATCCAATCCCGGTCAACACCATATACTCCATCTTTTGATTCCCTGAATTCCATAAGTCTGTAGTCAAACTGATTTTTGTCACAGTCTTCAACAAGTCTTCAATTTGGCCTTCTCACTTTCATATACCTTCATACTCTTTTACAATGTGCGAAAACCGAAGTCCATCCAGGAATCCCATACTTCATCATATTGTTCAAGCCCTCTTCCTCCACAACTGTAAATGGATGCTCATGCATAAGCACCCAATGGGCGATCAATTCCCTCATTTTCGACATGTCAAACTTCCCACTTAAAGCTGCAAAATAGTATTGGAACATTATTACGACAGTCGGAAAACTAATATGTTGTTGCCTCATGGAAGCTTTTCTTCTTAACACCGGCTTAAAGTCTATTGAACTGGGTGGTGCTTCCAGTTGCATTATAATCAACTTGACTTTGCAATGGATACACTCAGCCTTTTTGGTGCCATTAGGGAGTACCACCTCCTTAAACTACGACCATGCCACTGAAGTCTTCGCTCTTTTTTGCTTCTGAATCGGATTTTTGTTTGATTTTCATTATCTAGGCTATTAATACTGTCGGGTGTATCGTATTGTATCTTTGTATTGCAGGGGTACTTAAGGAATTACCCTCCATTTAGAACCTATAAATAAAAAAATAAAAAATCAACAATTTAATGCAAAACCAATATGAAATATTGTCAAACTATTACATTGCACACACATCAAACCAATACATTATACATTGCACACCAATATTATTGTCACCAATATATCCCAACATTCATTCATTCTTTAATTAAGACATTGGTTTTGTATCATGTTTGATTAAGTTTCACAACTTTTTATTTAATTTTTGAGTGGATTGGTACCATACCACACAGGCCTCCAGTATCACAATGGTAATGGATTCACTTTGCAATTTAACATTTGTTTTAGGCTTGCATTTACTTCAAATTTTTATTAATATTGGGGAATCCACAATCCACGTCCAATATCAATTCCCTTAAAACAACCACCCGTACAATGGTATTTGACGGAAACATTTAACCATATAAGATGCAACATATTAACTCCAAATAAATAAAACAAAATATATTTGCACTAAATCTGTTGCTCTATAATTAATAATGGTATTTGATGGCAATATTTTTTGAATTAACAGTTACATGGCATATATAAACTTAATTTATGTAAATAAATTGGAAGGGTACATAAATTGAAATTGAGCTTATTTATTGCTTTGAAATTGAGCTTAATTGGAAGGGTACATAAATTGAAATGAGCTTAATTTATTGCTTGAAATTGAAGTTGAGCTTAATTATGTAAACCTCTTCAGTATTGTTTTGAAATTCATGTTCCATTGCTTTTTTTTTTTTTTTTCTGTCTATTGCAATCTTTGAGTCAGATTAGTACCTTCATCAACACCAATCAGGTTTTTTTAAAAGTCTTAGAAAAAATTGACATTTAATGATTTATTGTTGACTAATAACACACTAATGAAAGACTTGTAAAATAAAATCTAATAACAACACAAAATGAGATAATAAATAAAAAAATTATCAAAATGGTGGAGAAAGTAGAATGCAGAACTAGAGAATAATGGCAAGAAAGTTCTTGGACAGTTCCCAATTTTGTTCAACACAACGTTTTTTTGTTTGTTCTTGGACTACAATCGTTTTATCTCTATGCAAGAAGCTAAGTTTTCATATGCTACAGAAAGTATGAGCTAACATGTATTTTGTATTTTCTATGCAAAGTAAACAAATAAATACATATCATGTATTTCTCCATTATCATCTAAAACCTCTTCAGTATTGTTTCGAAATTCATATTCCATTGAATTTTTTTTCTGTCTATGCAATCAATTTGAGTCAGATTTGAGCATCAATGTAAACATGGGACCTTTAATGTACAGGAACTTAGATGGCATTTATATTACCGTTTACATTACTTGCCACAATTAAATGTTACTTTCTGTAGCAAGGATGAAAATCTCATCTACTCCTATTTAAGGTGCGCCTGCCGTACTGGCTTTCTTGCTTTACCCCACACCAACACATTCCCACCCACAAGTCAGCCACAAATTTTTAAATCCCCAGTCCCCACCACCAGATGCAGGACCACATTCCCATAAGCCACAACAAGCCACTAACACATTTAAAACTACCTGTCGCCAGCCCCCACCACCAAATGCAAAACGCCATAACACATTCCCACAAACCACAATAATTCAATAACAACAGTCACCCATTAACAACTGCGATTGAAATTTTTTTCCCAACGCAACCACAATCACAATTCACAACCATTTGATGACACTAAAGCAATTTAAATAAACAGTCAAACAGACCCATACGCGGCACTACTCTTCACATATACACAAGCATTAACCTTGTATGGTTTCACCAGCAACACCACCATGGCACTACTCTTCCTGAATTCTTTCACCGGAAAAGCCCCCTGTTACAAACGAACAAATCACGAAAAACAAGTTAATTTGACAAAAATTGAAGAAACCCCAAACCCCAAACAAACAATGACGAACCAGGACTGATGACGAACCGACGATATCCAGCCAGGACTGACGACGAACCGACGATATCCAGCCAGGACTGACGCCGAACCGACGATATCCAGCAGGACTATGACAACTGACAAATCCAGTTAATCTGACGAAAATCAACGAAGATGATGAAGATCCAACGGCAGCTGAAGGTCCGTCGAAGATGAACAATATCCGGCGAAGATCCGGCGAAGCTAAGGGAAGATAACAAGATCTGGCCGGAAATCAACACTTTGGGAGGATTTGATTCAAATTTGACGGCAGGGTTCGAGTGTAATGATTTTCGCGATTTGGGGATTTTAATAATGGGGCTAGTTTGTTATTTTTCAAAACTGTTTGCATTATTTTGTTAAGTCCAATGTTTTAGAATCTCAAAAACCCTCCCACCTTTTCGAGCCAGGCACGGCTCGCGAGCCGAACGAGCCGAGCCTTGTATGGCTCGAACTCGGCTCGTTTTGTCTCACGAGCCGAGTCAAGCCGGCTCGTTAACATATGAACCGAGTCGTAACGAGCCAGACTCGAGCCGATCCGAGCCGCTCGCGAGCGGCTCGGTTCGTTGACCACCTAAATTAATCTATACTATGAAAAACAACTAAAACATAAAATCAAGTGAGATAATAAAATTAACCAACATTTAATAAATCCAAATTATAAAATTCAAATAAGAATAACAAAAAAAAAAAAAAAAAAATACTAAAAGAACAACTAAGATGAAAACAATATCTAAACAAGTGATCAACAATGAGAAATGCTCTACTGTATCCAATTTCACCATAATTATCCTACTTTATGTTATTAATCTAATCGATATTTATCGATCCAAACCTTTGGGTCGATACTTACCAAGGTAAGGTTGTGCCGTGGCCAATCGGATCAACCTAGTGTTTTCATAATCCAAACTAGCTAGTGGCGTGTAGCCTAGTCTAAATCACAAAAATAAATTATGCATAAAAGTACCAAAACGAACACAAACCAACTCACATCTATCGAGGGCATTGCACAGACATAAATCAATCGTTCATCGGAGCAATTTGAGATTAGCTAGTGGCGTGTAACCTAACCCCAACTCATAAAGTCAATCAATGAACTATTAAACATGATCAAATATCAACTACGATCAAAGATCAAGAGATATTCAAGATTAGCTAGTGGCGTGTAGCTTAACCTCGACTCATACAACCATTCAACTGTAAATCAAAGGCAATCATGCAATAATAATGATTAATCAACTCAATAAACATAAATGAACGAAACTAAGATACCATTAGATCAATAAACATTTGATTAAGCAATAAACATAAAGTAGTCTAATTAGATTACATTGGATACTCTAGAAAAAAGTTTAGCTACTCATAAATACAAGAAAGCAAACCTTGATCTTACGCTTACACATTTGGATGCAAAATCCACTCAAGATGATCAATGTTTAGCCTTACACAATCAATTACTCTCTCCCAAGCCTCCAAAGTTGAAAAAGTATTCTATATAACCTAATATATCTCAAAATTGGAGTAAAGTTGCCTTTATATAGTTTTTAGGCAAAATGGCATAATTATTAATAATGGTCGCCCAAATTAGGGTTAAAATACGGAGTTTTTCCAAATATCGTAGTTTGCGTTGTGGCTTAGATTAATTACGCTGCGGCATACCCTATCACGCCACAGTGCGGAATAATTGTAACACGGCACAATTTGGATTTCGTCGAATTTCTGTCGCGGCTTAGAGAAGCGTGTTGCAGCTTAATTTTTGTTTTTTTCATCTTCACGTTGCGGCTTAGAAAAGTGCGCTGTGGCGCAGATGCGAACTTTCACTCTTTTTTCGCTTGCCTTGATTTATCCGACAGGTCCAAGATATCCGAACACCAACACAAACATGAATAATCCATCTTTTTGCACCTGAATACTTGAAAACACAACAAAACCCATGATTCTAGGAGATAACAATACAAGTACAGAAACTCATCCTAAATAATGCATTAAAAGTTGAATTTCTTACAATTTCACCCCTAAATCACAAAATAAATCTGTATTTTCAACATCAACACAACCCCAACCAACTTATTGCTACTCCGTAGCAATGAAAGCGAAAAAATCTAATCCTAACTAATCTATCTTAACTAAACCACTTCTGTAGGTTGACACGATTGCATTTAGCGTATGCAATAAGCCTTTAAACCCTTAGGTCTCCCTGGTAGATGACTTATAGTCTCGTGAGGGTTTTCAACCATGCTACCCGCAAGCATCCTACCTATTCCTAACACACATCTATACAAAACATGGATATCCTGGATACATCAATAAATATGTCTCATACATTGCATACACATATAGCAACAAGAATAAGCAATGATCACACACATCCAAGAACACCCTAAAAATCAATTTCACCTTCGTCCTCAACTGTAATAACTACTTCATACTCAAATACTCATAAAAATATACATAAAAAAATACATGTATAATAACATAAGTAGTTGGGCCCAAATTTTTCTTTTATTAAACATATACATTCTTTATACAAAATTAGTAGCATAAACAAAAACTATCAAAAACTATGTAAACAGTGTAGCCATTCCTCCTCGCGTGTCGACGTCTATCTGACCGTGTCCTCACCTAAATCCTGCAAAAACATAGAAAGATAACGGGGTGAGCACAAATAATGCTCAGTAAGTAAACTCTCTAGTCATCTATCCCCGTAACTCTCTCTCTCTCTAAGTCTTTCCTTACAATTCTCATTTACTCTCTCTTTTATACTTCTCTCTATTTTCTCTTTCTGTTTCTCTCTCTTTGTTTCTCTTTCTTAGAACTCTTTTCTACTAACTCTCTTTAGTAAGTCACGGCCCCATCTTATCGGGGGCATGGCCGGGACTCGCTCCCGCTCTTCGTGACTTCTACTCGTTCTTAGCCGATCGGACTCGGTTATGCATGGATTCGGAACCCTTGGCCATGTGAGTATATAATCTCTCTCTCGGGTACTCTTGGGTATAGCCCTCATCTGCATGCACTCTCACAGGGTACACCACTTCTCTCTCTCATACTCATGCCGCTCTCTCTCAATGCGGTGTACATGTGGGAATACTCTACCCATTACTCACGGGTTCCCCATCGCACAACCTACTTTATTCTCTTTTTCTCTCTTTTCTCTTAATAAAGCTCACACTCAAAGTTCTCTACTCTTTTTCTACTCTTTCTCTAATGCATAATTAATACATATGGATGATTCATGCTCATTAATGCACTCATGAAATGCACAAATGAAATGTTGCATCAAGATAGTCATTCTGCACAGGTCACACTCAAGAAGGCATAACTTGAGTTATACATATCGGATTGCTATGATTTTGGTCTCATTTTAAAGCGTAGAGATAGGGCTACAACTTTTATGTTTAGTCACAACCCAATTCAATCTGTAAGATGCCCAAAAATCACTCAGAAGGTCACGGCTGTGACAGGGCAGTTTTTACTTAGGCATTTCATCAAACATAATGCATGCATACTTTAATTCTATTTTTGATACATCTCTACTTCTTTCTTTAACCATCCATTAATGGAGCAAAACTCCTCCACAATAAATCTAAACATGGCCAAGAAAAACACTTCAAATATTCTACTTAAATTCTTTCTAAATGTAACCAAACTTCACTTGGTTACCACAACTTCATTTCTACTTCTCATGGCTCAAATCTTCTCATCAAAAGCCATCAACTCATCAATAATATCATTCTCAACAATCAATCTCAAGCTCATAAACATAAGCATGCATATCAATCATTTGATTGCTTGAACCTTAACTTAGGTTGGATTTACTTACCTTATGGGGTAATGACTTCTCTACACTTCTCCTTCCCTTTTGTATCTTGTCTTCTATCTACAACTTTAAACAATAACAACATAAGACTTTAACAAATCATAAGAAATTCTCACTCTAAAGCAAGAATCCTTACCTTAGGATGCTTTAGATTAAATCTCTATATAAAACTACCCCAAAAATCCTTAGAAATTCTTGGAAGATTGAGTGGAGGATTGAGAGAAATTAGGGAATGAAAGGCGGTGGGATGTGGAGAATGAAGGCTTTCAACACTTAAACCCTTTTTAGCTCAACTTACATACAATCATTCCCATTTTGCCCTTGCTCTTTCTTGGAAATTCCATCTATGTCCCTTAGTCAATTACAATAATGCCCTCATTTTTATTACATTCTCCATGAATTCTATCTCTTTTCACTCCCCAATTTTTCAACTAATTTTAAGTGAAAAGACCATTTTACCCCTAATGAAAGTTTAAGGGATTTTCTCCCATTTTTCTCAAAATACCTTTAACAAATTCAACTAAGGGCCAACCAACCAAAAATAACAACATGCAAGCTCAAATGAGAACAATCAATAACATTCAAGCAATGCAACAATAATTTACCTACATACCTCAAGTGGGGCGTTACATCAACTCTCCATCATAGTCAATCCACAAACTAGTAATCCTAGCCTTAGAGGTGGTTTCATAGCAATTTCCAAAAAACAACATTTTGATCCCTTATAATAGAAAACATTAAAAACACAACTCCATAGGCCTGCTTTTCTGATCACTCCCCACTAATGTAGACTAACACACAACTTAGATCGTTGGACTTCATTAAGCTTGTAACGTTAGGCAAGGATTGGGTTATGAAAGAACGTAAGGGATTCAAGCAATTAAGAGGAAAAATCTTACAATTCATAGAACACAATCACTCAAAACAACTTCCTCTCTCAAACCCGAACCTTTTTATTTTTTTTTTTTTTATGCATCACCCCCTCAACCACAATCGAATATGTACCCTTTCCATGCTTCCTTTTTTTTTTTTTTTTTTTAAAAAAAATCACATACATAACTTACACCCCTAGTAATCTGCCTGGAGATACTTCAATGTCAGCTGTGGAAGTGGTGGTCTCTTCACTTCATCATCCCTAATAAAAACTCCCATACATGCACATAAGGCAGTGATGAGGTTGGGATACAGATAGGATTTAGAAGATCTGGATGCATTCAAAATCCGTGAATGAATAATCTCCCCTATGTTGATCCGCACCCACTGAGATATGGCATACATCATGAGAGTGTTCTCAATGTCCACTGTGCTAAGGTGCCCTGAAGGATAGATCTTGGTACATACAAAATGCTCCCATACCCTATGAGTGAGTGTGAGTGAAGTTGCAACAAAACCCTTTCTTCTATTGTTCCGACCAAGAATCCACTCTCCTCGACCCTTTGTCAAACTTTATAGCACCTCATCATAATCTGGGTCCTTAAGAAATCTAGACAAATCATCCTTCTCCTAAAAAATAGTCGGTAACCCATGAAACTCGTTAATCCTCTTGACATCAAATCTCACCTCCTGCCCTCTAATCCTAATTCTTCCATTTCTATGCTCGAAGGCATTAGCACAAAACTCCATCACAAGAGGCTCAATAGCTACTCTTGGTTGGGCTATAAAGCCCTCCCAACTCAAATCACTAATAATGTCAGTAATGCCCTCATAAGGATTCTTAAAATCAAACCCTCATTCATCCACGAATCCTTTTCCATTAACAACTTTATTCTTATACCTATCCTCAACATATGAACTCACAAATCTAGGATTATGGGTGTCCCTAGAACTGGCCACATCTTTACTCCTCTTTTGTGATGCCATAACAATCAATCTCGGTACTGACACTCTAAAAATAACACAATAACACAACTCCACCAACAATTTTGCCCAATGCCCAATTACACGGGAATCACACAACACCCAATCACAACACAATACACAATCAACTCTAACTGCAATCAAAATCTCACTCAATCAACACCCAAAACACTTAATCAACTCAACTCAATAATCCAGAGCCAAATATGCAAATAAAATAAGATAAAAAAAGCAGTCAAGGATGCTTACCCAATCAGAATCAATGATCAAAACCTTGCATTGAGATTGACTTGCCCTAAAATAAAAAATGCCCAAATCGATCCAACCTAAAATCAATCATGAATATGCAAAATCAAGGTTAAACAAGTGTTGAGGATGTGTGAGAAGTGATTTCCAGCAAGAAAAATGCAAGATCAAATGAAAACATTTGAGAAAGTGGCGAAGAACTGTGCTATGGCGCAAATTAAATCTGATGAACTCTTTTATATTCTACGAATTAGACCGGGTGCAAAGTTTTGTGTTGTGGCATGATTCAGGTTTTCACACTCAAAATGAAGAATGACGTAAATGAGCCATGGCCTAACATTTTTGCCCCGTGACGTTTTTGTGTCATTGAATTTCAAATTCGCTGCTTTTTCGCCGCAGCATGAATGATTTGCACTGTGGCCTGATTGCGCGTTTGTGCCATCGTCAAGTCTGAGGATACAATTGTGCTATGGCTTGAATAATCTGCATCGCGACATGAAGTGGTTTTCCTGGAAATATTAAACCAGTGTTAGATTTCCTTAAAATTCAAACACACAAAATAAAATATACAAAATAACACAATCAAAACAGTAAACTAAAATAAACAGAAAAAACTAAACAAAAGCAATAAAATAAAAATTAAATAAACAAAGGAAAAGAAACATTTGGGTTGCCTATCGATAAGCGCTTGTTTATCATCTTAAGCTAGACGAGATGCTCGATCGTCATTCAAGATCATTGATGTACGCCACTTCTTTGTTTAACTTTGAATTGGTTTCCCGTCTTCAAGTTTTCTATCTCCACCGCTCCATGAAGGAACACTTTTCAAACTATGAATGGCCCAATCCATTTTGACTTCAATTTCCTTAGAAAAAGATGCAACCATGAGTCATAAAGTAACACTTTCATACCTCATTGGAATTCTTTCCGTCGTATTACTTTGTCGTGGTACAACTTAGTTCTTTCCTTGTAGATCTTAGTGTTCTCATACGCTTCTTTCCTAAGCTCATCCAACTCATTTAGTTGCAATTTCCTTTCTTGTCTAGCCTTGTCTATGTCTAAGTTCAATCTCTTGATTGCCCAATACGCTCTATGCTCTAACTCCATTGGTAGATGGCATGCTTTCCCAAAGACTAACCTATAAGGACTCATCCCTAGTGGAGTCTTGAAAGCTGCCCGATATGCCCATAGAGCATGATTCAGTTTCACCACCCAATCTTTCCTCGATATGCAAATGGTTCTCTAAAATGGCCTTGATTTGCTTGTTACTTACGTCTACTTGCCCTGAACTCTGAGGATGATACGGAGTTGCCTCACTTCTTCAACAATGTTGCAAAAGACTTGTTACAAAAGTGACTCCCCCTATCACTAATAATAGTTCTAGGGGTATCGTAACGGGTAAAAATAAAGTCTTTAAGAAAACTGAGTACAACCTTACTATCATTAGTCTTTATGGCAATCGCCTTAATCCATTTTGAAACATAATCAACTATGACAAGTATATAAGTATAACCAAAAGAGTTAGGAAACGGACCCATAAAGTTGATGCCCCACACATCAAACAACTCAATCGGCATAAATGTCGTGAGTGGCATCTCATCTCTCTTGCCAATATTCCCTGTCCGTTGGCAACGATCACATCCTACACAAAATGTAAAAGCATCTTTAAATAAGGATGGCCAATAGAAACCAGTTGTAATACCTTAAGTGTCGTTTTCTTGCCACCAAAGTGTCCTCCACAAGGTTATTCGTGGCTATGTCTTAAAATGTCTTGCTACTCTGAGTTAGGGACACGTCTCCTTATTATTTGATCTGAGCAACTTTTAAACAAATAATGATCGTCCCAGAAGTAATGCTTAACAATGGAAAAGAATTTCTTCTTTTCTTGCAAGGTCAAATCAGGGTCAATCACACCACATGCAAGATAATTCACAATGTCAACATACCAAGGTTCTTTTCCAAGGATGGAAACAAGTTGTTCATCAAGGAAGTTCTCAATGAGGGGATATTCCCCATCTTGATTATGCTCTTCTTGGCTTGTTGTCTCTATAAGTCTAGACAAGTGATCAACCACTACATTCTCACTTCCCTTCTTATCCTTGATAGTCAAATCAAACTCTTGAAATAATAAAATTCATCTGATTAACCTAGACTTAGTGTCCTTTTTACCTAACAGATATCTTAATGCAGCATGATCTAAAAACACAATCACTTTAGAACCAATCAAATAAGAGCAAAATTTTTCTAAAGCGACACAACAACCAAAAATTCTTTTTCAGTGGTCAAGTAGTTAATTTGTGCATTATTCAAAGTATGACTTGCATAATGAATAACATGATGTAATTTTCCTACTCTATGTCCTAAAATTGCCCCTAATGTGTAATTAGAAGCATCATACATCAACTCAAATGGAAGTGACCAATCAGGTGACATAAGAATAGGTAATAGATGCAGATGTGAGTTTATCTTTCATAATATTAAAAGCAATCAAGCATTCATCATTGAAATCAAAAGGTGTTTCTTTAGCCAAGAGATTACACAAAGGCCTACTAATCTTAGAAAAATCCTTTATGAACTACCTATAGAAACTGCATGACCAAGAAAACTTCGTACATCCTTCACAGATGTGGGTGGTGGCAATTTAGCAATCAAGTCAACCTTAGCTTTGTCTACTTCAATACCCCTACTAGATACCACATGCCATAAAGCAATTCCTTGCTTCACCATGAAATGACTTTTTTCCCAACTCAATGTCAAATTCGTTTCAACACATCTTTTCAAAACCAAAGTTAAATTATCAAGGCATTTATCAAATGACGACCCAAAAACAGAAAAATCATCCATAAACACCTTAATAAAATTTTCAATAATATCAGAAAAGATGGACATCATACACCTTTGAAACGTGGTTAGAGCATTGCACAATCCAAAGGGCATCTTCCTATATGCAAAATTTTCAAATGGACATGTGAATGTCGTCTTCTCTTGATCCTCTAGATTGACAAGAATTGGATTGTAACATGAAAAACCGTCAAGGAAACAATAATAAGAATAACCAGCCAATCTTTCTAACGTTTGATTGATAAAAGGAAGAAGGAAATGATATGTTTTAGTTGTAGCATTCAACTTCTTGTAATCTTCTTGTAATCAATGCGAACCTAGCACCCTGTAGTCATCCTAGTCATCACTAACTCATCATCAGAATTTCTTACCACAATAATGCCCGACTTTTTTGGTACCTCATGAACTGGACTCACCCACTTGTTGTCTAAAATAAGATAAATGACCCAGCGTCAAGTAATTTTAACACCTCAACTCTCACCACCTCTTGCAAATGCGGATTCAACCTCCTTTGAGCTTCCCTAGTTGGTTTAGCATCTTCCTCCAACAACACTTTATGCATGCACATAGTGGGGCTAATTCCCTTTTATGTCTACTATTATCCAACCTATGGCTACCTTATGATCATTGAACACTTTAAGTAATTTCTCCTCATCCTCAATGGTTAGGTTTGAAGCTATAATTACAGGGAGGGTTTGATATTTTCCTAAGTAAGCATATGATAATCCGAGGATTATACTAGTTTATTTAAGCTTTTAGGCTGGATTTTAGATACTTCTTAGTCTATTTTTGCCTGAATTGATACTTAATTCCTTACGTTTCGTGTTTCAGGTTAAAATGGAAATTGTGAGCGAATAAAGGTAGATTTGGAGTTTTTGGACTCAGAAGCACGTGGAGGGCAATTCTGGAATTTTAGAATTCTTTAGGAAACTTCGCCGAGGAAAAATGGGCCAATGACGCACCAGATTCAGATTCTTTCTTCACTGCAGCAAGATTCCTTCTTTGTCGCGGCGAAGTCTGCGTACTCCACTTTTGTAAAACGCACAGTTTCTTGTTTAGGCGAAGTTGTATTATTTTGGGCGAGGTATAAAAGAGAGACTTAGTCTATTTGTCTAGGGCGTTCGTGGAGAGATAGAGAGAGTATTTACATTATTTTAGATTCAATTTTGAGTGATTTTGGATTAACAAGGTTGGAAGATTCGAGGAAACCAGTGGATTCTTCAAATTGGGGAGATTCTTTTCCTTTTCTTTTGTATCCATTATGTTGAACTTGGAGTTTTTCAATTCTTTTAATTGTTTTATTGATTTAGCCATGAACTAACCTATTTTGGGTTAGGGTTTTGATGTAGTTCAGATTCTAATGGGTTAGAAAATTGATGAGTATTAAGTTCATATGATTTTGCTTTGATTGTGTGATTATTCTGTATTTATTGTTTATATGTGATGAACATGATGAGATCGAGAGATAATTTATGTTAAGCGTCTTGGGTAATCACCGTTGTATTATTGGATGCTAGAGATAGATTCAAGAACCGATGAAATCAATCTAGGATTCTTGTGCTTAATGAACTTAGATTTATTAACTTTCATTTTGTTGGGTGCAGAAGGTTAATAGGGAAGAGTAGGACAACATAGCCTGAGAAGGTATGTTGGACACTTTAGAGAGTTCGATTTACAATCAATGCATGAGAATATGAATTTAGTTTAATTCTCCAAGTTTAACCCATAGAGTCCGAATGAAGTCTCTTTCATGCAAGGCAACGATGAATCGCTTTATGAAGCTCGGGAGAGGTACACAGAGTTGTTAAGGAAATGTGCACATCATGGTCTACCGTTTTGGATACAAGTCCAAACATTTTACAATGAGTTGCTACCAAGTATTCAATCTATGATAGATGTGGCAACAGGTGGAGCCTTAAATAACAAGNCTCTAAAAAAATTATTAGTATCTACACCTATTATTGCAGTTCTCGATTGGGGACTGCCATTTGAATTAATGTGTGATGCTAGTGATTTTGCTTTAGGGGTAGTGTTAAGACAGCGGAAGAACAAAATGTTGCATGTAATTCAATATGCTAGCAAAACACTCACTGATGCACAATTGAATTACACCACCACTGAAAAAGAATTGTTGGCTGTAGTTTTTGCTTTTGACAAGTTTCGTTCGTATTTGTTAGGTGCAAAGGTGATCATCTACACGGACCATTCAGCACTTAGGCGCTTATTAGCAAAGCAAGAAGCGAAACCTCGGCTCATAAGATGGATCCTATTGCTTCAGGAGTTTGAGTTGGAGATTCGCGATAAGAAAGGGTCAGAAAATGTTGTGGCGGATCACTTATCGAGAATTGAGAGACCACTTCAGGGAAATGTGGAGGAAATCCCTATTAGAGAAACCTTTCCAGATGAGAAGTTGATGAGAGTGGATGAAGCACCATGGTATGCAGACTTCGCAAATTATTTGTCGTCAAAGGTGCTCCCAAGTGGTATGACGTTCCAACAAAAGAGAAAATTTTTCTCAGATTTGAAGTATTACTTTTGGGAAGAACTATTTCTATACAGACACTGTGCTGACCAAGTGATACTGAGATGTGTCTCGGAGGAGGAGATGAAAAGCATTTTACAACATTGTCATGAGAGAGAAGTAGGTGGCCATTTTGGAGGAACTAGGACAGTAGCCAAGGTTCTACAATCGGGGTTTTATTGGCCAACCCTCTTTAAGGATTCATTCCGGATGATTCAGAAGTGCGACCAGTGTCAACGGAGTGGTAATATTTCAAAAAGAGATGAGAAGCCATTGAACAACATCCTGGTGGTTGAGCTTTTTGATGTGTAGGGGATTGATTTCATGGGTCCCTTCCCAAACTCTTTTGGGAATACATATATCTTGGTAGCGGTGGATTATGTGTCGAAGTGGGTTGAAGCAGTTGCATTGCCGACTAATGATGCCAGGGTACTGATTAAGTTTGTGAGAAAGCATATTTTCTCAAGGTTTGGGGTACCACAGGCAATTATTAGTGATGGAGGATCCCACTTTTGCAATAGGCAACTGGATGCACTGTTGGGTAAATATGGAGTGACACATAGAGTTGCAACGCCTTACCATCCACAAACGAGCGGGCAAGTGGAACTGTCTAATAGAGAGCTTAGAGGCATTTTAGAAAAGACAGTTAATGCATCTAGGAAGGATTGGTCATGGAAATTGGATGATGCATTGTGGGCCTACCGAACTGCATTCAAGAATCCGATTGGTATGTCCCCATTTAGAATGGTTTATGGGAAAGCATTTCACTTATCGGTGGAACTCGAGCATAAAGCATATTGGGTAGTCAAGCAGCTAAATATGGATTTAAGAGCTGTTGGGGAGGAAAGGATGATGACTTTGAACGAACTCGATGAGTTCCGTCTCGAAGCATTTGAAAATGCTCGAATTTACAAGGAGAAGACAAAAAGGTCCAAAGAATCAACTGCAAGACAATCATTAGTATCTGAAGGTAAAGACATAGAATTGGAAACTGAAAATTCAATCGTTTGATCAAGAACTGTTAGTTTTAACTTTCCATTTTACACATCGATGATGGTCTTTGTTGTTGCCATGAAGGGACGTCCTAGCAAAATAGGCAACTCTCTGCTATGGTTTGAAGTCTGCTCCATATCCAACACCACAAAATCAATAGGAACAATTAGTTTGTCAACTTGAACTAAAATATCTTCAACAATACCTCTTGGATATTTCATTGATTGATCTGCCAATTGCAAGGTCATTGTTGTAGGTTTTAGTTCTCCCAGTCCCAACTGCTGATAGATGGAATATGGCATGAGGTTAATACTTGCACCCAAGTCCAACATCACTGTTTCTTCTTTCTTTTTACCAATAGTGATGTTGATAACAAAGCTCCCTGGATCTTTCAGCTTGGGTGGTAACTTGCATTGGAGCAATGCACTCAACGTCTTTGAAATCATCACTTTCTCGTGCGGCTCATACTTACGCTTATGGGTGTTCAACTCCTTAAAAAATTTTGCGTAAGCTGGCATGTTCCTAATCCTATTAAGCAAAGGTAAGTTCACATTAACGTTAGATAAAATGTCATATATTTCAGAAAATGACTCATCCCATTTGCTTTTAATCAAGCACCCCAAAAAAGGAACAGGTGGAACATAAGGCTTTGGTGGCCCATGTGGATCTTTAGTCTCCTCACTCTACCCAGGTGCACTTGGCTGCTTCCCCTATTTCCTTTTACCTGCAAAATCAGACAAGGGCTCATTAGTTTCAGAATTGATGTCCTTGTTAATTACCTTACCACTTCTCAAAACTATGACCGTTTTCGCTTGCTCGGGTTGGCTTGGTAACTTCCCAAGAACATGGCCTCATAATGATTCTGTAATTTGGCCTATCTGGACTTCTATCTTCCTTATGGCTACATCTTGTTGTTGGAATCTCTGTTCGAAGTTTTGATTGTTCTTTTGAGAAGCTTGAATGAAATTGTTTAATGTCTCCTCCAATGATGGCTTTTTTTGTTGCATGATGTGTTCAGAACTTCCTTGCGACTGGTTGTTTCTCCATGAAAAGTTTGGATGGTTTCGCCACCTAGGATTGTATGTGTTTGAATATAGATTGTGGGGTCTTTGGTTGTAAGAGTTCATCATGTTTGCTTGCTCCACAACTTTTGGAAAACTCTCACCTGAAGGACAAACATTAGTACTATGGCCAACATTACCACAAATAGCACATACCTCATTGGAACTACTTTATCCTTGCCCTATCATCATGTTGCACATGGTCTTGACTTGCTTTGTCAATTCGTACACTAGCATCACCAACTCGGTGTTAGCACTCACTTTGTAGATTCCCTTTGCTTTCCCTCTAACACTCTTTGGTTGGGAGTTGGCGCCAAGCATCTCATACAACTCATATGTCTCCTCTACAGTCTTTTCTCCCATGGCACCTCTTGCAACATTATGAACTATGGCCTGGCAAGCCTGTGTCAGTCTATCATAGAAAAAATGATTCAACAATTCTAAAAGGTATCTATGATGTGGACATTGAACTAAAACCAATTTAAATCTTTCACAAGCCTCATGGAACGGCTCGCCATCAAGTTGAGAGAAAGTAACAATTTTACCTCTTAGTTTTGCAGTCTTCGCATGAGAATAAAATTTACCTATGAATTAGTTGTAGACTAAGTCCCAAGTGGTAAGTGAAGCCGGTGCCAATGATATGAACCAACTCTTCGCTACATCCTTCAATGTACATGGAAAGCATCCATCCTCAATTGATCTTCAGTCAAACTGTGCAAAGGAAAAGTTTGCACGGTTGAGTAAAAATCTCTAATAAATGTTAATGGATCTTTAGTGGCCATTCCATGGAATGAAGGAAGCATCTGGAAATGGATACTCTTCAACTCATAATTCTTCACTGCAGCACTCAAAACAATACAAGAGGTGACGTTCCAATGGTAGGACGCACATATTCCTTCATTGGGCAGGATGGTTCGCTCTTTCTTCTTCTGATTCTGAATTTGATACACTTTATTCTTCTGAACTTTTAGGTTCTCTTCTCTTTCTATCGATCAAATTCACCTTGTCAAAATAAGGAAGCACTTCTTCGCCCAACGATCGACGACCTTGCATTCAAAAGAACTCAAAACAAAGAAAAAGTGTAAACAAAACAACTAGAAAATAATAAAAATAATTAAATAAAAATAAAATAAAATCTAAGTACGAAAATAAAAACACAAATATTAAAGAAATCAAATAACTCTAACTCCCCAGCAACGGCGCCAAAAACTTATTCGGTTAAAAACAACTTTAATTCCTCCGCAAGTGCACTGGTCGCTATTGCAATACAGTGCACAAGTAAGGGTCGATCCAACAGAGAGTTGAGCTATCAATTAATCTAATATTTTGTAAAAACAACTAAAATAAAAAGATCAAGTGAGATAATAAAATTACCAACAATTTAATAAAATCCAAATTAACTAAAATTCAAATAAGAATAACAAAAAAATTATACTAAAATAACAACTAAGATGAAAACAATATCTAAACAAGTGATCAACAATGAGAAATACTGTATCCAATTTCACCATAATTATCTGACTTTATGTTATTAATCTAACTGATGTTTATCGATCCAAATCTTAGGGTTGATACTTACCAAGGTAAGGTCGTGCCGTGGTCAATTAGATCAACCTAGTGTTTTCATAATCCAAACTAGCTAGTGGCATGTAGCCTAGTCTAAATCACAAAAATCCATTATGCATAAAAATACCAAAACGAACACAAACCAACTCACATCTGTCGAGGGTATTGCACAGACATAAATCAATCGTTCATTGGAGCAATTCGAGATTAGCTAGTGGCGTGTAGCCTAACCCCAACTCATAAAGTCAATCAATGAACTATTAAACATGATCAAACATCAACTACGATCAAAGATCAAGAGTTATTCAAGATTAGCTAGTGGCGTGTAGCTTAACCTCGACTCATACAACCATTCAACCATAAATCAAAGGCAATCATGCAATAATAATGATTAATCAACTCAATAAACATAAATGAACGAAACTAAGATACCATTGGATCAATTAAACGTTTGATTAAGCAATAAACATAAAGTAGTCTAATTAGATTACATTGGATACACTAGGAAAGAGTTTAGCTACTTATAAATACAAGAAAACAAACCTTGATCTTACGCTTACACATTTGTATGCAAAATCCACTCAAGATTATCAAGGTTTAGCCTTACACAATCAATTACTCTCTCCTAAGCCTCCAAAGTTGAAAAAGTGTTCTATATAACCTAATATATCTGAAAATCAGAGTAAAGTTGCCTTTATATAGTTTTTAGGCAAAATGACATAATTGTAAATAATGGTCGCCCAAATTGGAATTGAAAATCCAGATTTTTTCCAAATATCGCGATTTGCGCTGCGGCTCACTTCAATTGCATTGTGGCTCAGATGAATTGTGCTACAGTGTCTCCAGGCGATTTTTCCCTGGACAAAAACCCTATCACACCGCAGCACGAATGAATTGTGCCGTGACACAATTTGGATTTCATTGAATTTCTACCATGGCTCATAAAAGTGTGTTGCGGCTCAATTTTTGTTTTGTCGTCTTCACGTCATGGCTTAGAAAAGTGCGTTGCGGCACAAATGTGGACTTTCACTCCTTTTCCACTCGCCTTGATTTATCCACACTCGACGGGTCCAGGATGTTTGAACACCAACACAAACATGAAAATCCATCTTTTTGCACCTAAATACCTGAAAACACAACAAAACCTGTTATCTTGGGAGATAACAAAACAAGTACGAAAACTCATCCTAAATTATTTGTTAAAACTTTAATTTCTTACAATTTCACCCCCAAATCACAAAATAAATCCGCATTTTCAACACTCAACAACTACCATCTTGATAAAGTTTTACTATCCCTTGTATTATTGGTAGTTGTTATTTTGATAAAGTTTTATGTGATTTAGGGGCAAGCACTAATTTAATGTTGTTTTCTATTTACAGGAAACTTGGATTGGGAGAAGTGAAGCCAACCACCGTGTCTCTCCAATTAGCTAATTGATCAATAGCATATCCTAAGGGAGTGGTAGAAGATGTCTTGATTAAGGTAGATAAACTGATTTTCCTAGTAGATTTCATAGTGTTAGACATGGAGGAAGATAGGGAAATACCTGATTTTAAGACAACCTTTTTTAGCCTTGGGTAGNTTTTCTGCAATTGTAGATTCACCAAAATGAGCATTATGAACCTGCGACCGATAATCGAGAAAGAAAACAGGTTGGATGGATTCAATTTCTCGAACTGGCATCGTAATCTTTGGATTATACTCAAGTCAGAAAAGAAATTGTATATCCTTGAAAAGCCATACATGGTTGAGCCTGATCCTGATGCCACTCAGGAAGTAAAGGATACTTATCAAAAGTTCCTTGATGATGCTGATAGAGTTCAATGCTTGATGTTAGCATCGATGACACCTATGCTGCAAAAGTTGCATAAGAATATGAATGCTTCTTCCATTATTCTGCACCTCAAGGAGCTTTTCAAAACAAAGGCTCGACATGAGAGGTACAAGGTGTTGAAAACACTGTTTGGGAGTCGTCTGACTGAGGGAGCCCAAGTTGGTCCTCATGTGCTCAAGATGATCGAGCACATAGAGAGGCTTGAGACTTTGTGATATGGCTTGGATGCAGAATTACAAATGGATTTAATTCTGCAATCCTTGCCTGACTCTTATGCTCCGTTCATAATGAATTTCAATATGAACACGATGGAGAAAACCTTGTCAGAACTTTTGAACATGCTGAGGACTGCAGAGCAAGACTTGAAAAAGTCCAAGCCTGTTTTACTGGTTGCTGCCAGTAAAGCAAAGGGTAACGGCAAGGGTAAGTCCAAGGCCAAACCCAAGCTCAAACCCAAAGGACAGGTTGCTCTTGGTCCTGAGAATGGCATAGGGAAGGGCAAGGTAGTCTGCTTCTTTTGTGGCAAGCCTAGCCACTGGAGGAAACACTGCAAGGCTTTCCTCGTAAGCAAGAAGAAGTCAGAGGCTACAACTTCAGGTATTTTTATGATTGAGATTAATTTCTCTCCCTCAACATCTTGGGTAATTGACATAGGATGTGGTACTCACATTTGTACTGATGTGCAGGGACAAAGGCAAAGTAGACTGCTCGCCAAGGGAGAGGTGGACCTACGAGTTGGAAATGGAGCACATGTGGTTGCATTGGTTGTAGGAACTATTGTTTATCTTTGCCTACGGGCTTGTTATTGGAACTACATAACTGTTATCACGTACCTTCTATTTCGATGTTGTAGTTACAACGCATCAATGGTATAGGCAAACGCCTTTATTGATAATAAAACAGATTACAAAAAGTCGATTTACACAATTGATTGGCTCTAAGGCTTCAACTCTAACAAGTAGAACATTGATAGATGTCCACCAAGGGAAATTAATCTAATGGTAGAAGATGAGCAAGTAGACTTTGATTTTTCAACTCATAAAGCGTCCATCCGAAATAGACACATGTTTGATATTAGTGTCCTTGATAACATAGTGGAGCAAAATTTTGAAGAAAGCTACCCCATCTCCCCTAGAGAATTGCTTGATGAACTCTAGAGATAAGGAGGATGAAATAGATAATGAAGGATAAGAGAGTGTTTAAAATACTAAAGCTCTACCACCTTTAGTCGTCTCCAACTAACACAATTAGAGAAGTTAGAGCCATGGTATCTCAACCCACTTCACCAATCGAGAAGTCGCCTACACCTGAGCTCAAACAACTACCATCTCATTTAAGGTACATTCTTTGGAAAGGATAATTTTTTCTAGTCATTAATGCTTCTTTGAATGTTGTAGAGGAAGAAAGTTGCTACGCATATTGAGGAAATCAAGAAGGCCATTGATGGACAATTGCGGATATAAAGGGTATAAATCCCTTAATTTCACACAAGATCCTAAGGAGGAGATCTATAAGCCTACCATCCAACCACAAAGAAGTTGAACCCATCAATGCTTGCTTAAGCAATCCTATTAGATAAGCCTGGATCGCTTAAGCAATAGGCGTTTCTTAAGCGATCAACGCTAATTTGCTTTTATACTTAGTGTCAAAATCACCTTCTCAAAGACCAGATCGCTAAGTGATGTAAATGCTTGCTTAAGCGATAACCATATAGATAAGCCTTGATCACTTAAGTGACAGACGACGCGATTAAGCGATCAAGGCTAATTCTGTTTGTACTTAGTGTCAGAATCATCCTTTTCAAATACCAAATCGCTTAAGCGATAACCATATAGATAAGCCTTGGTTGCCTAAGCAATAAGTGACGTCGCTTAGCGATCCGCTAATTGTGTTGTACTTGTTAGAGTAGATGCCCTAAAGCCAATCAATTATTGTAGAATTGACTCTTTGTAATAATGTTATAACAATAAAGGCATTTTATTCTATATCGCGTAATCATTATTATTGCAATATGTTTTGATATATGTCCTTAGAATGGTAGAAACGTGAAAAGGGTATCAAGTTTTCAACTTGATAGTGAGAACCCTATGAGCACATATGGTGGCCATTCTAGAAATGTCCATAGCCCCAGTATTATTCTAAAGTAAGGGCACAGTAATACGGTAAGGCTATCATAGTGTTGAACGACCCTGCGAAAGGCAGTGACTGATCTCACTTGTCCAGGGTGTTTGGTGACAACCTGGTGCAAACAATGGGTACTTGTTGTAGGCAAGTTCACTGGACTGGCCCACCAGAGGATTCCATATGGATGGTAACCCCAGTGTCTATGGAAAAAAATCCTTAACGAATGGTGATGCATGTGATCCTTAGACTTGAGATCACTGGAGGCCTTGTGCACCAATTGGTGCAGTTTGACAGTAGCCTAATGCAGTTTATCAGAGCTGTCAATATAGTGGTGATTGGCTGCATCAGGAGGTGTATCAAGACTATGGTGGATAGACAGAGGATTCATCACTCTTGGGTATGGGAGAAGTTATCTCATAGCGCAATCAGTATATGGCAAGACACTAAAACTGTCGCCACAGGGGGATTGAGTTGTTGCTCTATCCGATTTATAATACAGGTCATTGGTCCAGAAACTAAATACATAATACGAGAGTAACGGAGGTTTACACTATTTATATGCCTCATCTCGTCGAGATAACGAATGATGAAAGGATCGAATTGTACGGTAAACATATCGTTGACAGGTAGCTACTTGTTGAATCTGAATCTGTTGTGTTGCCATGATGCCTGCTAGGGGCCAATCTTGGTCTGTGTTTAGTACGCGATTAATTGGTGTTAATCACGATACTATCACTGCCGGTTATGAGGAGGCCTAGGGTCACACACATAGAAGTAATTTAGAGCTAGGAAGAAAGAAGGGCGTTTTTGTCTTTTTGGACAAAAGGTATTTTGGTAATTTGCAGTGCAATTAAATTGGGAGGTCGTAGCCTTATTTAATTTTATTAGAAAAATTAAATAAGTGAAATTACATTTAAATATGTGTTCGCATATATTTAAATAAATATCATTATTGTTAAATGTTAATATATATATATATATATTAAATATTATAATAATGATTTTAATTGAAGAAATGATGAATTAAATAAATATCTAATTAAGGGGTGTTTGGAAACATGGGGTGTTTGGGTGGAGCACAAAGCCATTCCATAAAGGAATAGGCAAGTAAAATAAGACTATAAAAGAAAAAGTGTTAATATAAAAACTGGGTGAAATCTTTTATTCATGATTACTTTTTCATTTGGAGAAAAAACTCTCCAGCCCCTAAACACTCTTACCACGCCACTTTCAGATTTTGGTTTAGCCAAAATCAAATACTCATTTTCTTGTTTCTTAAGGCTAAGGAGGATCTAGCAAATCCCTCCTTAGTTCCTTGCAATTAGTGTGGACTACGTTGGTTCGATCCGGTAGCAAAAACGTTCATGGACAAAGTTGGAGGAGCCTCCAAACGTGCATAAGATTATTGAACCTGAATATGATTTTCTGCAGATTTAATTTATTATTGTATAACTGTGATTTATACCCGCTCTGGTTCTAAGGAACGATCCATGTCATTTATGTTTTTGTTTTCCGCTGCGTAAGTGGGTCGTTCACTAACAGTAGTATTAGAGCCTGGGTATTAATTTCTACAGTTATTGTATGATTTATAACATGTATTTGGTTGTATAACATGTCATTTTTGAAAAATCTGCAAAAACTACAAAATCAGAAAAATTTGCTTTGGATGAATGATTCAAATGATAAAAATGGTTATAATGTGTTGATGGATGTTATATGGTGGTTGATATCCTGGTTGAACGCGTGTGCGTTCGATTTGATTTGGATTCGTTATTACACAAAAACTGCAAAATAACGCGAACTGTTCATATTAGGGATTTCCAGGTTTCACCGCGGCGAGTGCTCTCTGGAATTTTCACCCTGGCGAAGATAAAACCTTCGCTGCAGCGAAGTCTGTAGCTTTCCTAATTCTGTATTTTCGGGAAGGGACCAATCTGCAGTTTTTAAATAACCTATAAGGCCAATTCATTCTACACATAAAAGAGGGTAATAATTAATAAACCCACCCAATTCAAAAATAGATGTGTTTGAAATGTATGCTATGTACTTGTTGTATATTGCATGGTGCTCGGTACATGAGCTATAGACCTATGGTGAATGTTTTAAAATTTTTGGGTATGTATGGTTGTAAATTTTAAAAGGGCATGCGGTCCTGCCTATCATCTTCTTTCTCAATGTACATTCTCTTCTCATCTCATCCCCTCGGATGTAAATCAGGTTTCTGAATTTGTTGATGTAAATTAGTTTAACATTAATTTTATTGTAAATTTAGAATGATGTATTTGTAATGTACTAAAAAACGGAGCAGATGAAGGCAACATACTTGAAGACTCAAGATATTTATTACAGGACCCCTAGGTGACCCACCGATTCCTCTAGGCTCGAGGAAATCGGTTTTAGTTGGGCCATGTACCGGCACATTTAATTTTGTTTAGAATGCATGCTAAGGTTGAATGTTGAAAACATGCCAAACAATGTCTTCTAACAAAGATAATAATCTGAGAGACATTAAATAAAAACCCTCAATTAAAGTATATAAGTCACGTAAGCCTTCCATCAACATGGTTTTAATCAAACCACTGTTCGTCGAAACCTGGTTCGCCAAAGCGAAGGGTACACTTCTACCAGTGGAGGTTAAAATGCATTGGAGTTTTCCTTAATGGTGATGGGTCGACTTAAATGACGGTTTTGCTTGTCGCCAAAGCGAAGGTTGATAAAAACGTCATAGGCATAGTAAAGCAATACATATATTATGGTACGTGATGACATGTAGTGTCCACTCTACTGATACTGAGAATCACACTTGAGGACAATGGTTGGAGCCATTGGATTGTGTGATTGGTTGTTGGCTTTTCACATTTGAGGTTATAGTAGGAGCTATCAACTGGTGTGGATTAAGTTTGTGGCCTACTAACAATTCATTGGCTTGTTTGCCAAAGCGAAAGTTTGAAATGGGCAGGATAGGATCTCGGTCCACTAGAAAGTCAACAGGCTTTCCCGAGTTAATGTGGGGGCATTGGCTGAGTAAAATAGTGGGAGCATCATTTAATAAAAGACACATATTAAATAATAATGAACTTATAATGGACTTATAAACTAAATATTTAAATATATATAATCTTACTAATTTAATTTCCATATGAAATTAAATTTAGGCAATAACCTTAGTAAATTTAATTACACTGTGAGATTACCAAAATGCCCTTTCATCTTAAAAGATGAAAATGCCCTTTCATCATAAATGAAAAAAAATACCATTCTCATGAATTTTACTCTTAATCTGCCTGCTATGTGTGCGACCTGAAGGCTCCTAATCATATCGGCAGTGAGTTGTATCGCGATTAACAGTCAATCAATCGTCCCACTAGACACAAACCAAGATTGGCCTTTAGCCAGACATTATGGCTACCCGATAGATTCGGATCAGTGAAACCGCTACTTATCAATGATATGGTTACCGTGAAATCCAATCCTTTCATCATCTATTATCTTATCAAGGCTGAGGTATAAAAGTAGTGTCAACCTCAGATATACTTGATATCTTGATATTCGGTTATTGGACCAACGACCAAAATACATTGGAGTGAGCTACAACTCAATTCCACTATGACCACAGATTTAATGTTGTTGCCAGCTACCGAATTACTCAGTGAGATAATTTCTCCTGTACTTGGGAGTGATGAATCCTTTGTCGATCCACCATAGTCTCGATACACTCCTTGATGTAGCCAATCACTATCGTATTGATAGCTCTGAATAGAACTACATTGGGTTAGTGTCAAACTACGCAAATCGGTGCCTAAGGTGCTTTGGTGATCTCAAGTCTAAGGATCACATGCACAACCATTCGTTAGAGGATTTATTCCATAGACACTGGGGTTACCATCCATATGGAATCCTCTGGTGGGTCGGTCTAGTGAACTTGCCTATAGCAAACACTCATGTGTTGCACCGGGTTGTCACTAAATAACCTTGACAAGTGAGATCTGTCACTGCCTTTCGACAGGGTCCAACACTATGATAGCCTTACTGTATTATCTGTGCCCTAAGTCAGGATAATATTAGGGCTATGGACGTTTCTAAAATGGCCGCCATATGTGTTCATAGGGTTCTCACTATCAAGATTTCAAACAGTTAATGCCCTTGTCACGATTCTACCATCCTAAGGACATATGCCATTTTCTTATACGAATATAATTAGATCATATGGTTGATAATCCGAGAATTATGCTATTTTATTTAGGCTTTTTGGCCGGATTTTAGATACTTCTTAGTTCGTATATGCCTGAATTGCTACTTAATTCTATATATTTTATGTTTCAGGCCGAAACGTGCATTTTAGCAAATAATGAGCGAATTGGAGTTTCTGGACATAGAAGTAAGCGAATCTCAGAATTAGGGAAAGTTTCGAAGCAGAGTGAAGCACTATGAAGCATGTTTCCATGAGAAAGCATCAAAGATCGAAGATTCAAGGAGAAAGCAAGCAGAGGGCAATTCTGTAATTTTAAAATTTTTCAGGAAGGTTCGCTGCGGCGAAGGTTATTCTTCGCCATGGCGAAAGCAGCTAAGAACGAGATTCAGCTTTAGTTCGTCGCCGCGGCAAAATTCTTTCTTCGTCGCAGCGAAGTCTGCGAATTTTTGTTTTCTCCAAAACGCATAGTTTTATTTTAGGAAAGTTTTAGGTCTTTTGGGGCGAGCTATATAAGAAAAACCTTGCCATTTTGTCGAGGGTCATCTAGGTTAGTCTGGTTTTGATTGAGTTTTGAATAGTTTTTACATTTGGGAGAAGATTTGAGCTTGAATCTTGTGGAATCTTCAACTAAGGGAGATCTCTACTCTTTTCTCTGTATTTCAATATGTTGATTTCTAGGTTTATTGGTTTTCATGCTGTATGTGTTAATCTAGTTATGAACTAACCCATTTTGGGTTAGGGTTTTGATGTAATTTGGATTTTTATGGATTAATCAATTGATTATTGTTGCTTTTATATTCTATTGCATAGATTGTGTGATTATTCTAAATTTTATTGATTTTACTTGTTGAACATGATGAGATTGAGAAATGAGTCATGTTGACCTTCTTGGATAATCACCATTGTTATTTTGAATGCTAGAGATAGATCTGAGAAACAATGAGACCAATCTAGGATTCCATTAGCTTAATGAACTTGGATTTGTTAGTCTTCAATTTGTTGGGTGCGGAAGATTAATAGAGAAAAGTAGGAATTCATAGTCTGAGAAGGTATGTTTTACAACTTAAGGAATTCGGTTTACAATCCGTGCATGTGAGTGTAACAGTAGCATAATCCACAAAATTAATCCATAGAGTCCGAATGAAGTCAAACCCTAACCATTTGTTTTAATTGATATTATGCTTGTGTTAAACCTTATTTTCATAATTTAGTTGTTTTTACATCTAGTAAATTTTGCTTTCAGTTTAGTCTTATATTCTCAAATTAATCAAAACAATATTCGATTTCTCCAACTTGAAAACTAATAGGGAATTTAGTGCTTAACAATCAACCCTCGTGGGAACGATACTCACTCATCACTTTATTACTTTGTGCGACTAGTGCACTTACTATCATTGCATGTTGTAGTTACAACGCATCAATGGTATAGGCAAACGCCTTTTATTGATAATAAAACATGATTACAAAAAGTCGATTTACACAATTTGATTGGCTCTAAGGCTTCAACTCTAACAAGTAGAACATTGATAGATGTCCACCAAGGGAAATTAATCTTAATGGTAGAAGATGAGCAAGTAGACTTTGATGTTTTCAACTCCATAAAGCGTCCATCCGAAATAGACACATGTTTTGATATTAGTGTCCTTGATAACATAGTGGAGCAAAATTTTGAAGAAAGCTACCCCATCTCCCCCTTAGAGAATTGCTTGATGAACTCTAGAGATAAGGAGGATGAAATAGATAATGAAGAGATAAGAGAGTGTTTAAAATACTTAAATGCTCTACCACCTTTAGTTCGTTCTCCAACTAACACAATTAGAGAAGTTAGAGCCATGGTATCTCAACCCAAAAGAGATTGCTTAAGCGGTCTTTTAAAACAAAACAGATAGCTTAAGCGGCCTCCTAAAAAAATAAAAATAAAAAAAAATAAAAAATAGATCGCTTAAGCGATTCAATATAAAAAAAAAAAAAAAAAAAAAAAAAAAAAAAAAAGGAAAAATACGGAAAACAACTTATTGAGTCGTTGAGCCACTTGCCCATTGTCAATATCTTTTTAAACCACTCATGGGGATAATCCCCGGTCTCGCACTTCACACGCCCATCACTTCCAGAATCATTGTAATAGACATAGAATAGTTTTTTCTATTCCTCATTTATTGGCTTATACAAATCGAACTTTAACTCCTCCGTTTTCACTTCCCCACTTCCTCCTTACCCTCCTCCATTTTCACTTCCCCACTTTTTCTGCATTCCTCCTCACCATTCTCCATTTTCACTTCCCCGCTTACTTCGCCTTCCTCCTTACCCTCCTCCATTTTAGTGTCTCCACTTTCATGAACTTCCTCATTTTTTTTCTTCGTTCTTCTCTTCTTTCCATACGTTATTGCCGTGTAAGGAGATTTTATGTGCTTACTCTTTTGGCTCTCTCTTCTATGCTCAGGTTGCACTTCAACCACTTCCAATACCCCACCAACTTCCTCTTCCACCTTACCAACTTTCCTTATCAACTTTCTCCTCCACTCTATCAACTTTCTCCTCCACCATTTTCATTCACTCTTCCATCTTCTCTAACCTTTCATAAATGGCGGTTGTAAAACTGTCAAAGAGACTGTTTATAAGGTCAACCACCTCATTCTCTCAACGTCAACACCTCGGCAAATCAATACTTGTTGTACCGGTTTGCTAATTGGGTGGAGGCATATGAACCTCTTCATCCTCCTCCTCCTCCTCCCTCCCGCTGACTGAAGCTTTATCCTCCTTAACCTCAAACACATTCTCAAGCAGTGGCCATGCAACTGCACTCACATGCGTGACCTCTTATAAGTCCCGCATTGGACGGTCTATCCCCTTATTTGCTACATTGTTCAGTGCTGTGAATGATGTAACATACTCCTCTCCTAATTCACCCCTAGTAGGGGTGATGAAGGGACGGACGACTCCCTACAGTAAGAAAAAAATCAATCAATTTTAAGCCATATTTAAAAGCAAGTGCATATTCAAAAGATTAATCATTTAACCTTACCCAAGCCGCTTGAATTTCCATTTCTATTTTGTCATAGTCCCAACAGGCACACTTCTCAGTGTGCCACCACAACATCCTAGGAAATTGTAGTGGCTCATCCGACGTCTTCTTCCCCCCCCCCCCCCCACCCCTGCCCTGGATGACCTCATACATCCAAGCCATGGGGAGACAAACAAGTTGTACGTGCTCAGTCTGTCTTTCTCGACAGATTGGTGGTGCTTTATCACCATGTTTTTTTCCATGCAAGGACTCAATGGTTAGCTGAAATGATAGCCTTCCCCACAGATAAGCATTAAAGAACTCCATGTTGCTTGCAAACTTCACCCAATCCATATTAATGGCCTTTGCTGAGTCAAAAACCATTAGGATGGAATGCATGAACCATACTAACCACATCTTAAACTTCTCTGAAGAGGTATACCTATCTTCTCCTAACCTCTGCTCTAAATCACGTCCTGTAATAGACGCCTTCCCCCCCGAAACCCTTCTAACCAAGTTATCGACTGCCTTACTCTTTGTTATTCTCTCTTGCTCTTCTGCATCTGAAAATGCCCCACATCTTAGGCCTATCATCAGGGCAAAGTTCATCTTCTCAAAACGTAGTGGCTTCCCATCCACCACGAACCACATTTTTTTTTTTTTTGGCTTTTAACTAAGTGTAGCAACATATAATGTACTCCTTGCCCCTAGAACACTTTATTCCAATTTTCTCCTATGTTCATAAAATGACCAAAACAACTATCTTTGAATCAGTTCATACCCCTTCTTTGTTCCTCTAAAATATCCTTTATTCTTATAAAAACTTGCCAACTCGACCTACTGTCACCCTTATAAGGAAGTACGATATCTTATCGCTTACAACCTCCAACCCATAGTCTTTATAATTTATGCTTCGAAAAATCTAGCAATCGATATAAATTAAATATCAGCAAAAAAAGAAACCAAAACAACCAATAGACTGCTAGTTTGGGGGATATGGGCTTCGAGGGTATCAGGGAGTGGGTGTTTTTGGCTTCAAGAGGAACAGGGAAGCCAATGCACGCCTTATAGAGGCTGATGTGGGAGGTTCAATGACTAGAGATGGCTAGGGAAGGCAAGAGGGAGCAGAATAGGAGGGGGGAGGGGGGGAGCTAAAAGGCTGCCCTACATATGTACGACAGCCTTCTAGCGCCCTATTTTGCCCCCTCCTACCATCCCCAGCCTTCCAACCTCCCATAAACAACCTTCCTATGGCCTCCCTTTCCTTCCCCCATCGTCTGGAACCTAAACAAAGACACTCTCCCGATGCCTGCCAACTACTCGACAAAATGCCACAACCACCATAACAATCAAAACCAACTACATATCCCTAAATTCACATAAACGAATAAATTTTTTCATTAAATTCAAAACCACCAGTAAAAAACATACCTTTTCTTTACCAACATCCTCCTCCTCGCCTAAATTCTTACGGATGTCCTCCTCTTCTGAACCATTTTTTTATTTTCCTCTCTGTTCTTGTGCCACCGTCGTCTCCTCTACTGCTGGACCACCTTCACTCATTGGATGATCCACTAGAGCATCTTCTTCGACAACCTTTAAATAGCGACTGTTGCCAGACTCTAGGATTTGGAGTGGGGTTAGGTTTTCCTCCTCTTTGTTAATATCAGCCATGACTCTTGTGTAACGAAGCTTTACGATCGAATATTGGCCAAAAATATGGAACTTTTATCATGAAAAATCGTAGAGAGATGGAAGTGTTTCGTCGGTCGTTTTTTGAGTATATTGCTCGATTAAGAGATTTTGAAGAGAAGGGTCGTTTTTTAATTTTTAAAATTTAAACAAATTTTGATTAATTAGACTATTACCCATATATGTTTCAATCTTTTTACTCTCACTCCTTTTTGCATGTTTAGTTACAATTAAGTGTGCCGCGTTGGATTTTTAAATTTAAAAAGAAAGCTTTCGATTTTCAGGGTTATTTTTTAAAATCCAAACTTGGAATGTGTGGGGAGTTAAATTTCCTCGCTACTTCTATTGATCTTTTCGTTGTCAAAATTCTCATCCGTTCCATGCAAGATTTTAAAACGTTTAATTAGGAGAAAGATCAAGGCTTGCTTGGCAAGGTGTAGAGGCTGATCCACTAGTTCAATCAGACAAGCTTTTGAAGGCTGCTTACAACATACGTTAGGTCATCATCAAAATTGTTGATACTTTATATCCAAGAATGCCATCATTTCTGGCGTCGGTCTCCTGAGCATCAAACAAGGAAATGTTGATGATAGGGAAGCATGGGCTCTAAAAGCTCAAAGGAAGAGGATTGTCCGAAAGAAGGTGAGTGCAACTTCAGCATAAATTTTCTGGTATATTCAACAGAGATCAATTTTGCCCCTGGATAGTGAGACAAGGTGTAAGTCCTCGAGAAACCTTGATAAGTAAAGAACAATTAAGAGGTGGTGGTCCTGGCAATTATAGGTATCTGGTAGAGGATGTTAGAGTTGGTGCCTTAGAGCCAATCAATTATTATAAAATTGACTCTTTGTAATAATGTTTATTAATTAATAAAAGGCAATTTTCTTCTATAGCATGTAAATCATAATTGCGTGTATTGATATATGTCTTTAGGATTGTAGAACCGTGACAAGGGTATCAAGTGTTTCAAATCTTGATAGTGAGAACCCTATGATCACATATGGTGGCCATTCTAGAAATGTTCGTAGCCCTAGTATTATTCTAACCAAGGACACAAATAATACGATAAGGCTATCATAGTGTTAAACGACCCTATCAAAAGATAGTGACTGATCTGTTGGACCGGTCATCGCGGTCACAAAATTAAACCTAAATACAGTAGTTGGCGGTAAGCAGGGTCGAATCCACAGAGAGCAAGACTAATGACCTAATGTATATTTGAGTTAACGAAAGAGAAATTGGTAAATTGATTGATTAAAACTAAGGAAACTAATTAATTGCAAGAAATTAAAAGCATCAAATAAATTGCTAACTAAAACACAATATTAAAAGCGTTGTCGCTACGGCTTTGGTTTGACTCAAGACCAACTCTCACAATTCCTCTCCTCACTCTTCAATTTCCTAATCCTACAAGGCTAGGCAAATCAATAAAATGGCTTCCGGCAAGCTAGGTATAATCTATCCTATCTCCCTGTCATCTTAGTTACAGATTGATTGGGTAAAGACTATTATCGACTAATCGAAAAACACTAAACCTTTAAACACCACTAGTTGGTACAACGTTAACAAGTACAACCTATCAACATGTATCATCCAATCAACTAATTACACAACAAATGCATTCTTAGTAAAAATGATATTAAACGCTACTACAACTTGATTGCAATCAGTACCTAAGCAATTTAAAGTTATAATCAACATTCAATAATCTCAAACCGACATTCAATTATGCGAAACGTTATATATCAATAAATGTTCTCAATGGACATTATCAATTCAACATGTCGAGCATCAGAATAATATTAAAGCATCGCACACAAACTGAAATAAAAACAAATATAATCTGAATACAAGAAACTTAACCAAATGTCCAACATTCGGGCTCATCCAACTAGTCGAGAGCTGGTGAGGAGATCAATGGAGTCAATCTCGATCTCGCCTGCATCGTAACAAACAACTGGGAACTTAGCCGCTATTGATTGTGATGACGGAGGCTGAATGGTGGAAACAGAGCTGATCATGGCAGAGAGGAGGTAACTGACAGTGATATGATGCGAAGAAGGGCCGAAAATGACTAACGAACAGCCCGGAATATGAACAGTCGCACTCGCCGGAAAATGTTAATTTTTCGACATGTCTTCCAGAAAATGGTGGCTGAAATGGGATCCAAAGGTACTGATAGAAAGCTCTGGTGATGGGGAGTTTAGATCAGGTCCTGGAGAGGTGAAAGGTTGCCAAAAATGAGCAAGATTTGGGCTGGAAGATGAAGAGGTGCGACAACTTTTTGGCAGATTCCGACGGTTTTTGCGACAGCTGAACCTTGCAAAGGGTAGATCCGGTCATGGGGAATGAAGATCAAGTCTTGGGGAGGTGAAACGCCACCAGAAAACAGTGAAATCAAGGTTGGAAGATTAAGTGTCGCGGCGGCGAGAAGATGAAACGTCACCAGACTTAGCGTGATTTGCGGTGGTGACGGTGGCTGGTGAAGATCAGTGCACCGGAAGATTAATCGTCGTCGGCGAGGGATTGGGTGAACAACCTCCCCCGTTAACGCGACTTTTCGTCCTCTTTTATAGAACAAAATGCAAAATATCACTTTGGTCCCTGCATAATTGAAACGTGACAAAATCAGCCCTTATAAATATGACAGTTTACCAGCCAAACAGCATAAATGAGACAAAATCACCCCTAATCCATAAACCATAACCTAATATCAACTCATATCCTTTCCAAAATCATTCAAAACATGTTAAATTCATAAGAAAAATATTAGGAAGCGATTTTCGTGAATAAATTCATAAATTCTTTAATTGTCTCAATATACTTCAATTTAATCACACTTGGGGTATTTTTATCACAAAAATAGAGTCACTTTCATGACTCTAACATGATCACACTTGTCAAGGCGGTTTGTTGATAACCTGGTGCGACACATGGGTGCTTGCTGTGGGCATGTTCACAAGACAAACCCACGAGAGGATTCCATATAAATGGTAACCCTAGTATCTATGGAATAAATCCTCTAACAAATGGTGGTGCATGTGATCCTTAGACTTGAGATCACCAGAGCGCCTTATGGTGTAGTTTGACACTAGCCTAACGTAGTTCTATTCAGAGCTATCAATACGGTAGTGATTGGCTGCATTGAAAAGTGTATCAAGACTATGGTGGATCAACAAAGGATTCATCACTCCTGGGTATAGGAGAAGTTATCTCACGGCGCAATTTAGTGAATGGCAATGACACTATAGCTATGGCCACAGTGGGATTGAGTTGTTGCTCAATCCAATTTATTATTCTAGTCGTTGGTCCAGTAACTGAATACAAAGATATCGAAGATAACTGAGGTTGACACTATTTCTTTACCTTAGCCCCGATAAGATAACAGATGATGAAAGGATCGGTTTGCATGGTAACCATATCGTTGATAGGCAAGCTGTTTCGCTGAATCCAAATATTTCAAGTGGCCATGATGCCTTGCTAGAGGCCAATTTTAGTTTGTGTTTAGTGAGATGATTGATTGGTGTCAATGGTGAGACTACTGACTACCGATATGATGAGGAGTATTTGGGCCACACACATAAAAGACAGATTAAGGATGAATTTATGAGAAAGGGTATTTTCATCATTTATGATGGAAAGGAAATTTTCGTCTTTTGAGATGAAAGGGCATTTTGGTAATCTCACAGTGCAATTAAATTTTCTGAGGTCATTGCCTATATTTAATTTCATATTGAAATTAAAATTAGTGAGATTATGTATTTAAATATATTCATATATTTAAATATTATTTAATATTAATAGTTGATGATATTAATATAAGTGAAGATAATATATATGAAATATGAAATTCATATTTGAATTTAAATATATATTCAAAATTAATATTTGATGATATTAATAAAGATAATATATGAATATGAAAATCATATTTGAATTTGAATAAGATGCCATGTGGATTATTACCTTGTTTTGTAAATAAGATTTACTATCCTAGTCATGGAATAAATTTATTCCTAACTAGATTACGGTTTTAATTTTTGTTGCATATAAAAGGCAACTTAAAATTACAATAAAATGATAGAACACATTAATTAAATCCAAGCCACTCACCTCACTCTCTCTCACGTTTTTCACTTGGTGGAGAAGAGAATTTTTCTTAAGGAAAAATTATGCATCCTTTTTGCTTGTGTGTCTTGCTAGCACTTCAGACTGCAAGTCGATCGCCATCCTGTCTTCATGTGGATACCGAGAGTTCACTCTTATCTTTGAGTGGGAGTGATTCGTATCAATTGAAGGAGCCTCCAAACGCCGGTATGAAATCTAGAAATTTTATATTAAGTATCATTTCATATGTAAATAATGTAAATCGGGTATAAGGTTCTTGGGTTCAATGTTGTTGTTGGGGATTTTATTTTTAATTTTCGCTGTACAAACCCCATCAGTGACCAACAGTGATGTTAGAGCCTTCCTTGTACCTTTTACGTTGTTATTCAACGTTTGGTTGAATTGATTTCAATATGTATCGATTATGTTATTGCACGATGCGTAAAAAAACTGATTTTTGTGTTAAAAATCTACTGCGGTTGATGTGTTGCTAATCTGATTATTTTTTGCATATGTTTTTGGGGGATCGAAATAAAATAAAACTTGAGTTCGATCAGAGGAGGATGCTACTGGTGTGCTGTCGCAGGCAACCAAAATTAAAACCTAAAAACACATGCAGTAGTGTGAGTAAGGATCGTTCCCACGGAGAGTGTCTAGCTGAATTTTATGTTACGTGAACAAGGCTGGGGGGGGGGGGGGGGGGGGGGGGGGGGGGGGGGGGGGGGTTTGAGTAAAACGGAAACAATTTCAGGAAAAACAATTCAAGTTTTATCTAGTAGTTGTTGGAATAGGTGCCCTAGAGCCAATGAATTATTGTGGAATTGACTCTTTGTAATAATGTTCATTAATCAATAAAAGGCAATTTTTTTCTATATCGCGTAAATCATTATTATTGCAATGTGTATTGATATATGTCCTTAGAATGGTAGAACCGTGACGAGGGTATCAATTGTTTCAAATCTTGATAGTGAGAACCCTATGAGCACATATGGTGGCCATTCTAGAAATGTCCGTAGCCCCAGTATTATTCTGAAGTAAGGGCACAGATAATATGGTAAGGCTATCATAGTGTTGAACGACCCTGTCAAAAGGCAGTGACTGATCTCACTTGTCAAGGTTGTTTGGTGACAACCTGGTGGAACACATGGGTGCTTGCTGTAGGCGATTACACCGCAACAAGTTCACTGGATTGACCCACCAGAGGATTCCATATGGATGGTAACCCTAGTGTCTATGGAACAAATCCTCTAACGAATGGTGGTGCATGTGATCCTTAGACTTGAGATCACCGGAACGTCTTGTGCACCGATTGGTGTACTTTGACACTAGCCTAACGTAGTTCTTTTCAAAGTTGTCAATACAGTGGTGATTGGCTGCATCACGGAGTGTATCAAGACTATGGTGGATTGATAGAGGATTCATCACTCCCGGGTATGGGAGAAGTTATCTCACGGTGCAATTCAGTATATGGCAATGACACTAAAACTGTGGCCACAGTGGAATTGAGTTGTTACTCTATCCAGATTATAATACAGGTCATTGGTCCAGAAACTGAATACATAATATCGAGAGTAACCGAAGGTTGACACTATTTCTATGCCTTCGTCTCGTCGAGATAACGTATGATGAAAGGATCGAATTGTACGGTAACCATATCGTTGACAGGTAGCTACTTTGCTGAATCCGAATCTATCGGGTGGCCATGATGCCTTGCTAGGGGCCAATCTTGGTCTGTGTATTAGTGAGACGATTAATTGGTGTTAATCGCAATACTATACACTGCCGATATGATGAGGAGCCTAAGGGTCACACACATAGAAGACAATTTAAGATGCAAGAAGAAAGAAGGGCGTTTTCGTCTTTTAAGGCGAAAGGGTATTTTGGTAATTTCACAGTGCAATTAAATTTGCTGAGGTCGTAGCCTTTATTTAATTTGTTAGAAAAATTAAATAAGTGAAATTACGTTTAAATGTGTGTTCGCACATATTTACATATATTATCATTATTGTTAAATGTTAATATATATTAATTGATTTTAATTGAGATAATAATGGAAAAAATAAAAATATTAAATTGGGAGTGTTTGGCAACATGGGGCGTTTGGGTTGGAGCCCAAGCCTATTCAGTATGGGATTAGGGCAAAGTGTGTGTTAATTGATTAATTAATTGATTTCTTCTTGAAATTAAAACACACAGCAGCCACTCCAAAACACTCCCACGGCAGAAACATCTTTTGCCTAAAATCAATTTAATTGATTTGCTTTCTTCTTAATCTTGAAGCCAAAGAGGATCTAGCAAATCCCTGTTTAGCTCTTTTTGAGATTGTTTTCGTGTGGACTACGCAGGTTCGATCCTACACTTGGATCGGTAGCAAAACATTCGTCGACAAATTTGGAGGAGCCTCCAACATGCGTTTGTTTTCTTTAAACTCAGATTTATTTTTCTGCAGATTTTGTTTAATATGAATTGTAAAATTATACCCTTGATCTTGGCTCATGTAAACAATCTCTATATTATATTTGTTTTGTTTCCGCCGCGTATACAGGACTGTTTACTAATAGTAGCAACCTTAAGGGCTAGAGAAATCGATGAAGCTAAACAACACAAACACAAGCGATTGTATTTAATTTAGTTGAATGTTCTTCTTAAGAGTTAATAATTCCTAACGCATCAAATTCTTAAACCTTAATTACTCATAAATTAGAAGGATCAAACAATTACGGATTTGATATCTAACTTAGCAGTAGATTGCAACAAATAATAAACTAGTAGACCTCCTAGTAATTAAATGAAACAATCATGAAAATAGACATAGAAGAACATCTAATACTCAAAACATATATTGAACACTAAAAAAACAGATTAGATCTCACAGTTTTATTGATTCCGATGCCTCCGTTTCCTTCGACCAAGTTATAAAAGTTTTAGCCGCTCATGGCCATAATCAAAACTCAAAAGAGAAATTTCAGAAGAGAAGAAAGAGAGGCATTGTAATCTCTCTAATCTGATCTCTCTCCCCTTTTTAAGAATATCCAATTCAAGTCTTTAAATTCTACTAAATCTCCTAAAAATATTCTAATATCCTAAAATAACATTTATCCTAATCTAATTAATTGAAACTAAAATAAAGTTCTAATATAAAATAGGAAAGTGGTGTTTCTAGCTGTAACTTGCGTGCACCAGGTCTTCAAAACTTCCAATAATAAACTGCCTAATTGACTTGCATGACAAGGCAGAATGTTCCAGAACGTCAGCAGTGCAGGTGCGTCAACTTCAAGCCCAATTACAACCTTGATTAAGCGAGTATCTCTCCAAACTCAAAACATGAAAGTTGTAGATATATTTCTTAGGGTTCCAAAGCATTTTGAATCATCTCAATTCAAACTTAGATGAGAGAGTTATGCCCAGATTACGAAGCAATGTGAAACTGTCTGAATTCACCTAATTAGTTTTGTTTTGCATTTAACACCTCCATTTGCATCCTAAATCAAAATAGAATATTAATGGGTACATTTAGGAAACAAATAAGTATAAAATACTAGACAGTAAGGGGGTAAATATGACATTTTGCATTCTCATCAGCTACCTTGTAGAGTGGTGTGTTGTTGTTGTTGTTATGTGTTGCCACGCACGGCAACAACAAGAAGCAGCGTTTGCATGCCGCTGCTTCACAGATTGCGTACAATAGTGCTGCGGTACGCTGCCATGTGAGGAGGAGTGCTGGCCACATGCTCCAGCATGTGGCCTTGGGCTGTACCACTGCAAACGGCCCAGCAGCAACCTTGTGCGACTACACCAAGGCTGCTGACGCACGCAGCAGTGGCGCATGCAAATGCCCTGCTGCTGTCCTCTTAATTGGCTACTGTTTTGGGGCTTCCCTATTGTGGCCAAGTGCTCCCAACACTTGGCCTCGGTTGGCAATTGCTTTTTCAGCCAAGGGCCTGATCTGGTGCGCATTAAAATGTGCACCAAATCTGGATTTTTTTTGGGCAGCCCACGTAAAGATGCAATGGACTGAATTTTGGGCCATGATCGCATTGTTTTGTGAAATTTTACCGCATGTTGGAAACATTCTGGAGGCCCAATTGAGTGAGGCTCGATAACAAGGGACTAAAACAAAAATTTTAAAACTTGTTGGACTTACATGCAACACCACCAAAATTCAAGGGGTAACTTGTAATTTACCCCTTAATTGTTTATGCATGATTCTTGTTTGTGAATATGCATGGTGCATAAACCTACTAACCTAGCTTAATTGTTTTGGGTTATGTAATTTAAAATACGGCTTGCGTGCCTTACCTTTCTCTAAACCTCCAATGTAACTTCTTTCTCTCATCTCACTCCGATCGAATGTAACTCGAGGTTTCTTTTCAATAATGTAAAATGTAATTTTATTTTTGAAAGTTGTGTAATGTTTGAGAAGAAGAAGCGATGGAAGGGAAAGAGGCGAAATTACTTGAAGAATCCATTTCCTTTTAAACATAGATTGACCTACCAATTCCTCTTGACCTAAGGAAATTGGTTTTAGTTAAGGCTATGCACCAACACATTTATTTTACGCTTAGTATGCATGCTAAGGGTGTATGTTATGACTATAACATGCTAAGAAAGATAAATTGGTGAGACATAAAATAAAAAACCCCTTAACTAAAGTATATTAAGTCAAAATTGAAATGCCTTCCATCACCATGTCTTTAATCAAACCACTGTTCATTGGAACCTTGTTCGCCAAAGCGAAGGGTACACTTCTACCAGTGGGAGGTTAAAGTTCATTAGAGTTTTCCTTAATGGTGATGGGTCAACATAAAATGACGTGTTTTGCTTATTCGCCAAAGCGAAGGTTGATAAACATGTCATAGGCATAGTAGAGAAGTACACTTGTTATGTGTACGTGGCGACATGTAGTGTCTACTCTACTGATACTGAGAATCACACTTGAGGATAATGGCTTCGGTCATCGTATTGTGTGATTGGCTTGTTGGCTTACTTCACATTTGAGGTTAGTAGTGGGAGCTATCAACTAGTGTGCATTAATTTTGTTGGCCTACATAATCAACCCATTTTGGCTTGTTCGCCAAAACGAAAGTTTGAAATGGGCTAGATGGGATCTCAGTCCATTAGGAAAGCCAATGGGCTTTCCCGCGTTAATAGTGAGGGCTACTGGCTAGAGGAAAATAGTGGGAGCATTTTTAATAAAATACCATATCAAAATAATAATAAACATTATATTGACTTTGTTAGAGTAGATGCCCTAGAGCCAATCAATTATTGGAGAATTGACTCTTTGTAATAATGTTCATTAACCAATAATAAAAGGCATTTTATTCCATATCGCGTAAATCATTATTATTACAATATGTATTGATATATGTCTGTAGAATGGTAGAACCGTGACGAGGGTATCAAGTATTGCAAATCTTGATAGTGAGAACCCTATGAGCACATGTGGTGGCCATTCTAGAAACGTCCGTAGCCCCAATATTATTCTGAAGTAAGGGCACAGATAATACGGTAAGGCTATCATAGTGTTGAACGACCCTGTCGAAAGGCAGTGACTGATCTCACTTGTCAAGGTTGTTTGGTGACAACTTGGTGCAACACATGGGTGCTTGCTGTAGGCTATTACACCACAACAAGTTCACTGGATTGACCCACCAGAGGATTCCATATGGATGGTAACCCTAGTGTCTATGGAACAAATCCTCTAACGAATGGTGGTGCATGTGATCCTTAGACTTGAGATCACCGGAGAGCCCTATGCACCGATTGGTACAGTTTGACAGTAGCCTAACGCAGTTCTATTCAGAGCTGTCAATACGGTGGTGATTGGCTATATCAAGGAGTGTATCAAGACTATGGTGGATTGACAGAGGATTCATCACTCCCGGGTATGGGAGAAGTTATCTCACGGCACAATTCAGTAAATGGCAATGACACTAAAACTGTGGCCACAGTGGGATTGAGTTGTTGCTCTATCCAGATTATAATACGGGTCATTGGTCCAGAAACTGAATATATAATATCGAGAGTAACCGAAGGTTGACACTATTTCTATGCCTTCGTCTCATCGAGATAATGTATGATGAAAGGATCGAATTGTACGGTAACCATATCGTTGACAGGTAGCTACTTTGCTGAATCCGAATCTATCGGGTGGCCATGATGCCTTGCTAGGGGCCAATCTTGGTCTGTGTATTAGTGAGACGATTAATTGGTGTTAATCGCGATACTATACACTACCGGTATGATGAGGAGCCTATGGGTCACACACATAGAAGATAATTTAAGAGCCAAGAAGAAAGAAGGGAGTTTTCGTCTTTTTGGGCAAAAGGATATTTTGGTAATTTCACAGTGCAATTAAATTTGCTGAGGTCATAGCCTTTTATTTAATTTGTTAGAAAAATTAAATAAGTGAAATTACGGTTAAATGTGTGTTCGCACATATTTAATTAAATCATCATTATTGTTAAATGTTAATTAAATATTAATTGATTTTAATTGAGATAATGATGAATTAAATTAAAATATCTAATTGGGAGTGTTTGGCGACATGGGGTGTTTGGGTTGGAGCCCAATCATTCCATGTGGGAATAGGGCAACTTAGTTTGCCTATAAAAGAAAATGTGTGTGTGAAATTAAAATAGGGTTTTTTTATTAGTTCATTTTCAATCAAAAAAAAAAAAAAAAAGCACACACACAGCAGCCTATGCACACTCTCCCACGCCACTTTCACTATTTTGATTGAAAAATCAAATATTTCTTTTCTTTTTGATTTCTTAAGGCCAAGGAGGATCTAGCAAATCCCTCATTGGTTCTTAGTGGTTGTCTTCGTGTGGACTTCTTGGTTCGGTAGCAAACACGTTTAGAGACAATATTGGTGGAGCCTCCAACGTGGGTATGAATCTAAACTTTAGATTTATTTTATTTTCTATAGATTCTTGATATTATACATAAACTGTAAAATTTGTGCCTTGATTTTGGGCTTTAAGAAACGATCTACGGTTGTATAAAATTTTGTTTTCCGCTGAGCAACCAGGTCATTTCCTAACAGTGGTATCAGAGCCTAGGGTACTAGATTTTACGGTTTTTATGAATGGTTGATTACATGTGTTTGTTGATAACATGTTGCCTTGATGAATCAGCCATGAAAACCCAGATTTTGTTAAATCTGAAAAATCTGTATATCCACTTTTGAATGAATGAATCAATTGTTAAATTGATTTAATAATGTGTTGATGAATGTAATATTGGTTGGTTAATATCCTGGTTGAACGTGTGTGCATTTGATTTGATTTGGATTCGTGTTTATACACAAAAAACTACAAAAACGGGAACTGTACGAATTGGGGATTTCCAGGTCTCGCCGCGGCGAAGTGCCTCTGGAGCCTCTGGAATTTTCGCCCCAGCGAAGATAAAACCTTCACCACGGCGAAGGCTATGGCGGCGAAGTACATACTGTATACCTCACTGCGGTGAAGATAAAACCTTCGCCGCCGCAAAGTCTGTGCTTCCTCGCCGCGGCAAAGATAAAACCTTCGCCGTGGCGAAGCCTGTAGTTTTCCCAATTCTGTATTTTTGCAAAGGGTCTAATCTGCAGTTTTTAATAACTTGTAAAGCCAATGTACATTCTGCACATTTAAGAGGGTAATTAATTAATAAACCCACCCAATTCAAAAATTGATTATTTTTGAAATGTATGCTTTGTACTTGTTTGTATATTGCATGGTACAAGGTAAATGAGCCTTAGACCTAAGGGTGAATGTTTTAAATTATTTTGGGTATGTATGGCTGTAATATTTTAAATAGGGCCTGTGTGTCCTGCCTTCTCTCTTCTTCTTAATGTACATTCTTTTCTCATCTCATTCCCCTCGAATGTAAATCAAGGTTTCTAAATTTGTTGATGTAAAATTAGTTTAATATTAATTTTATTGTAAATTTAGAATGATGTTTTTGTAATGTACTTGGAGTCAGAGCGAGGACGAGGCAACCATACTTGAAGACTCAAGATATTTATTACAGGATGTAGCAACCCTTGCCACACAGCTTGGGCTTAGGCCAGACCACACAGCCGACCCAGACCAGACACACAGCTGGCCCGCTACTCACAAAGTACTGTCCCCCCCCTTAAGGGATTTTTCTTTCGCCTCCCTCACCACTCGAACCCAAGACCAAGGGGCTATAGTCAACTGGGGAGCATGGTGAGTACCATCAGGCCAGCTAGCTTGATGGTACTCACCATGCTCCCCAGTTGACTATAGCCCCTTGGTCTTGGGTTCGAGTGGTGAGGGAGGCGAAAGAAAAATCCCTTAAGGGGGGGGACAGTACTTTGTGAGTAGCGGGCCAGCTGTGTGTCTGGTCTGGGTCGGCTGTGTGGTCTAGCCTAAGCCCAAGCTGTGTGGCAGGGGTTGCTACAATAAAAAGGCGCCTTTTTATTGGAGCAACCCCTGCCACACAGCTTGGGCTTAGGCCAGACCACACAGCCGACCCAGACCAGACACACAGCTAGCCCGCTACTCACAAAGTACTGTCCCCCCCCTTAAGGGATTTATTCTCGCCTCCCACACCACTCGAAACCGGGACCAAGGGGCTAAAGTCCAACCGGGAGCATGGTGTGTACCATCAGGCTAGCTAGCTTGATGGTACACACCATGCTCCCGATTGGACTTTAGCCCCTTGGTCCCGGTTTCGAGTGGTGTGGGGGGCGAGAATAAATCCCTTAAGGGGGGGACAGTACTGAGTAGAATGGTGGGGTCGCCGGGGCTGTGTGCCAAATCCGGGGCTGCCACAATTAGTAGCCTGATGGTACTCACCATGCTTCCCAAATGACTTTAGCCCCTGGTCTGGGTTCAAGTGGTGGGGGAGGCGAAGAATAAATCCCTTAAGGGGGGGGGGGGGGACAGTTCCTAGTGAGTGGGGCCCGGGGCTGTGTGCCGAATCCGGGGTTGCCACACAGGACCTTAGGTGACCCACCAATTCTCTAGGCTCGAGAAGATCGGTTTTAGTTAGGCCATGTACCAGAACGTTTAATATTTGTTTAGAATGCATGCTAAGGTTGAATGTTGAATAACATGCCAAACAATGTCATTCTAACAAAGAAATAATTGATGAGACATTAAATAACAAACCCTCAATAAGTATATTAAGTCACGAATGCCTTCCTCACCATGGTTTTAATCAAACCACTGTTCGTCGGAAACTTGTTCGCCAAAGCGAAGGGTACACTTCTACCAGTGGGGGTTAAAATTCATTGGAGTTTTCCTTAATGGTGATGGGTCGACTTAAAATGACGGTTTTGCTTGTTCGCAAAGCAAAGGTTGAAAACGCATCATCAGGATAGAGAGCAGTACACTTATTGTGTGTATGTGGTGACATGTAGTGTCCACTCTATTGATACCGAGAATCACACTTGAGGACGATGGCATGTAATGACCATTGGATTGTGTGATTGGCTTGTTGGCTTTTTCACATTTGAGGTTGATAGTAGGAGCTATCAACAAGCATGGATTAAGTTTGTTGGCCTACCTAATCAACTCATTTTGGCTTGTTCGCCAAAGCGAAGGTTTGAAATGAGCAGGATGGGATCTCAGTCTACTAGGAAAGCCAACGGGCTTTCCCAAGTTAATAGTGAAGGCTATTGGCTTGAGTAAAATAGTGGGAGCATCGTTTAATAAAAGACCATATTAAATAACAATGAACTTTATAATAACTTTATCTTTTCTGCAATTGTAGATTCACCAAAATGAGCATTATGAACCTACGACCGATAATCGGAAAAGAAATCAGGTTGGATGGATCCAATTTCTCTGACTGGTATCATAATCTTCAGATTATACTCAAGTCAGAAAAGAAATTGTATATCATTGAAAGGCCATACATGGCTGAGCCCGATCCTGATGCCACTCAGGAAGTAGAGGATACTTATCAAAAGTTCCTTGATGATGCTGATAACATTCAATGCTTGATGTTAGCATCGATGACACCTATGCTGCAAAAGCAGCATGAGAATATGGATGCTTCTTCCATTATTCTACACCTCAAGGAGCTTTTTGAAACAAATGCTCGACATGAGAGGTACAAGGTGTCAAAAGCAATGTTTGGGAATCGTCTGACTGAGGGAGCCCAAGTTGGTCTTCATGTGCTCAAGATGATCGAGCACATAGAGAGGCTTGAGACTTTGGGATGTGACTTGGATGCAGAATTACAGATGGATTTAATTCTGCAATCATTTCCTGACTCTTATGCTCCATTCATAATGAATTTCAATATGAACACGATGGAGAACATCCTGTCAGATCTTTTGAACATGCTGAGGACTGCAGAACTATAACGCCCCACTTGAGGTACGTAGTAAATTATGTTGTATGAATGTTTATTGCTTTGTTCTCATTTGAGCTTGTATGTCGTTATTTTCAGTTGGTTGGCCCTTAGTTGGTTTGGTTGAGTGTTTGCCCTGATTTTGGTTGAGTTTTGGTGAAGTTTGGAATTTCGGTCTTTGTCGCGGTGACATTGGTTTGGTAATTGCGGTTTCGGCTCTGTAAGTTTTCGCCGGGGCAACAGAACTGTCTTCGCTGCAGCGACGAGACAGCAGAAAAGTATATTGAGGTTTCTAGAGAATTCTCCACAGGGTCAAAAGGACCTTTCTACCCCTAATTAGTAGGAAAAGTGGGGAGTGAATTGTAAGGAAATTTTATGGAGAATATGTTAGAGTGGGGGTGTGATTGTAATGAATCAAAGGTCAAGGATGGAATTTTCAAGAAAAAGCAAGGGCAATATGGGAATGAATGAAGATATTTTGAGCTAAAAAGGGGTTAAGTGTAGTAAACCCTTCATTCATTCTTCTTCCACCGCCATACTCTTTCACCATTTCCTCTCAACTCTTCCTTCCATCTTTCAAGGATCTTTGAGGGCTTTTAGTTGGATCTTGGTAGAAAATTAATCTAAGGAATCCTAAAGTAAGAATACTTGCTTTAGATGTGAAGTTTTGCATATATTTGTACATTGAAGTCTTATGGTTTTATTGTTTAAAGGGTAGAGAAGAGACAAGCAATCTAAAGGAAAGGAAAGTGCTACTAAGATCTCTCCATTACAAGGTAAGTAAATCCCAATCCAAGTTGATATTTGAGAACTCTTTTAAGTAGAGATTTAGTGGAAATTTTGTATGCATGATATATGTTTGTTATTGAGATTTGAGATGGAGATGACTATTTGCTTTGTAGTTGTTAAATACACTTCAATTATGAGAAGTGAGACATGTGATGAGTTGGAGGAGATTGAGAAATCTCTTTGGAAGTGTTATGTTGTGACAAGAATTATAGCTTGGTGAGGGAGTTTTCTCCCATTTTGGATGTTCAAGAGAGGGATAGAACTATAGATAAAGTAGAGTTTATGAATGCACACTACTTGTTTGATGAAATGCCTAAGAGAATCATGAGTAGTAAACTTTAATTCTTGCAACATTGCATGTGGGCATTTTATGAGTGCATTAGTGGAGAAGATTAATTGTGCATTGAGAAGTGGCTTAAGAAAGAGTATAGAATTTGTATAAGAACTACTCTAAGACGGGTTGATGCTTTGTGATCTCCACCCGAACGTCACGAAGAGTGGGTTGGTGTTGTGTGAACTCCACCCGGCCGTGCCTCCGGTAAGATGAGGTTGTGACATATGGCAGCAATTAAGTAACGAGACTTGTGTGAAAGAGGAAATAAATGAGATGAGAAAAAAGTGTAAGGAAAGAATTAAGAGAAAGAGTTACGGGGACAGTCGAGTAGAGGATTTACTTATTGAGCATTATGTTGTGCTTACCCCGTTGTTTTCTTTGTGGTTGCAGGATCTACGTGAGAATGCGGTTGGATGGGCGTCGACAAGCGAGGAGCAATAGCTACACTGTCCGCTGTTTTAATGGCATTTTGTAAATGATAGTTTTATTTTGTATAAAGAATGTCTATATGTCATAAAAGAAAATTTTGGGCCCATTTACTTTTGCTAATATAAATGTATTCTACTTGATATATTTCTATGAGTATCCTAGTATAAAGCAGTCATTACAAGAGCAGGACATGAAAAAGTCCAAGCCTGTTTTACTGGTTGTTGCCAGTAAAGCTATGGGCAATGGCAAGGGTAAGGCCAAGGCCAAACCCAAGCCCAAGCCCAAAGGACAGGTTGCTCTTAGGCCTGAGAGTGGCATAGGGAAGGGCAAGGTAGTCTACATCTTTTGTGGCAAGCCTGGCCACTGGAGGAAACACTGCAAGGCTTTCCTCGCAAGCAAGAAGAAGTCAGAGGCTACGACTTTAGGTATTTTTATGATTGAGATTAACTTCTCTCCCTCAACATCTTAGGTCATTGACATAGGATATGATACTCACATTTGTACTGATGTGCAGGGACTAAGGCAGAGTAGAGTGCTCACCAAGGGAGAGGTGGACCTACGAGTTGGAAATGGAACACATGTGGCTGCATTGGCTATAGGGACTTATTGTTTATCTTTGCCTATGAGCTTGTTATTAGAACTACATAACTGTTATCATGTACCTTATATTTCTAGAAATATTATTTCAGTATCCGTTTTGGATAATATGGGGTATCATTTTGAGATATTTAATGGATTGTTGTCCTTTAGTTTGAATGGTATTCTATTTGGAATTGCAAGGTTATATAATGGATTATATGTTCTTGATTTAAACAATAAAGATATTCTCAATATTGAAACCAAGAAAGCTAAACATAGCGATCAAAACCAAACATATCTCTGGCATTGTAGATTGTGTCATGTTAATAAGACTCGCATTGCAAAACTTCAAAGGGATGGAGTTTTGGCCCCTTTTGACTTTCAGTCATTTGAGGTATGCGAGTCATGCCTTTTAGGCAAGATGACCAAGTCTCCTTTCACAGGACAAAGTGAAAGGGCTACTGAACTGTTAGGCATCATCCATAGTGATGTATGTGGTCCACTAACAGTTGAAGCCAGAGGTGGATATTCATACTTCATCACATTTACTGATGATTTCAGTAGATATGGTTATGTCTACCTTATGAGACATAAATCTGAAGCCTTTGATAAATTCAAGGAATTCAGGAATGAAGTACAGAATATGTTGGGCAAAAGTATTAAAGCTCTTCGGTCGGATCGAGGAGGTGAATACTTAAGCTCGGGGTTTTCTGAGTACCTGAAGGAATGTGGGATAGTATCACAACTCACCCCTCCTTATACACCCCAACACAATGGAGTGTCAGAAAGGAGGAATAGGACCTTACTTGACATGGTTAGGTCCATGATGAGTTTTAGTGATTTACCTGCATCGTTCTGGGGTTATGCCCTAGAGACTGCGACTCACGTTTTAAACCGTGTGCCGTCAAAGTCTGTAGATAAGACTCCATATGAGCTATGGAGTGGGCGAAAGCCCAACTTGTCTTATCTAAGGATTTGGGGTTGCGAAGCTTATGTTAAGAAATTGACTTCGAACAAGCTGGGCCCAAAATCCTGTAAATGTATATTTGTGGGGTATCCAAAGGAGACCAAAGGATACTATTTCTACCACCCAGAAGAGCGCAAAATTTTTGTTGCTCGATCTGGTGTCTTCCTAGAAAAGGAACATTTTCTAAGAAGTACTAGTGGGAGAAAAGTAGAACTCGATGAAGTTCTAGAACCACAAGATATACTAGACGAAGGACGGGATGATGTACCACAGGAAGTGGTTGAGCATCATGAGGAGGTTACTCCACAACTTGTGGATCAAAGTGAACCACCTCAGGTAGCACAGGAGCTACGTAGATCTGGGAGAGTACGCCATGAGCCCGAGAGATACGGTTATCTCGTGACTCAACATGGTGACGTACTAGTCTACCAAGACGATGAACCCAGAACCTACGAAGACGCTATATCGGATCCAGATTCCGTTAAATGGCTTGAAGCCATGAAATCTGAGATGGACTCCATGTACCAGAACCAAGTGTGGTCTCTGGTGGAACCACCTGAAGGGGTAAAACCCATAGGGTGTAAATGGGTCTTCAAGAAGAAGACTGACATGGATGGCAACGTGCATACTTATAAAGCACGGCTGGTTGCCAAAGGTTTCAAACAAATTCATGGCATTGACTATGAAGAAACCTTTTCGCCGGTTGCCATGATTAAATCCATCCGGATTATGCTTGCAATTGCTGCATATCATGACTATGAGATTTGGCAAATGGATGTCAAAACTGCTTTCCTGAACGGAAACCTTGAGGAGGATGTGTATATGACACAACCTGATGGTTTCGTTCTTGATAGTCAAGCTAATAAGGTATGCAAGTTGCAGAGATCCATTTATGGACTCAAGCAAGCTTCAAGGAGCTGGAACATTCGTTTTGATGAGGCCGTAAAAGAATTCGGTTTTATCAAGAACGAAGATGAGCCCTGTGTTTACAAGAAAGTGAGTGGGAGCGCAGTAGCATTCCTAGTGTTGTATGTCGATGACATACTTCTGATCGGGAATGATATACCGAACTTGCAGTCGGTAAAGACTTGGTTATCCAAGTGCTTCTCCATGAAGGACTTAGGAGAAGCAGCCTACATCCTTGGTATAAAGATCTATCGTGATAGATCACGTAGGTTGCTTGGCCTAAGTCAGAGTGCGTATATTGACAAGGTACTAAAAAGATTCAGTATGGAAGAATCCAAGAAGGGATTTCTTCCGATGTCACATGGTGTTTATCTCTCTAAGGAATTGTGTCCTAAAACACAAGATGAAAGAGATAAGATGAAAAAGATCCCATATGCATCAGCAATTGGATCCATCATGTATGCCATGCTATGTACTTGGATTGATGTCTCATGTGCTTTGAGTAGTTGTAGTAGATATCAATCGGATCTAGGTGAGCATCACTGGATGGCTGTTAAGAATAAGCTTAAGTACCTGAAGAGGACTAAGGATATGTTCTTGGCTTATGGAGGGGAAGATGAGCTCACTGTAAGAGGATACAATGATGCTAGCTTCCAAACGGACAAAGATGATTATCGATCACAATCAAGGTTTGTATTTTGTCTCAACGACGGTGCAGTAAGCTGGAAGAGCTCCAAGCAAAACACAATAGCAGACTTTACAATGGAGGCTGAGTATATTGCAATGTTAGATGCAGCTAAGGTGGCAGTCTGGATTAAGAAGTTCATTACTAAATTTGGTGTGGTTCCCACGATTGTTGATCCTATAGACGTTTATTGTGACAACAATGGAACAATTGCTCAAGCCAGGGAACCACGGTCTCATCAGAACTCCAGACACATACTCAGACGATTCCATCTCATCAGAGAGATAGTTGAGAGGAAAGACATGCAGATTAGTAAACTGCATACTGACGACAATCTCGCAGATCCACTAACAAAGGCTCTGTCGTAGCAGAAGCATGAGAGGCACTTGAGATCATTTGGTATTAAATACATGAATGATTGGCTATAGTACTAGTGGGAGATTGTTAGAGTAGATGCCCTAGAGCCAATCAATTATTGTGGAATTGACTCTTTGTAATAATGTTCATTAATCAATAAAAATGCATTTTATTCTATATCACATAAATCATTATTATTGCAATATGTTTTGATATATGTCCTTAGAAAGGTAGAAATGTGACAAGGGTATCAAGTGTTTCAAATCATGATAGTGAGAACCCTATGAGCACAAATGGTGGCCATTCTAGAAACATTCGTAACCCCAGTATTATTCTGAAGTAAGGGACCAGATAATACAGTAAGGATATCATAGTGTTGAATGACCCTGTCGAAAGGCAGTTACTGATCTCACTTGTCGAGATTGTTTGGTCACAACCTGGTACAACATATGGGTGCTTACTGTAGGCGGATATACCGCAGCAAGTTCACTGGACTGACCCACTAGAGGATTCCATATGGATGGTAAGCCCAGTGTCTGTGGAACAAATCCTCTAACGAATGGTGGTGCATGTGATCCTTAGACTTGAGATCACCGGAGCGCCTTGTGCACCAATTGGTGCAGTTTGACACCAGCCTAACGCAGTTCTATTCAGAGCTGTCAATACGATGGTGATTGGCTGCATCGAGGAGTGTATCAAGACTATGGTGGATTGACTGAGGATTCATCAATCCCGGGTATGGGAGAAGTTATCTCACAGCGCAATTCAATATATGGCAATGACACTAAAACTGTGGCCACGGTGGGATTGAGTTGTTGCTCTATCCAATTTATAATAAAGGTCATTGGTCCAGAAATTGAATACATAATATCGAGAGTAACTGGAGGTTGACACTATTTCTATGCCTTCGTCTAGTCGAGATAATGTATGATGAAAGGATCGAATTGTACGGTAACCATATCGTTTACAGGTAGCTACTTTGCCGAACTCGAATCTATCGGGTGGCCATGATGTCTTGCTAGGGGCCAATCTTAGTCTGTGTATTAGTGAGACGATTAATTGGTGTTAATCGCAATACTATACACTGCTGGTATGATGAGGAGCCTGTGGGTCACACACATAAAAGATAATTTAAGAGCCAAGAAGAAAGAAGGGCATTTTCGTCTTTTTAGGTGAAAAAGGTATTTTGGTAATTTCACAATGCAATTAAATTTGCTGAGGTCGTAGCCTTTATTTAATTTGTTAGAAAATTAAATAAGTGAAATTACGGTTAAATGTGTGTTCGCACATATTTAATTAAATCATCATTATTGTTAAATGTTAATTAAATATTAATTGATTTTAATTGAGATAATGATGAATTAAATTAAAATATCTAATTGGGAGTGTTTGGCAACATGGGGTGTTTGGGTTGGAGCCCAAGCCCATTCCATGTGGGAATAGGGCAACTTAGTTTGCCTATAAAAGGAAAGTGTTTGTGTGATTTGAAAATAATTCATTTTTGCCTTTTGATTAAAGAAAAGAAAAACACACAACAACCCATTCTCTCTCCCATGCCAACTTTGGTTTGAGCTAGAATCATTGTTTTCTTCTTGATTTCTTAAGGCCAAGGAGGATCTAGCAAATCCCTCCTTGGTTCCTTGTGATTGTCTTCGAAGATTTCTACAGTTCGATCCTACACTTGGATCAGTAGCAAACACGTTCAGAGACAATATTTGGTGGAGCCTCCAACGTGGGTATGAATCTAAACCTTAGATTTACTTTTTCTACAGATTCTTGATATTATACATAAACTGTAAAATTTGTGTCTTGATTTTGGGCTTTAAGGAACGATCTACGGTTGTATAAAATTTTACTTTCTGCTGCGCAATCGGGTCGTTTCCTAACGAAAAGACCATTTTACCCTTATTCTTTTATTTCTTTCTATTACTTTGCAAACACATATTTATCTCAACATCACATCACATGTATTATCCATAACCTTTCTACCACTCTATTCTCATGGCTAGCACACTTTCTACATTATATTTATCATACTCACTTTTCATTTGAACACGTGATTCTATGTGAAATGACCATATTTCCCCTATCAAAACTTTTATGGAATTCTACTATAAAACTAGTTAAATATATTCACTATGACTATAGAATAATCCCTACCATATTTCTGAATGTGGGTATTACATAGATTTTGGATTAAATGTTTGTTCAAATGATCATTCCTGGATATTAGATTCAGCTGCTACATCTCACATTTGTGTTTCATTATAGGCACTGCAGAATAGTTTTGCGATGTTGAAAAGTGAAGTCATTTTGAAGATGGCAAATGGAGCAAAAGTTACAGTCGAGGCAATCGAGACTTGCCATTTGACGTTGCCATCAGGATACATTTTGTATTTGTACAGAACTTTGCATTTCGCCAAAGCAACTAGAAATCTCATTTTTATTTCTGTTTTATGTGAACCTGGTTACAAAATACAGTTTAATGGAAATGAAGGTCTTATTTATTTTGGAGATGAATTCATTGGCAAAGCAATTAATACAAATGGTTTGTATGTTTGGTAATGAATGATTATGATATACCAAGGTTCTGACGATAGATTCATTTCGAGTCGCGGTTCTTCGAATTCTAATTGTTCCTAGATCTTTATGTTCTTGATCGGCATGTTTCTTCGCAAATTGAAGAAGTTCGCATCAGTTGGTATCAGAGCAAGGATCAAATCAGATTCTTTGTCATTTTTTTTTTATTTTCTTTCGTTTATTATCTAGTATTTATTCTTGTCTCGTCGTATTCAATTTGTCTTGGCTGAGTTTTGCTGAATATCTTGAATAAAACAATCATCATACTTTTGAATTTTTTGTGATTTCTTGGTAATTTGAACATCTTGGGGGCTATCTTGATCAATTCGTGCACCAAATTAGGGTTTTGATTCAGTTTAGTTCAAGTCATTAGGGTTCTTTGAATTAAATTCGTGTTTTGTAATCTGATCTTGGTTGAATCCATGTTATTGTGTTTGGGCCTTGATTTGTAATTGATTAAATCTTGTTAGCATCTTTTCTTGATTGCAAATTAAATTCAATACAAATCTGATTTGATTTAACAAAAGTCGGCCAAGTTAAAAAAAAATTGCAACATATCTCAGATCTGAATCTACTATTCATGTTTAGATCTTGATTATATATATATATATATATATATAAAGAAGAAAGAAAAGTCACGGCCAAATCTTGTTAATCTTGAACTTGGTCTGATTTGTTACAATCTAATTTTTATGATTGTCCGTCCCAAAGATTCGATCTTGTTTGAAGTTTTGTTCGTTTCATATTCTTGGTGTTGATTTTTTTTTATTATTGCCATGAACACTCCTTTGAATTCCAGGGTTCTATTGTCTTCATGATTGATTCGGATATGTCCTTTGCATTCTTGGTAGGTGATTTTGGGCGTCACATTTGAAAATTTGATAATTCTTGCCTTTCGTTGTTAAAGAAAAAAAAATTCAGATCGTGGGATTCAAAAAAGCGTTCTAAACCTGAGTGTGAGTGAATTGAATAATTGAGTGTAAACATGTGAGGGAGTGTTTATGAGGAATTTTCTAACACCTTCATGGAAAATCTTAAAAAGGACATTGCGAAAGAATCAAAGAAATCCAAAGCTTTCACAATGAAAGCTATGCAACAACAATTAGAACATATGATGAATGTTATGAGTAGTTTTGAGAGTAGGATAGAAAGAATGGAAGAAAGGGAAAAGAAAAATAAAAAGAAAGCACCATCCACGCGAGCTCATGATAGGATAGTAACCGATAGTGAGAATGAGTGTAGTGACGATGAGATGACCATAATAATAGCGGATGGGCAAGTTAGAGAATGGTGGGAAATACTTTAGAAGAGGTAGAAACTCGGTTTGGGTAGTATTAAGATGAAGATTCCACCCTTTTAAGGTAGGAACGATCTGGACGCTTATTTGGAGTGGCAGAGAAAGGTAGAACAAGTCTTTGATATCTATATTTACTCGGAAGAAAAGAAAGTGAAATTAGCGGCCGTGGAGTTTACCGATTACGCCAGCGTATGGTAGGACCAATTAGTTAGGAATAGGCATAAAAACATGTGTAGACTTATTAATTCATGGGAAGATATGAAGAGTGTGATGAGGCAACGATTCATTCCAAGCCATTACTATAGAGATTTGTTCCAGAGGTTACAAGGGCTTAGGCAAGGGAATAAGACCGTAGAGGATTATCATAAGGAGATAGAGATGGAGATGGAGATGGCTATGATGTTAGAGTAGATGCCCTACAGCCAATCAATTATTCTAGAATTGACCCTTTGTAATAATGTTCATTAATCAATAAAAGGCATTTTATTCTATATCGCTTAAATCGTTATTATTGCAATATCTATTGATATATGTCCTTAGAATGGTAGAACCGTGACAAGGGTATCAAGTGTTTCAAATCTTGATAGTGAGAACCCTATGACCACATATGGTGGCCATTCTAGAAACGTCTATAGCCCCAGTATTATTCTGAATTAAGGGCACAGATAATACGATAAGGCTATCATAGTGTTGAGCGACCCTGTCGAAAGGCAGTGACTGATCTTACTTGTCAAGGTTGTTTGGTGACAACCTGATGTAACACATGGGTGCTTGCTGTAGGCGAATACATCGTAGCAAGTTCACTGGACTGACCCATTAGATGATTCCATATGGATGGTAACCCCAGTGTCTATGGAACAAATCCTCTAACGAATGGTAGTGCATGTGATCCTTAGACTTGAGATAACCGAAGTGCCCTGTGCACTGATTGGTGCAGTTTGACACTAGCCTAATGCAGTTCTTTTTAGAGTTGTCAATACAGTTGCGATTAGCTCCATGAAGGAGTATATCAAGATTATGGTGGATTGACAGAGGATTCATCACTCCCGGGTACAGGAGAAGTTATCTCATGGCGCAATTCAGTAGATGACAATTCAGTTATTACTCCATCCAGTTTATAATACAGGTCATTGGTCCAGTAACTGAATACAAACATGTCGAGGATATCTGAGGTTGACACTATTTCTGTACCTCAGTCTCAATGAGATAACAGTTGATGAAAGGATTTGATTACACGGTAACCATATCGTTTACAAGCTGCGGTTTCGCTGAATTTGAATCTATTGGGTGGCCATGATGCCTTGCTAGAGGCCACTCTTGGTCTGTGTGTAGTGAGACGATTAATTGGTGTTAATAACGATACTACACACTGCCAATATGATGAGGAGCCTACAAGTCACACACTTAGAAGATAATTTAATAATCAATTTGTGAGGAGGGTATTTTTATCTTTTAGGATGAAATGATATTTTGGTAATCTCATAGTGCAATTAAATTTGTTGAGGTTGCTGCCTGTATTTAATTTTAATTTTAAAATTAAATTAGTGAGATTATATTTGAATATATCTTTGTATATATTTAAGTGAATTATTATTATTAATTAAATATCAATATATTATTATATATTAATTGATTTTAATTATAATAATAATTAATTAATTAAAATACCATAAAGGGTGTGTTTGGTTTCAAGAGTAAACTAGGGTTGGAGCCCATGGCTATTCCTAAGTGGAATAGGGTTTTAATTGTTGCACTATATAAGTGCAACTTAAAATTAAAACATATGTGAATTATTCATTCAATTAAAACCCTAGCCACCCTATCTCTCTCTCTCTCTTAAGAAGAAACATTTCTTGATTCTTGAAGCCCTTGATTGTTCTAGCAAAATAATAAAGGGTTCTGCGGATTATCTTCGTGTGGACTTCCGTGAGTGCGATCCTACTTTGGATCAATTGGCAAAAAATCACGTGAACAATTGACAGTGAACAATTGATAGTGAACAATAGATGGTGAATAGTAATAGTGAACATTGTTCTTGTCCAAAGTCAAAGACATTCAGAGGAGCCTCCAAACATACGTAAGTATTCTAATCCTTGAATGGATTTACTTTATACAGATTTTGTTTATAAATATGTAAACGGTATAATCTATACTTGGATCTTAGCAAAGAAAGGTAATTGATTCACCAATTGAATTTTTGTTTTTCCACTACATATGGTAAATCAATTACTAACAGCGGTATCAGAGCCTCAGGTATTACATTATATTGTTTAATTGATGTTTGATAACATGTTATTGCATGATTTAAAGTTTTTTTTAAATCTGGAAAAATTCTGTATGTTGAATGTCTTAATTAATCAATTGATTATATAATGTGTTAATTGAATGTGTATTGGTTGGTTGGTGTCCTGGTCGAATGTTTAAGCATTCAATTTGATTTGGATCTGTGTCATTATGTGAAAAATTGCAAAAGATATTACTGTGCCTGATTCACTGTTTTGTAGCATTATTTCGCCATGGAAAAATTCTGGAAAAGTAGATGTAGCCATGACGAAATAAAATTCGCCGCGGCTTAAAACTCTAAGGAATGATTTGTGTTTTCTGGAAATTCACGGTCGCCGCGGCAAAATAAAACTTCGCCGCAGCGACCATGTGTGCATGAACTTCACTAGGGCGATGAATTTCTTCGCTGTGGCAAGAAATTCACTATTCTGTTTTTTGCACAGGAGCTAAATTGTAGTTTTTTTAACCTTTAAAGCCAATATTCATTTTGAATGTTTAAGGTGGTGACTTGATAATTCAGCCCACCCAATTAAAAAATTGATTGTTTTTGAATGTATACAATGTTCTTGTTTGATAATTGCATGGTGCTCAGTACATGAGCCTTAGACCTATTGTTTATTGTTTATTGGGTTTGTTTGTAATTTTTATAAACAAATAGGACCTGCGTGTCCTGCTTCTCTTTCTTAAATCTCCATGTATTTCTTCTCCTCATCTCACTCCCCTCATATGTAACGTGAGGTTTCTATTTTATTGGTGTAAATTAGAATAGGTTTTTTATTATAAAATTATTTGTAATGATCGTGATGAAGAAACGAAGGAGCTATGAAGAGGAATAACTTGAAGATCCAAGATTTGTTTTTAAACCCTAGTTTGACCTTAGTGGGCCATGTATCGGCACATTTTATTTTGTTTAGAATGCATGCTCAGGTTGAATGTTCAATAACATGCCAAACAATGACATTCTAACAAAGATAATAATCTGGTGAGACATTAAATAAAAACCCTGAAATAAGATAGATTAAGTCACGTATGCCTTCCATCACCATGGTTTTAATCAAACCACTGTTCGTTGGAACCTTGTTCGCCACAACAAAGTGTACACTTCTACCAGTGGGCGGTTAAAATTCATTGGAGTTTTCCTTAATAATGATGGGTCGACTTAAAATGACAGTTTTACTTGTTCACCACAGCGAAGGTTGATAAACACGTCATAGGCATACTAGAGAAGTACACATGTTGATTGTACATGGAGACATGTAGTGTCCACTCTACTGATACTGGGAATCACACTTGAGGACGATGGCTAGGTCGTTGGATTGTGTGGTTGGCTTGTTGGCTTACTTCACATTTGAGGTTGGTAACGGGAGCTATCAACTGGTGTGGATTAAGTTTGTTGTCCTGCCTAATCAACCCATTTTGGCTTGTTTGCCACAACAAAGGTTTGAAATAGGCCAGATGGGATCTCAGTCCACTAAGAAAGCCAACGGGCTTTCTCGAGTTAATAGTGAGGGCTATTGGCTTAAGGAAAATAGTGGGAGTGTTTTTTAATAAAAGACCATATTAAGAAATAATAAACATTATGTTGACTTTACTTTAATGAATTGTAGATTCACTTAAAAATGAGCATTATGAACCTGGAACCAATAATTGAGAAAGAAAATAGGTTGGATGGATCCAATTTCTTGGACTGGTGTCATAATCTTCGGATTATACTTAAATGTGAAAAGAAATTGCATATCCTTGATAAGCCATACATGGCTAAGCCTGATCCTGATGCCACTCAGGAAGTAAAGAATACTTATCAAAAGTTCCTTGATGATGCTGATGGCATTCAATGCTTGATGTTAGCATCGATGACACCAATGCTGCAAAAACGGCATGAGAATATGGACGCTGCTACCATTATTCTACACCTCAAGGAGCCTTACGAAGGGAATGCTCGACATGAGAGGTATAAGGTGTCAAAGGCACTATTTGGAAGTTGCCTAACCGAGGGAGCTCAAGTTGGCCCTCATGTGCTCAAAATGATCAAGCACAAGGAGAGGCTTGAGACTTTGGGGTTTGAGTTGTATGCAGAATTACAAGTGGATTTAATTCTACAATCCTTGCTTAACTCTTATGCACTGTTCATAATGAACTTCAATATGAACGCTATGGTGAAAGCCTTGTCGGGGCTTTTGAACATGTTAAGGACTGCAGAGTAAGACTTAAAGAAGTCCAAAACTGTTTTACTAGTAGCTGCCAGTAAAGGAAAGGGTAAGGGCAAGGGCAAGGGAAAGGCCAAGGCCAATCCTAAGCCCATGTCTAAAGGATAGGATGCTCTCAAGCCTACGAGTGGCGTTGGGAAAGGCGGGAAGGTAGTCTACTTCTATTGTGGCAAGCCTGGCCACTGGAGGAAGCACTGCAAGGCTTTCCTCACAAACAAGAAGAAGTCAGATGCTTCGACTTCAGGTATTTGTATGATTGAAATTAACTTCTCTCCTTCAACATCTTGGGTCATTGACACAGGATGTGGTACTCACATTTGTACTAATGCACAGGGACTAAGGTAGAGTAGATTGCTCGCCAAGGGAGAAGTGGACCTAGAGTTGGAAATGGAGCACATGTGGCTGCATTGGCTGTAGGGACTTATTGTTTGTCTTTGCCTTCGAGCTTATTATTAGAACTCAAAGACTGTTATTTTGTACCTGCGATTTCTAGAAACATTATTTCAGTATCCGCTTTGGATAATATAGGATATCATTTTGAGATTTCTAATGGATTTGTCCTTCAGTTTGAATGGTATTCTATTTGGAATTGCAAGGTTATATAACGGATTATACGTTCTTGATTTGAATAATAAGGATATTCTCAACGTTGAAACTAAGAAAGCTAAACATAGCGAACAAAACCATAATACCTTTGGCATTGTAGATTGGGTCATGTTAATCAAACCCGTATTGCAAAACTTCAAAGGGAAGAAGTTTTGGACCCTTTTAACTTCCAGTCATTTGAAGTATGCGAGTCATGCCTTTTAGGCAAGATGACCAAGTCATCTTTCACAAGACAAAGTGAAAGGGCTACTGAACTATTAGGCATCATCCATAGTGATGTATATGGTCCACTAACAGTTGAAGCCAGAGGTGGATATTCCTACTTCATCATATTTATTGATGATTTCAATAGATATGGTTGTCTACCTCATGAGACATAAATCTGAAGTCTTTGATAAGTTCAAAAAATTCAGGAATGAAGTGCAGAATCTGTTAGGCAAAAGTATTAAAGCTCTTCGGTCGGATCGAGGAGGTGAATACTTAAGCTTAGTGTTTTCTGAATACCTGAAGGAATGTGGGATAGTATCACAACTCACCCCTCCATATACACCCTAACACAATGGAGTGTCTGAAAGGAGGAATAGGACCTTACTTGACATGGTTAGGTCCATGATGAGTTTTAGTGATTTACCTATATCATTTTACAGTGCTGCCTTAGAGACTGCAACTCACATTTTGAACCATGTGCCACCAAAGTCTATAAACAAGACTCCATTTGAACTATGGAATGGGCGAAAGCCCAATTTGTCTTATCTAAGGATTTGCGGTTGTGAAGCTTATGTCAAGAAATTGACTTCGAACAAGCTGGGCCCAAAATCCTACAAATGTATATTTGTGGGGTATTCTAAAGAGACCAAAGGATACTATTTCTACCATCTAGAAAAGTACAAAATTTTTGTTGCTTATACTGGTGTCTTCCTAGAAAAGGAATTTTTTCTAAGAAGTACTAGTAGGAGAAAAGTAGAACTCGATGAAGTTCTAGAGCCACAAGATATACTAGACGAAGGACGGGAAGATGTGCCACAAGCAGTGGTTGAACATCAGGAGGAGGTTACTTCTCAACTTGTGGATCAAAGTGAACCACCTCAAGTAGCACAAGAGCTACGTAGATCTAGGAGAGTACGCCATGAGCTTAAGAGATACGGTTATCTTATGACTCAACATGGTGACTGTAAACCCCACCAATATGTCCAAGCGTAAAATAGTCTTTTCCTTTTTATGTGCTAAGTTAACTACCATGCACAAGCCTTAGGGTGAAGTAGTAAAAGAATGATGATATTTTGTTAGCTTGACAAGATAAAGATGATGAAGGAATAAGGAGTAATTAAAAGACAATTGTTAAGGGAAAAAGGGAAATAATGTTATAAGACATTAAATGCAAAAGACAAATGTCAAATAAATAGTTCTTTTGCAAAAAAAAAAGAAAAAAAAAAAATCTTGATTTTAGGTGGTAAGAGTTGGCCAACATATGTCTTCTACCACTTTTCTTTATCTTCTTCAAGTTTTCCACAATCTTCCATAATTTTCTTCACTACTCCATTAAAATTTCAAGTCTCTTAGTTGCAATCTCTCAAGTGTCTTATATTTCTTCCTTTATTAAGGATATTAGGAGGTAAAGTTCAACTCCTTATCTTATATAAATATTGTGTATTTCAAGTTATTGAAGTTTCCTTATAATTTATGTTAGGAAAAAAGTAAATTAGAGATAAGGAGGAGGAAAATTGCAAAGGAGAGTGGTTTCTTCACATAAGGTAAGGGAAACCTCCCTTTAATAGGAAATAAGAATTAGGTATCTAGGTTTAGTATTAAGGAACCTTAGTTCTTGTCACACAATAGAAATTGAGCTTGGTTTGATGCTATAATTGATGGATTGATATGTGAATTGTAAAAACATTGAAGTTTTATGACAATCAATGGAGTTAGCTGTGACATGAGTTTTTAACATATTACAAGGGAGGTTACTATTGATCATTTAACATGTTTTCATAGGGGAGAATGGTTAGGAAAGGTTAGGCAGTAAGTGGAGGTAAATAGGTATGGAAAAGCGCTAAAATAAGCATGTTACCATGGTTGCCCTGTCAAATCCGTGGCCTTCTGAGTGATTTTTGGGCATCTTCCTTAACGAACTGGATTGAGACCTAAACATAAAAGTTGTAGCCCTTTCTCTAATATTTAAAACGAGGCCAAGATCATATCAATCCTATGTGTATAACTCAAGTTATGCCTCCTTGAATCTAACCTGTGCAGAATGACTACCTCAAAAGTGCTTCCAATTTCTTAATTTATTTTTAGCCTAATAATCTATGATTGATTCCAAGTATGGAAATGATGCTTAAAGGGTTTTGAAGTATGTTTGAATGAGTGATCTTTATGATTATTTAATGATTTTATGAGCATATATAGTTGATGTAATGAATGACCATGGAGGTTATGTATATGCTATGAATTACCTAATTATGAGCTTGTGTATGTATAGTATAAACAAGCCTAAGTATGATATGTTCTATGAATTTTTTATGCATCCACAAAATGGTCATGATGAAATGATATGTTCATATATGGAAAGTGCATGTTTTTTTAAGAATGAAGCATGTCAAGCATATTAATGATGAAAAATGGGGGACTTGATCCCAAGTTTGAGCAAAATGCTTCCAAGGTACATAGACATGCATTTTTGTGAAGGAAAAATGATTTGTAAATTTTATGGAAGACGTTGGCATGTTATGGGGAACCTGAGCTCACTCATGCACATGTCTAGACCAAAAGAAATGAACAGTCCATAACGTGCAATGCATTTATATTTATATTTCATAACATTTAAAGTAAGTTGGTTTGACTTTTGAGAATCTACCTTTACAAAGTAATGGAGTTTGTAATTTTGAATACATTTATATTTATATTTCATAACATTTAAAGTAAGTTGGTTTGACTTTTGAGAATCTACCTTTACAAAGTAATGGAGTTTGTAATTTTGAATTTATAATTTGTAATTTTAATTTTGTTAACAAGTGCCAGGTGGGGGGGTATTTGTAAGTTTTTAAGAGTTTTTTTGCCATTTTAAAAACTTTGGGGGGTCATGTAATTTTACAGGGTACCCAGAACTGGAACCGAAACTGTTGTTATAGGTTTTGGTTCTGGGTACTTAGCAGTTTCCGTTCTGGTCCCAAATTTCAAGGAATCGTCGATTCCGGTTCCTTCAAAAAGTGCAGGGTACCCGGAACCAAACACCCCTAGCGTGCATGACCATGGGGACTATGTTGTAAGTTAAGGTTACCTCATTTGCCAAAGGTTCCGTAATCTATGCCTCAGTTTAGTCTGATCGACAAACAGTAAAAAGATTTTCAAAGAAAAATGTATTTATACATGCATGGCATTGATGTGCATTATTCATGAACATTAAAGGAAAGCATTACATGAATTATATTATGCAATATGATATGGATTGCATAGGCTATGTTATATTACTTTTATGTTATAAATGTTTGGATCAAGTACAAGTAAATAAGATGCTTCCTAAGTTTAAGAATGTTACATAGGGTTAAATGATCGATACCCTTACTGGGTGATTAGCACTCGTTTCCCTAGTTTTCATGTTTTGTAGGTAATGGTTAAAGTGGTAACGGCGAGTGGCAGCCAAGGAGGCTTGGGGCATGCATGTTTTTGTTCTAACTAAACTTATGATATTATATAAAGGATGTTGCTTTTGAATTTAATGTATATAGTTTAATGTTTATAATCTATGTTTTATGAAATAGTAAATATGTTTTGTTTATAAATGATGGGAGATATTTTATATTTGCTTCCGCTATTAAAACAATTGATGTTGTTTTTTTCTTTAAACCATATTTTTCATATATAGTCATGTCTTGATAGGTTGATTAAGAAAGTAATATAAATGAGAGGAGAAGTTTTTATTTATTTATTTATTTTCATATAGACATGTTTGTAACCAGGATTTACGTTTTAAACTACACAACCTTCCAGGCCTGAATTCTCTAATTTTCCATCCTAATGGAATACTTAGAGGGTACTCGGTTGGAAGGGGGTGTTACAGTACCGTACTTGTCTACCAAGACGATGAACCGAGAACCTACGAAGACGCTATATCAGATCCAGATTCTGTTAAATGGCTTGAAGCCATGAAATCTGAGATGGACTCCATGTACCAAAACCAAGTATGATCTCTGGTGAAACCACCTGAAGAGGTAAAACCCATAGGGTGTAAATAGGTCTTCAAGAATAAGATTGACATGGATGGCAAGGTGCACACTTATAAAGCACGACTAGTTGCCAAAGGTTTCAAACAAATTCATGGTATTGACTATGAGGAAACCTTTTTGCCGGTTGCCATGATTAAATCCATCCAGATTATGCTTGCGATTGCTGCATATCATGATTATAAGATTTGGCAAATGGATGTCAAAACAGCTTTCTTGAATGAAAACCTTGAAGAGGATGTGTATATAACACAACCCAATGGTTTCGTTCTTGATGGGCAAGCTGAGAAGGTATGCAAGTTGTAGAGATCCATTTATGGATTCAAGACAACTTTAAGGAGTTGGAACATTTGTTTTGATGAAGCCGTAACAGAATTCGGTTTTATTAAGGACGAAGATGAGCCCTTTGCTCACAAGGAAGTGAGTAGGAGTGTAGCGACATTCCTAGTGTTGTATGTTGATGACATACTTCTGATTCGGAATGATATATCAAACTTGCAGTCGGTAAAGACTTGGTTATCCAAGTGCTTCTCTATTAAGGACTTAGGAGAAGTAGCCTACATCCTCAGAATAAAAATCTACCAAGATAGATCACGTAGGTTGCTTAGCCTAAGTAAGAGTACATACATTGACAAGGTACTAAAGAGATTCAGTATGGAAGAATCCAAGAAGGGATTTCTTTTGATGTCACATGGTGTCTATTTGTCTAAGGATATGTGTCATAAAACACATGATGATAGAGATAGAATGAAGAGGATCCCATATGCGTCAGCAAATGGATCTATTATGTATACCATGTTATGTACTCAGATTGATGTCTCATGTGCGTTAACCACTTGTAGTAGATATCAATCAGATCCAGGTAAGCGTAATTGGATAGCAGTCAAGAACATCCTTAAGTACTTGAAGAGGACTAAAAACATGTTCTTGCTTTATGAAGGGGAAGATGAGCTCACTGTAAGAGCATACAGAGATGCTAGTTTCCCAGCGGATAAAGATGATTATCGATCATAATCAGGGTTTGTATTTTGTATCAATGGGGGTGCAGTGAGTTGGAAGAGCTCCAAGCAAAGCACTGTAGCGGACTCTACAGTGGAGGCTGAGTATATTGCATTATCCGATGCAGCCAAGGAGGTAGTCTGGATTTAGAAGTTCGTCACTGAACTTGGTGTGGTTTCCATGATTGTTGATTTGATAGATGTCTATTGTGACAACAATGGAGCGATTGCTCAAGCAAAGGAACCACGGTCTCACCAGAAGTCCAAACACATACTTAGACGTTTTCATCTCATCAGAGAAACGGTTGAGAGGAAAGATGTACAGATTAGTAAAGTGCATACTGATGACAATCTCACCAATCCACTGACGAAGCCTCTGTCATAGCAGAAGCATGAAAAACACTTAAGGCCATTTGGTATTAAATACATGAATGATTGGCTATAGTGCAAGTGGGAGATTGTTAGAGGAAGTGCCCTAGAGCCAATCAATTATTGTAAAATTGACTCTGTAATAAATGTTTATTTATCAATAAAAGGCATATTCTTCTATATCATGTATGTAATGATATATGTCCTCAGGATGGTAGAACCGTAACGAGGGTATCAAGTGTTTCAAATCTTGATAGTGAGAACCCTATGATCACATATGGTGGTCATTCTAGAAACGTCCGTAGCCCTAGTATTATTCTGACCAAGGACATAGATAATACAGTAAGGCTATCATAGTGTTGAATGACCCTGTCGAAAGGCAGTGACTGATCTCACTTGTCAAGGTTGTTTGTCGACAACCTAGTGCAATGCATGGGTGCTTGCTAGAGGCAAGTTCACTGGACAGACCCTCTAAAGGATTCCATATGGATGGTAACCCCAGTGTCTGTGGAATGAATCCTCTAACGGATGGTGGTGCATGTGATCCTTAGACTTGAGATCATTGGAGCATCTTGTGCACCAATTGGTGTAGTTTGACACTAGCCCAACGTAGTTCTATTCAGAGCTATCAATACGGATCAAGCTAATAAGGTATGCAAGTTGTAGAGATCCATTTATGGACTCAAGCAAGCTTCAAGGAGCTGGAACATTCGTTTTGATGAAACTGTAACAGAATTCGGTTTTATCCAGAACGAAGATGAGCCCTGTGTTTACAAGAAAGTGTGTGGGAGCGCAATAGCATTCCTAGTGTTGTATGTCGATGACATACTTCTGATCGGGAATGATATACCGAACTTGTAGTCGGTAAAAACTTGGTTATCCAAGTGCTTCTCCATGAAGGACTTAGGGGAAGCAGCCTACATCCTTGGAATAAAGTTCTATTGTGATAGATCACGTATGTTGCATGGCCTAAGTCAGAGTGCATATATTGACAAGGTACTGAAAAGATTCAATATGGAAGAATCCAAAAGGGGATTTCTTCCGATGTCACATGGTGTTTATCTCTCTAAGGAATTGTGTCCTAAAACACAAGATGAGAGAGATAGGATGAAGAGGATCCCATATGCATCAGCAATTGGATCCATCATGTATGCCATGCTATGTACTCGGATTGATGTCTCATGTACTTTGAGCACTTGTAGTAGATATCAATCGGATCCAGGTGAGCGTCACTGGATGGCTGTCAAGAATATTCTTAAGTACCTGAAGAGGACTAAGGATATGTTCTTGGTTTATGGAGGGGAAGATGAGCTCACTGTAAGAGGATACAATGATGCTAGTTTCCACACGGACAAAGATGATTATCGATCACAATCAGGGTTTGTATTTTGTCTCAATGGTGGTGCAGTGAGCTAGAAAAGCTCTAAGCAAAGCACTATAGCGGACTCTACAATGGAGGCTGAGTATATCGCATTATCAAATGCGGCCAAGGAGGCAGTCTGGATTAAGAAGTTCATTACTAAACTTGGTGTGTTTCCTACGATTGTTGATCCTATAGACATCTATTGTGACAACAATGGAGCAATTGCTCAAGCCAAGGGACCACGGTCTCATCAGAAGTCCAGACACATACTCAGACAATTCCATCTCATCAGAGAGATAGTTGAGAGGAAAGACGTGTAGATTAGTAAAGTGCATACTGACGACAATCTCTCAGATCCACTAACAAAGCCTCTGTCATAGCAGAAGCATAAAAGGCACTTGAGATCATTTGGTATTAAATACATGAATGAATGGCTATAGTGCAAGTGGGAGATTGTTAGAGTAGATGCCCTAAAGCCAATCAACTATTGTAGAATTGACTCTTTGTAATAATGTTCATTAATCAATAAAAGGCATTTTATTCTATATCGCGTAAATCATTATTATTGTAATATGTATTGATATATGTCCTCAAAATGGTAGAACTGTGACGAGGGTATCAAGTGTTTCAAATCTTGATAGTGAGAACCCTATGAGCACATATGGTAGCCATTCTAGAAACGTCCGTAGCCCCAGTGTTATTCTGAAGTAAGGGCACAGATAATACGGTAAGGCTATCATAGTGTTGAACAACCCTGTCGAAAGGCAGTGACTAATCTCACTTGTCAAGGTTGTTTGGTGACAACCTGGTGCAACACATGGGTGCCTGCTGTAGGCGAATACACCACAACAAGTTCACTGGACTGACCCACCAGAGGATTCCATATGCATGGTAACCCTAGTGTCTATGGAACAAATCCTCTAACGAATAGTGGTGCATGTGATCCTTAGACTTGAGATCACCGGAGCGTCTTGTGCACCGATTGGTGTAGTTTGACATTAGCCTAACGCAGTTCTTTTTAGAGCTGTCAATACGGTGGTGATTGGCTGCATCAAAGAGTGTATCAAGGCTATGGCGGATTGACAGGGGATTCATCACTCCCGGGTACGGGAGAAGTTATCTCACGGCGCAATTCAGTATATGGCAATGACACTAAAACTGTGGCCACAGTGGGATTGAGTTGTTGCTCTATTCGGTTTATAATACAGGTCATTGGTCTAGAAACTGAATACATAATATCGAGAGTAACCGAAGGTTGACAGTATTTCTATGTCTTCATCTCGTCGAGATAACATATGATAAAAGGATCGAATTGCATGGTAACCATATCTTTGACAGGTAGCTACTTTGCTGAATCCGAATCTATCGGATGGCCATGATGCCTTGCTATGGGCCAATCTTGGTCTGTGTATTAGTGAGACGATTAATTGGTGTTAGTCGCAATACTATACACTGCCAGTATGATGAGGAGCCTATGGGTCACTCACATAGAAGACAATTTAAGACTTAGAAAGAAAGAATGGCGTTTTTATCTTTTCGGGTGAAAAGGTATTTTGGTAATTTCACAGTGCAATTAAATTTGCTGAGGTCGTAGCCTTTATTTAATTTGTTAGAAAAATTAAAGAAGTGAAATTACGTTTAAATGTGTGTTCGCACATATTTAATTAAATCATCATTATTGTTAAATGTTAATTAAATATTAATTAATTTTAATTGAGATAATGATGAAATAAATTAAAATATCTAATTGGGAGTGTTTGGCAACATGAGGTGTTTGGGTTGGAGCCCAAGCCCATTCCATATGGGAATAGGGCAACTAAGTTGGCCTATAAAAGAAAAAGTGTGTGTATGATTTTAATTTGCCTTTTGAGAGAAAAGAAAACACACACAACACAAAGAAAAACACTCTTCCACGCCATTTTGGCTTGTGCCAAAATCAAAGTTTTCTTCTTGATTTCTTAAGGCCAAGGAGGATCTAGCAAATCTCTCATTAGTTCCTTGTGATTATCTTCGTGTGGACTTCTTGGGTTCGATCTTACACTTGGATCGGTAGCAAACACGTTCAGAGACAATATTGGTAGAGCCTCCAACGTGGGTATTGTAGACGTAAAAATCTACTTGTACGGAAGGGGGGTCTGATCCCGCGAGGTTAAGGCCACTAGCAATCCGCTGCACCTGCACACGTAGAGAAACAAACGCGTGAAGCGAACAGGAAACACCGGGGTGTTGTTTGCCGTAGGCACTCCGACGCTCAAGTCAGCAAGACTGAAAGAGGCTAGTATAGTGAGGGCTAGAGAGCAGAGAGGTTATCGGAAGTCTAGTCGAAGACTGTGACTAGAGGTGGGCAGGGACCGATCCCTTGCGGGCTCAGGCCTAGACCCATTTGGGACTGGTCCCTTAGGACTGGTCCCAAATGGGACCAGTCACTCATGGGCCTAGGACCGGTCCTAGGCCCTTGAGAGAAACCAGGACCCGGACCAGGCCCTAGGCCTGGTCGGGATTGGTCCCATGGGGCTTGGATAATTTTATATTCCCCCTCAATATTTTTTATATTTTGGGGGCAAAACTAAATTTTAGAGGGGGTTTTTAGTATTTTTTTAGGGGCAAAATTTATAAATTTTTTAGAGCTGGAAGATTTTTTTTTTTTATAAATTTTGTAAAATTTTATTTTAGCCCTCGTAATTTATATTTATTTTAAAATTAACAGGGGGTTTTATGTAATTTGGTAGGGGACTATATTGAAAAAATACAAATTTTTTTGGGCCCGGGCCTTGGAGGAGGGCCCAGTGGAGGGCCGGGGCCCTCCTCCTTAGGCTTGGTCCCGTTTTAGGACCGGGCCCTCCTCCTTAGGCCTGGTCCCGTTTTGGGACCAGGCCTCCTAGGTCCGGTCCTCTCAAGGACCGATTTTTGGAGCTGGGCTTTGGGGCTTGGTCCCAAATGCCCAGCTCTAACTGTGACTACGGCAGTGATGTGAAGCTCTCAAGTAGGAGCTTCAGGTGTGAATGTGTAATGTAATGTGTCCTTTGTGAGAGGGCTGACCTCTGTTTATATAGTGACTGTCTGGTCTCCCAATCCTGATGGGAGTAGGAGTCCTAGTGTCTCTCTGAACCAAACCCTAGAAGAATTAGGGCCGTGGTAGGTTGTCTTACCAGCGTCCAAATAAGAAGGTGATCTGAACAGGAAAATGACTTCAAATAGGAGATTGATCAAGAACAGGAATGTGATCAGTGGGGGCCATGGGCTCTGAACTCGCCTATAGGCCCATGAAGTGAGCTAGAACTGGGAGGCCCGGGCCTAGATGGTTTGGGCAGACCATATCTCGTATCAAATAGGTCTAATTTGGCTTGGGCCTCTTTGGGATTGGGCCTAGTCTTTTCCTCACTGGTGGTCCTGTTTTCCTATTTAGGCTAAGGACGATTTTTTGCCCTGACAATTTGTCCCCCACTCTCTGAGTTAAGAGTTTCTTAAGTCAGAGAGTAGGTAGCGATCGAGGCGAGCTCGATCTTCCTTTGTGGACGAATGATTGTCGGCATGGACGATCTGACTGTTGTAGGTGATTCTTGGTTGGACGTTGTTCGGTATCCATTCCTAATCCAGAGTATGCCATCATTACAAAGTAGTGTGCCTGATCGGTGTGAAGGGCCGAAAGGAAATAGACAACCAGGCCCCGGGGGCTCATGTGCTCATTCGGTGCGTCTAGTCAACTAGAGAGGTGAGCTGCAGTACTATAGTCGGGGTGTTCGCTCGTCATGCCGGGTCGATTGAGTTAAGGATAATATTGAAATGAAGGTTTGCTAGGTCGGAGTACATGGGCGATCGAGTGGACGAGATAGAGGACCTCGACCAAAGACTTTCCAATTGTCCGCTACGGAAGGGCGAACGGTCGAGGCCTCCTGCCTTGTTTTTCGGAAGAGGGCTCACACCGGGCTGTTCCAAGCTGATCGACCAGTCGGCCAGACCTGTCGGGCCGGCGAAGCATGGGATATTTTGAATGCCTTTGGAAGTCAAGGGTTGAGTCGGTCGGGAGGATCGGGTGATGGATTGGAAGAGGTGCGAGCTTCGATATTTGTTGCCCACTCGTCTGCTACGGAAGAACGAATGGGTGAGGCCCCTGTTTTTTTCATTTGAGAGAGCTCGAGCCATGCTGTTCGAAGCTGATTGACCAGTCGGGAGGGCTTCCTAGGCTTGTGGATCGCGGGGGCATGTTAGGTCCATTGACGAGCGTGTGCTGGCTCGGTCGGGAGGTTAGGGCAGTCGATCTAGACTTCTGTACACTGTTGCAGTTTCCTAGGTGCCACGGATGCTTGCCATGTGTTCGGCGGAGATCAAATCCTAGTCTTCGAGGTGGGACAATGAAAAGGCATTCTAACTCGTGGCCAATCGTGGGCCGCCACATGTTTTTCGCTTGTCAGATTTTCCTTTTAAAAATGAATGAATAGATCGTTTGTCTCCCATTTGCAATTTTCCTCCGTTTTTCTACAGAACCAAAGTTTTTTCTTCTGCGTTTTCAGTTTCATTTTAGCGACGGTAGCTTCTCTCGGTAGACTCCAGCTTTTTCACAGTAAACATCATTCTTTCACGACGTCTTTTTGTTTCTTCTTTGTGTTTGTCTTGGTTGTTGGTTGATGTCTTGGAAAAATAGGGTGAATTTTTTAAATTTTGAATAGTTTTGACTGGTTTTGAGGAGTTTAGAGTACATATTTTTAGAATAGGCGTGAATTTTGGTACTCCTGGGTGATTTTCCAGCAAGTTGGCTGGTTTTTTGGTGTTTTTCCGAGCGTTTTGGACGAAATCGGGAAGGCAAAGTCGAGTTAAGTATAATTTGGTTCGGTTGGTCTGCCTAACCGAATAGGGTGACAGCTTGGGGAGTTATAGGAGAGATAGGTTGTTTGGTCCATCTGACCGAGTGGAGAGGGGGCGTGCGTAGTAAAGGGGTGGTCGGTCGTCCAAACCGAGCAGATGATTTTGAGTTGGTGAATCGGTGAACAAGGGCGGATAGGCTTAGTGTTAGATTTGAAGGCGAATCGGTCACTTAGGGCGAGCGAACGAAGACTTGAACTAGGACCGGGTCGGTCGACAGGTAGGGTCGACCACGGTTTAGGAGTGAAGTTTTTGGGTAGGTCAACCTGTACTGAGGGGCGAGTGATAACCATGTTTGTGGGCTTGTTCGGTCGGTAGCTCGGGCCTAGTGGTCGCTTAGCACTTAGAATTTTTGGGAGTCAGGAGCAAGGCTTGAGTCGGTCGGTCGGGTTGGGCGATTAAGCCAACATGTCAGATTTTGAATAAGCTAGCTCGAGTGAATTGGTGGTAAACGCTGGGGATGAGTGTGAGCGTGCCCCGACCATAGATAGTGATGATGCCCGAAGAGGGCGTTCCGATTGGGGTATCGACTAGAGTTAGTGTAGCTACCCCAAGTACGAGTACTCCCGGCCCGAGTGGTTCGGGCAGGCATGGGGGAAGTGGGGAAGACTCCGAAGGAGTTGGTAGTCCATCCTCTTCTAGTAGTAGCTCTAAGGAAGAGCCAAGCCAACAGGGCAGCGGGATTTTGACTAGAGATTATCCGCCCGTGCTGAAGGATAGTGATGTGTGGCACATCCGGACCTTGTATCACATTCTGAGTTTGGTTGATATCCGGACGCCGCGGTCGTACGAGCGGGTCGATTGGGAGGCACAAGGCTAGACTAGTGTTTACGAGAAGTGGTTTCATAATGGGTTGAGGCTACCCATCCCTCGCCTCGTCTGGGAGGTATTTAACCACTTCATGATTGCCCTATCTCAGCTTATGCCTAATGCTTGGAGATTGCTGATGGCTTTGGAGGACCTCTGTGTTTGGAATCAAATGAGGTTCGGGCTGCACGAGCTGCTGTACTCGTACTTCTTAAAGGAGAATGATAAGGAGAAGGGTCGGTATCTATTGAACTTGAGGCATGATCGGTCTCACCTAGTGACCGACCTGCGGTCCAGTGATAAGAGTTGGAAGGACCGATACTTCTTCCTAAGGGGTCAGGCTGTTTTTAGAGAGAGAGGTCAGGGCGAGATCCCGATTGGTTGGCGAGCTACTGGTGAGAACTTAGTTGTTTCTTTTGTACTTTTGATTACTAAATCTTGATTGTGTTTTTTGTTTGTAGAGCTTGAGTTCAATCGGGCTGGGCAGAGTGGAGATGTCTAGGACGTTGCGACCCAAAAAGTGTTAGCCATCCCATTGGAGTAGAGGGACTGGCGAGTAGTGCTAGCAGAGTCCAACCTGAAGACCAGCATTCTTTGGGCCGGAGTAGAGGCGATACAGAGAGGTACTCACTTCCCCTCGCTGAAGCAGACTTGGGATGTGCTTTTGAGTCGATACTGCAACCATATCATTTTTGGTGAGTCCGGGCTGAACCCACTTACCGTTGGAGAGTTTGCACTTGCAGAATCATTGATGAAGAAGTTGACCATTCTGAGTGCGAGCGAATCTATCGCCCGGCGTCGAGAGAAGAGAAGGAGAAAATCCTTGGCTAGGGAGGACAGAAGAGCAGAGGATGTGTTAGCAATGCCGTCGAGTCAGCAGCCTGCAGTTGGAGCTGGGTCGTCCCAACCCGTAGTCATAGATGAGGAGGCCGGGACGATTACATTCACTATTCTGGCTAATGCGTCAACTTACTCTGATGCGACTACCATGAGTAAGCTGGTTGACTCTTTTTTGTTCCCGGCAGACGAGGCGTGTCTGAACTAGATGGGCACAGTTGTTGCGGCTGATTGGGGGGTAGCCCGCGCCGTTTAGGTATGATAGTAGTATTCGATGATTTTGTTCCTGAATTTCATTCTGATGGCAATGTCTTGTTGTGCAAGTACTCACTAGCAGTCTTCATATGAGGAAGTCTGTTGTGGCGCAGGAGAAACGGATAAGGATGTATCCAAGGCCACACCAGCTTGGCCTAAAGAGAGGCAGCAACCCGGAAGGCCGAGCAAGAGTTTCAGCAGCGTCTGAGGGATAGCGAGCATGAGTTGGAGCAGTTGAGGTGTGAGTTGGCCGAGAAGACCGTAGAGATCGAGTCTCTTAGGGAGCAGTGTATTTCCATCGCTGATGATGCTATCATCAAGGCCCGTGGTGAACTCATGCTTGAGTTCAAGGAAGGGAAGACTTCTCACTGGGATCCGGACGAAGACATCTAACTCATGCGGGAGTTGCTGGAAGAGGGAGTCAGTCATCCGGGGGGGCAGGCCGAGGAACAGATGCCTGACCTTGCTAGTCAGGCGGGGCCGTCGGATGTTGGGGATGCGAGCGATCAGGCTGCTAGGACGGGTGCTGGTGGTGCGGACATGATGACCAAGTCGGAGATGGAGGAGGCGACTCGTACTAAGGATAGTTAGCTTAGTTTTTCCTTGTATTTTGGGGCCTGCGACGCCCTTTTTCTTGGCATGTGCCTTTTTTTGTATTTTGAACTGAGCCGTTTGAGGCTATCTATGTTATACTCGGTTGTTCTAACTTCTAATGCTTTCTTCATGGATGAATGAGTTGTTCATTGTTTCTTCACTTGTAGATGCACCAAGTTGTGTTTGTTACTTTAGTATGGCCCAATGGCTAAGGCATGTAAGCCTTATGTTGGGCTAGTTTGGTGCTTTGCTTATTGCCGGTGTAAGAACCATTCACTCGATCTGGCTGACCGAGTACGAAGTCTCCTGGATTGGATGAAGTCAATCAGGAGGTGTGAATTCTTGGGTCGGACAGGTCCGATTCGAAGGTGTGAATCGTAGATTAGGCTAAGCCGATTTGACGGCGTCACTTTGTGGATCGGGTGGGGCCGACCAAAGATGATTCCATGAACCGAGCGGGGTTGATTCGAAGATGTTTTCATGAATCGAGTTGGGTCGATTCGAAGGTGTTATCATGAATCGACCGGGGTCGATTCAAAGGTGTTATTGATAAATCGGGCAGGGCCGATTTGAAGGTACGAAATTGTGGATCGGACAAGGCCGATTTGAAGGTGTAATCATGAATCGAGTAGGGTCGATTCGAAGGTGCGATTTCATGAATCGGGCATGGTCGATTTGAAGGTGTAATCGTGAATCAAGCAGGGTCGATTCGAAAGTACAATTTCGTGGATCGGGCATGGCAGATCTGAAGGTGTTAACAATAATTGATCAACCGAAGTCGTTTTGGAGATGAAAAATTTCTTAATAATACTTCATTAATATTTGGCCATGAGGCCGACTGTCTAAGAGGAGGTGGATAGGCCCACTCATCCCTTTTAAAATAAACAAGGAAAACAGAAAAAAGATAAGTTCACCTAGAAGTAGTAGCATTTGAGGTGAACGACATTCCTACTGTTATTGATGTCTTTGCCCTCGGGGGTCTGGAGTTTGTAAGCACCCTTCCCTGCTTCTTTGGTTATCTTGTAGGGGTCTTCCCAAGTGGGGTCGAGTTTGCCAGAGTTGATCTCCTTGGTGTTTTGGAAGACCCTGCGGAGGACCCAGTCGCTTATCTTGAAAGTCTGGATCCTCACGTTGCAGTTGTAATGTCAAGCGACCTGTTTCTAATAGATTGCAGTACGGATGCTCGCCCGTTCGCATAGCTCATCGATGGTGTCTAGGTTCTAGCAAAGGTTCTGGTCGTTTGATTCCTCGTCCGCCCATTGGAGCCTGGTGGACGGGACTGATACTTCGACTGGGATGACTGCTTTAGAACCGTATGTGAGGGAGAATGGGGTCTCGCCTGTTGACGAGCGAGCCGTGGTTCGGTATGACCAGAGGACTCCGGGTAGCTCATCTGCCCATGCACCCTTGGCTTTCTGTAACTACTTCTTTAGTGTCTGAATGATGGTTTTGTTTGACGACTCAGCCTGGCCGTTAGACTGGGGGTTGCGGGGGGTTGAGAAGCTCAATTTTATTCCTCACCTGTAACGCCTCACTTGAGGTACATAGTTAAGTTTTGCCGTATTGCTTGAATTTTTATTGTTTTGCTTTTATTTGGGTTGATATATTGTTAATATTGGTTGGTTGGCCCTTAGTTGAATTTTTGTTAAAGTTATTTTGAGAAAAAATATGAAGAAAATCCCTTAAACTTTCATTAGGGGTAAAATGGTCTTTTCACTCAAAATTAGTTGAAATTGTGGGGAGTGGAAAGAGATAGAATTTCATGGAGAATGTAATAAAAATAAGGGTATTATTGTAATTGACTAAGGGACATAGATGGAATTTCCAAGAAAGAGCAAGGGCAAAATGGGAAGACATGTGTTAATTGTGAGTTAATAAGGGTTTGGGTCTAGAAAACCCTTCATTCTTCTTCTCCACCGCCAACTTCTTCTCACCACTTCCTCTCAACTCTTTTTTTCAATATTTCAAGATATTTTAAGAATTTTAGAGAGTTTTTTGAGTAGTTTGGGCTAGAAACTTAATCTAAAGCACCCTAAGGTAAGGATTTTTGCTTTAGATGTGAAGTTTTGCTTTTATATATATATATATATATATTGAAGTCTTAGGGTTTTATTGTTTAAAGGTGTAGAGAAGAGACAAGCTATCAAAGGAAAGGAAAAGTGTTAGTGAAATCTCTCCATTACAAGGTAAGTAAATCCAACCAAGTTGAGTTTTGAATAAGCTTTTGAGTAGAGATTTAGAGATTGAGTAGAGATGTATGCATGTATAAATATGTATTATGCTTGTTGAGGAATTGAGTTGAGATGAGTAGCTAATTGGTGGTTGTTGGATACACTTCATGTATGAGAAGTGTTTTAATGTGTATTGAGAAATGGAAATTGAGATGAAGTTTGAGAGATGTTGTGTAAACCTATTTGGAAGTGCTTTTCTTGACAGGGATTATGATTATATGAGGGAGTTTTCTCCCATTTTGGATGGCTAGAGAATGAAGTAGAGTAGTAATTATAGTAGAGTGTTTATATGCACATGAGTTGCTTGATAAAATGCCTAAGTGAAAACATGTTACTAAACTGCCCTGTCACAGCCGTGACTTTCTGAGTGATTTTTGGGCATCTTACGGATTGAACTGGGTTTAGACCAAAACATAAAAGTTATAGCCCTGTCTCTAAGCTTTAAAACGAGATAAAATCGTAGCAATCTGATGTGAATAACTCAAGTTATGCCTTTTTGAGTGTGACCTGCGCAGAATGACGATCTTTAATGCAATAATGCATTTGTGCTTTTTCATGAGTACATTAATGAGCATGAACCATCCATATGCATTAATTATGCATTATAGAAAGAGTAGAGAACTTTGAGTGTGAGCTTTATTAAGAGAGAAAAAGAGAATAGAGTAGGTTATGCGATGGGGAACCCGTGAGTAATGGGTAGAGTATTCCCGCATGTACGCCGCATTGAGAGAGTGGCATGAGTATAAGAGAGAGAAGTGGTGTAGCCCGTGAGAGTACATGCAGATGAGGGCTACGCCCGAGAGTACCCGAGAGAGAGTTTATACGCTCACATGGCCAAGGGTTCCGAATCCATGCATAACCGAGTCCGATCGGATAGAACGAGTAGAAGTCACAGAGAACGGGAGCAAGTCCCGGCCGTGACTTACAAAAAGAGAGTTAGTAAAAAGAGTTAAGAGAAAGAGGAAATAGAGAGAAGTATAAAAGAGAGAGTAAATGAGAATTGTAAGGAAATAATTAGAGAGAGAGTTACGGGGATAGATGAGTAAAGGATTTACTTACTGAGCATTAGTTGTGCTCACCCCGTTGTTCCCTATGTTTTTGCAGGATCTAGGTGAGGATACAGTCGGATGGGCGTCGGCAAGCGAAGGGAAATGGCTACACTGTCTACCTTGTTTTTGATGCTTTTGTACATGATACAACTTTTTGTATAAAGAATGTATATGTTTAATAAAAGAAAAATTTGGGCCCAACTTTTTATGCTATCTTACATGTATTTTTACTATGCATATTTTAAACGAATGTGAGTAGAATGGAGATGTTACATTTTAGCTAGCCTGATGGTACTCACCATGCTTCCTAAATGACTATAGCCCCTGGTCTTGGGTTCGAGTGGTGGGGAAGGCGAAAGAAATCCCTTAAGAGGGGGGGAGGGGGGGAGATATTCCTAGTGAGTCACGTAGAGTGGGCCTGAGTAGAGGGGCTGATCAGCCGTGCCCACGGTGCAGATTGGGCCGTGACAATAAAAATACTCCTTTTAAATGTCACGACCCAATCTAATCGTGGGCACGGCTGGGCTGGGCTCGCCCCAGGTCCATTTTCGTGAACACTCTACTCAGTACTGTCCCCCCCCCCCCTTAAGGGATTTCTTCGCCTCCCCCACCACTCGAACCCAAGACCAAGGGGCTATAGTCATTTGGGAAGCATGGTGAGTACCATCAGGCTAGGACAGTACTGAGTAGAGTGTTCACGAAAGTGGGCCTGGGGCGAGCCCAGCCCAGCCGTGCCCACGGTTAGATTGAGTCGTGACATCACATGTCACAGAAATCCCTAAAGCCTGAACTGATGAACTGGGATCCATTGTTGGTGACGATCTCCTTCGGTATCCCGAACCTGCAGATGACATTCTTCCAGACGAAGGCTTTTACTTCTCGGTCTCTGACTTGTGTGAAGGCTTTGGCTTCAATCCACTTCGTAAAGTAGTCTGTCACAGCTAACATGAAGACTCGCTGTCCGGGTGCAGTCAGTAGTTTTCCCACGATGTCCATTCCCCACTTCATAAAGGGCCAGGGTGTGAGGATGGAATGGAGTCGCTCTGGTAGGAGGTGTGAGACAAGAGCAAACCTCTGACAACTGTTGCACTTCTTCATATAAGCGGCCGAATCGGTGCGTATGGCCGGCCAGTAATATCCAGTAGTGATCACCCGGCGTGCAAGGCTACGTCCCCTAGCATGGTTTCCACATTCGCCTTCATGTAACTTGGCAAAGACACGTTGGGCCTCCTCTGGGCTTGTGCACTTGAGGTAAGGGCCCGAGAATGATTTTCTAAGGAGTTGGCCCTCGTGTATGGTGAATCTGGCAGCTCTTGCTTTTAGTCGTCGTGCCTCGTTCTTATCAGTTAGGAGTTTGTCGTGTTCCAAGTATCTTCCTATCGGAGTCATTCAGTAGTCGGCTAGTTCAACTCCCATGGCTTCCTCTGGTGGCTTGTTTGGTTATTGTCTCTCCTAGTTGGCGGGCCACTGCATGAATAATAGAGGGACGGATGACTGGGAAAAGCATTTGAGGGCTGAGCCGAGATTGACAAGAGCATTAGCATGGGAGTTCTCCGCTCTGGGGATTTGGAAGATGGAGAACTCATCGAATTGCGCATGCAGCTTCTTGACCATGCTCAAGTAGGATGTCATCTTCGAGTCGCGTACTTGATACGTGCCTTGCAGTTGATTGACCACAAGCTGGGAATCAAACTTCACCTCTAGTTTCTTTGCTCCAATTTCTTTGGCTAAGGAAAGTCCAGCTATGAGGGCCTCATATTCGGCTTCGTTGTTCGTGCACTAGAACCCACATCGTATTGCCCGCTGGATGATGTCTCCTTTTGGCACAACCAGTACCACTCCAAGTCTGCTTCTATTTATGTTACTCGAGCCGTCCACTAAGAGAGTCCACTTGGAGGGTGATCCCTCGTTCATGTATAATAACTCACTTTCTGCTTGGGTGGTGGTATTCAGGGTGAAATCAGCAATGAAATCAGCCAAGGCTTGGGATTTGATGGCGGTGCAAGGCTCGTATGATATGTCGAACTCACTGAGCTCTACTGTCCACTGCAGGAGTCGGCCTGATAGCTCTGGTTTGTGCAGTATCTTCTTGAGTGGGAAAGAGGTGAGTACAACTATTGAGTGGCACTGAAAGTACGGCCTGAGCTTCCTAGATGCATGGATGAGGGCGAGGGCTAATTTTTCCAGCTGACTGTATCGTGTTTTTGCGTCAATGAGTGACTTGCTTACATAGTAGACCGGCAACTGCTTCGTTTCTTCTTCCTGAACTAGTACTGCTGAGATGGCTATCTCTGAGACCTTTAGGTAAGAGTAAAGCTTCTCCCCGTTCACAGGTTTGGAGAGGAGCGGAGGGGAGGTTAGGTACCTCTTTAGCTATTGCAAGGTTTCTTCGCAGGAGGAGGTCCACTCGAACTTCTTAGACTTCTTGAGAGCATGGAAGAAGAGATGACACTTGTTGGCTGACCTGAAAATGAAGCGGCTCAAGGTAGCTACCCGTCCTGCGAGGCGCTGGACGTCTTTGACGCAAATTGGAGACGGTATACTAAAGATTGCTCTAATTTGGTCGGGGTTGGCCTCTATCCCTCGTTAAGTCACCATGTAGCCCAAGAACTTACCTGACGAGACCCCGAATGAGCCCTTGACTGGATTTAGCTTCATGTTGTACTTTCTGAGGATGGCGAATGCTTGGCTAAGGTGGTCGAGGTGCTGTTCCGCCATCAGTGACTTGACGAGTATGTCATCGATGTATACCTCCATGGTGTCTCCGAGGTACTCGACGAACATCTTGTTGACTAGCCGCTGGTAGGTGGCCCCGGCGTTCTTTAGGTTGAATGGCATCACCTTATAGTAATAGGTTCCCCTTTCCATGATAAAGGCTGTCTTCTCTTGGTCGTCCGGGTGCATCAAGATCTGGTTGTACCTTGAGAAAGCATCCATGAAATTAAGGAGCTCGTGACCTACGGTCGCATCGACCATCATGTCAATATGTGGGAGCGGGAAGGAATCCTTAGGGCAGGCTTTGTTTAAGTCCGTGAAGTCGATGCACACTCTCTATTTCCCGTTCTTTTTCTTTACGACCACGACATTCGCCGGCCATTTGGGGTAGTGGACCTCTTTGATCATACCATTGCTCAGGAGCTTCTCGACCTCTTCGTTGACGATTCGGTTACGCTCTGGTGTGAATTTCCTTCTCTTTTGTTTCATTGGTTGGTGATCTGGGTCTACCTTGAGCTGGTGGACCATTGCTTCCGGACTGATTCCGGTCATATCGGCGTGGGACCAGGCAAAACAACCTTGGTTCTGTTTGAGGAATTCTATTAGCTTCTCTCTTGTCTCGGGCTTGAGGCGGGACCCTATGTGTGTCTTTCTCTTGGGATCATCCGGATGTATCTATACTTCATCCAACTCTTCCATAGATGGTTGATCCAGATTGGTCGGTGGGGTTGGATGAGACTGTAATTGCTACGAAGAGTTACCCTTGCCTTTGAAGGCATTCTTGTGGCAATCCCTAGAAGTTTTGGGGTCACCCTTGATCTCTCGTACCCCCCACTTGGTTAGAAATTTGATCGTCTGGTGGAAGGTAGAGGGGACTACCCGCATATCGTGGATCCAAGGTCGGCCCAAGATGATGTTGTATGGCAAAGGGCAGTCGATTACCAGAAAAATGGTATGTTTGTTCACTCCGTCGATGTAGATAGGGAGGATGATCTCCCCGATAGTATACTTCTGCTCAGAGCTGAAACCAACTAGCAGCGTCGGTCGCCTATTGATGTTTGCCTCTTCCAGTCCCATAGCCTTCACTACTTCGAGGAATAGGATATTTGCTAAAAAGCCTCCATCTACGAATACTCTTTTCACTAGGATGTTGGCGACCTGTAGGGAGATGACTAGAGCAACATGATGAGGAGTGGCCAAGGTGACCGGCTTGTCATCTTCAAATTGAATTACTTGATGAGTGTGTGACCGTGAGACCGGATGGATGGACTGGACTTAATGGTGGTGGTTGGCTCTAGCATATCGCTTGGCTGATGAGTAACTTACCCCACTAATCTTTGATCCTCCGGAGATGAGCGAACAGAAACCTTTTGGTGTAGGTTCTCGCGGAGGTGGTGATGGTTCTTTTGAACTTTTATGGCTAATGGTGTTCTTCCCCTTATCGGTTAGCAGATCCCGGAGATGTCCCCTTTTTAGAAGTGCAGCGACCTCTAGTCGTAAGGCGATGAAGTCTGCGGTGTTATGCCCATGATCGCCATGGAACTCGCACTATTGGGTCTTGTCTCTCCTTGCCTTGGGATTGAGCTTGCCTGGCCACTTAACAGTGGATCCCATTCCCTTCATAATCGCAACGACCTAGGTTGGCTCGACATTGAGGCTGTATTCTGGTATTTTGTACCGGTTTGATCCAAACTGTCTGCTCTCGGTTCTTGTCGACTGGTGATCATACGGTTTCCTAACTCTGCTGGAATTGAGTGCTGGGGGTTGGTAGCGGTGCTCCGCTGGCCTGTGCTCTGGCTTCCTATCATTCCGCCTTGAATCATATTTGGAGTGAATCGTTCGGTTTATCTCATCCTCCTCCCATCTTATTTGGATCACTGCTCGGGCCAGGGCGTTTTCCATTGTGGTGCAACCTAGCTTTGTAAGTTCTTTGTATAGCTCTTCGTCTAGGAGAAGACCCTTCCTGAAGGCATCTACGACTGTCTCAGGGTTACATGTAGGGATGGAGATCATCTCTTTGTTAAACCTGCTGACATACTCTCTCAACGGCTCGCCCCTTCTCTGGTATACTCTGTATAGGTCGGCCGATAGCTTCTCGAGTTTCTAGCCATTGGCGAACTGTTCCACAAATGTGTCGGTGAGTTGAGCGAATGAGTCGATGGATCCATTCGGGAGATTCGTGTACCATTGGAGTGCTGGGCTGGATAAGCTCGAACCAAAACTTTTGCACATATAGGCTTCCCTAAGCGGTCGGGGTATTGAGACGGTGAACATCCGCTACTTGTACGAGGCTATGTGATCGTCCGGATCGGTTGTGTCATCGTACAGTTTCATGTTGGGGATGGTAAACCTCTGAGGCATGTCGGCTAGGGCGATCTCATCCACGAAGGGTGAATCCGCGTAACAATGGGGCTTGCTCTTCTTGGTTGGGACAGGCATTCCTGGAATGCGTCGCATCATTGCTTCCACATCGGCCAATTTCTTGGCTAGTACCTATTCCATAGGAGAAGGGGACGCCACTAGGTCATCCCGTATGACCGGGTCAGCCTTTGCAATTGTCTTTGGTACATTCCATTGGGTCATCCCTCATGGGGTAGTCTGATGAGTTGTTCCTTCGTGCGTTCCCTGGTAGCATAGATCTTCGTTCATTCCTTCTGGTTGGATGACTCCCATGGTAACTGTTCTGGTGTTTCGCCTTACATGAATGGTCAGGGGAGTCCTCTGATAGTCATTCGGTTGGTCAAGATGGATGGGCTCGGGTGCTGTTGTTTGTTTAGTTTGGTTGTTCATCCCGTGAGGATGAGCCGAGCCAAGCCGAGTGGAGTATGTGTTGGGATGGTTGACTGGAGGTAAGGTGGGATGGTTAGATTGGGCTGGTCTTGTGGATGAGGACTTTCTGCAACTGGATCGTCTTGATCTTGATGTTGGGATGAATCGGCTGAATGATGTTCTACATGCATATCTTTATCTCCATGAATCAGGACAGAATCGTCGACCGCAGATGAGTTTAATGGACGCGGCCTTTTGCTGGAGACCAAGGGTCGGTGCTCTGGAGTATGGAGAGCTTGCATGGATGGAACAGGGGCGCGGAACCGATTGGGGGGTGCCTGGCCAGGCAGGAACTCTAGATCATAGAATTGACTCACCTTCTCCTTAACAGATTGGTTTTCTGACCTGATGGATGCGTTTTCGGTCTAGATTGCATTGTTCTCGGCTTCCAATGCGGCTACCTTGTCCGAGTTCTGTTGCATGAGGGCGGTCAGAGCCTCCAATTTGGCCTCGAGGTCTGGATTAGCATTGTTGGAGTTGTCAGCCATGGAAAGTTCCTCTACGTAGCAAGGTTCATTGAGCCGAATGATTGCTAGAGGCCCCACGGTGGGCGCCAAACTGTAGACGTAAAAATCTACCTGTACGGAAGGGGGGTCTGATCTCGTGAGGTTGAGGCCACTAGCGATCTGCTGCACCTGTACACGTAGAGAAACAAACGCGTGAAGCAAATGGGAAACACCAGAGTGGTGTTTGCCATAGGCACTCCGACGCTCAAGTCAGCAAGGCTGAAAGAGGCCAATATAGTAAGGGCTAGGGAGCAGAGAGGTTACCGGAAGTTAGTCGGAGACTGTGACTACGGCAGTAATGTGAAGCTCTCAAGTAGGAGCTTCGGGTGTGAAGGTGTAATGTAATGTGTCCTTTGTGAGAGGGCTGGCCTCTGTTTATATAGTGACTATCTGGTCTCCAAATCCTGGTGGGAGTAGGAGTCCTAGTGTGACTCTGATGTAAACCTTAGAAGAATTAGGGTCGTGGTAAGCTGTCTTACCAGCGTCCGAATAGGAAGGTGATCTGAACAGGAAAATGACTTCGAATAGGAGATTGATTAGGAAAAGGAATGTGATCAGTGGGGGCCGTGGGCTCTGAACTAGCCTAAAGGCCCATGAAGTGAGCTGGAACTGGGAGGCCCGTGCCCAGATGGTTTGGGCAGGCCATATCTCGTATCAAATGGGACTAATTTGGGTTGGGCCTCTTTGGGATTTGGCCTGGTCTTTTCCTCACTGGTGGTCCTGTTTTCCTATTTGGGCCAAGGACGATTTTTGGCCCTAACAGGTATGAGTCTAAACTTTAGATTTATTTTCTACAGATTCTTATAATATATATAAACTGTAATTTTTGTGCCCTGATTTTGGGTTCTAAGGAACGATCCATTGTTGTAAATTTTTTGTTTTTCCACTGCGCAACTGGGTCGTTTCCTAACAGCGTTGTCTTCATTTATAATTGTGTGAGCATCTGAGGTACATGACAATTTGCATGTACTTTCAATATGATGGATGACAGATCTTAACCATACGCATTCTCGGCTGGCTTCGTGAAGCGTAAGAATCTCGGAGTGGTTGGAAGAAGTGGCAACCAATGCTTGTTTTTTTTACCGCCATGATATTGCAGTACCATTATAAGTGAAAACATATCCCATCTACGAGTGAGCTTTGTGAGGATCAGAAAGGTACTCAGCATCTGTATAGCCAACTAATTTAGGATCATTATCAGACTTCCTTGGATAAAATAATCCTATGTCTTTTGTTCTAGTGAGGTAATGAAAGACATGTTTGATCCCATTCCAATGTCGGCAAGTTGCTGTAGAGCTAAATCTTGCCAACAGATTCACTACAAATGTATGTCTGGTCTCATACACTGTGCCAAATATAATAATGCGCCTATTGCATTTAGATATGGTACTTTAAGACCAAGTATCTTTTCGTCGTCTTCTTTAGGACGAAATGGATCATTTTTAGGATTAAGAAACCGAGCCACCACTGGGGTACTTAAGGGGTGAGATTTATCATATTAAATCGCTTAAGGATTTTTGTAGTCTAATATGATTGATGGAGCAAAATTCCATCTGAACAATGCTCAATTTGCAGGCCGAGACAATACTTTATTTTCCCTAGATCCTTCATATTAAATTCTCTTTTTAAGTACTTAGCAGCTTTTGTGGCCTCTTTAGAATTTCCTATTAAGTTCATGTCATCAACGTATATGCCACAATTGCAAATCCTGATTCTAACCTTTTTATAAAGACACACGAGCATACAGGATCATTGATGTATCCTTCCTTCATCAGATACTCACTAAGACGATTATACCACATCCATCCTGATTGTTTCAACCCATATAACGATATTTGCAATTTTATTGAATACATGTTCCTTTTATTTGCTTCTAGCACCTTGAATCCTTCAGGGATTTTCATATAGATATCAGTATCCAGTGTACCATACAAATATGCAGTGACAACATCCATGAGACGTGTACCGAGTCCTTTTGAGACTAGTAAACTAATCAAGTATCGAAATGTGATAGCATCCATCCTTGGTGAATATGTCTCATCAAAGTCAATTTCGGGTCTCTACAGGAAACCTTGAGCCACTAGTTTGGCCTTATACCTAGCAATCTCATTTTTCTCATTTCGTTTCCTTGTGAATACCCACTTGTATCCTACGGGTTTTACATTTTTAGGCATTTGAACTACAGGTCCTAATACATTACGTTTTGCTAAGGAGGTTAATTCTACTTGAATTGCTCTTCCCATTTTGGCCAATAATGTCTTTGTCGACATTCATCAACAGAATGTGGCTCAAACTCATCATTCATAATTTTAGTAGCTACTGCGTATGAGAATATGTTATCAACAATAGTTGTCTCATGATTCCACATTTCTTCAGAGTGAGCATAGTTTATAGAAATTTCTTCATTTCTGTGTTCTTGTATTCCTTCAGGGATTTCTTCCTCTTCAGGGGCTTGTGTCCTTTCAGGGACTGTTAACTCTTTTGGAGTTGGTTTAGAAAATGTGGAATTGTCAATTATTCCAATATTGTCAATATTGACACCTATTTGATTATGTGCATTTTGTTTCCTAGGAACAGTATCCTTGGCTCCAACTTCTGGCGTGTAATAGATGAATCGATCGCTGCTCATAGGAATTGTTCGTTGGTAACATCAATCTTTGCTGGTGTATTGACAGCAGGAATGTATGATCTCATTATTTTTGCTGCATCTGTAAATGCATCAGATATTTGGTTGGCAATATTTTGTAAATGTGTTATTCTTTGCACTTCAATTTCAGATTAAGATGTGCGAGATCTAAATAAGACATAGAATTCACTTTCCAGGAAAGTTCAAGCCTTACTTCAGGAAGCTTTACCTTTTTCCCTAAAGATGGGAATGTTGTCTCATTAAAATGGCAATCCACAAAACGTGCGGTAAACAGATGGCTCGTCAAGGGCTCAAGATATCTGATGATAGATGGTGAGCCATAGCCAACATATATTCCCAAACAACGTTGGGGTCCTATTTTGGTGCGTTGAAGGGGTACAATTGGAACTTGCACAACACAACCAAAAGTTCTTAAATGGGATATATTAAGTTGATGTCCAAATACAAGTTGTATTAGAAAGTATTGATGATATGCAGTGGGCTTTGGGTGAATTAACGTCGCAACATGTAAAACAACTTGAGCCCAGACAGAAGTTGGTAATTGCGTACATAATAGGAAAGTTCTTGCAATTAATGGGATACGTTTTATAAATGACTTTGCCATACCATTCTGAGTATGTGCATGTGGTATTGGGTGCTCAACATCAATTCCCATTGTTGTACAATAGTCATCAAATGTCTTTCAGGTAAATTCACTAGCATTGTCCAGACGTATTTCTTTAATTGGGTAATCTGGAAAGTGCGCCTGTAATCTAATAATTTGTGCTAGCAATCTAGCAAAGGCAGCATTACAGATTGATAGCAGACAAACATGTGACAATCGTGCCGATGTGTCAATCAGTACCATAAAGTAAATTCACTAGCATTGTCCAGACGTATTTCTTTAATTGGGTAATATGGAAAGTGCGCCTGTAATCTAATAATTTGTGCTAGCAATCTAGCAAAGGCAGCATTATAGATTGATAGTAGACAAACATGTGACCATCGTGCCGATGTGTCAATCAGTACCATAAAGTAGTAGAAATGTCCACTTGGTGGATGAATAGGTCCACATATGTCCCCATGAATTCTTTGTAAAAAATGATGGGGGTTCCAAACCAACTTTAGTGATGGATGGCTTTAGTGCCAATTTGCCTTGTGAGCAAGTAATACAAGCACTCTCATTAGGTGATAGAATCTTCAGGTTTTTTAATGGGTGCCCATGTGACTTTTCTATGATTCTACGCATCATAATGGATCCTAGGTGACCAAGACGGACGTGCCAAATCTTAAAAAGTTCAAGATCATTGAACTTCTGGTTCATAACTGCATAGACTTCAAGATGTTTCAGGAATGTGTAATATAACCCTGATAAAATATTTTCTATCTCGAAAGATGGTGTGCGTCGTTGCACTGTTTACTATACAAATGTCTCCATCACTACTGGATATCGATGTTTCATTTTTGAATTTATCCTTTAAAGAATTTTTTTTTTTTTTTTTTTTTAAATTAGTGAGGATGTTTACATAACTTAAGGAGGTACAAACAAGACAAAAATATTCATCAAAAATACATAGTTGAAAAACATGACAAAAGTTACAGAAATCCTGGAAATCATAGGCATTTTCATAACTACTCTAATATTCCATATCGGCATCTCCAAAGAAATATGAGACATTAAGGCCAATCAGATCAGTGTTATCAATATGATTTGACTTAGGGGCATCTGTTAGGTTTGTCTCTATCTTTTTGTTCTTAATCGATGCTTGATACAATTCCACCAAGTGCTTGGGTGTACGGCAGGTACGTGACCAATGGCCCTTTCCTCCATATCTATAGCACTTGTTTTCATTATTCTTGTTCTGTGAGTGGTTTCTTTCATTTTTTTTATTTAGTCTTAATCCACTTCGGGTGGTGCAACTGAAATTTCTTGTTATGACCACCTCTGGGTTGATAGTTATTTTGCCCATGACCTTGACCTGGACCTCGCCTATGCCCACGATGATTACTGCTAGTCGTTGTGTTCACTTCGGGGAACAGTTGGGAACCAGTGGGGCGAGTTTGGTGGTTTCTTAGCAACAGTTCATTATTTTGCTTGGCCACAAGTAAACAAGAAATTAATTCAGAATATTTCTTAAAGTTATGCTCCTTATATTACTGCTGTAGGAGCATATTCGAGGGGTGGAAAGTGGAGAATGTTTTTTCCAACATATTTTCTTTAGTTATTTTCTCTCCACATAATCTTAATTTAGAGACAATCCCAAATAAAGCAGAATTATATTCACTGACAGATTTATAGTTCTGTAGACGTAATGAGTCCAATCATATTGAGCCATTGGGAGTATTACTGATTTGTTATGTTCAAATCTCTCCTTCAAATTAGTCCACAATTGGAATGGATCTTTTGTATCCTTATACTCAGCTCGTAGCCCTTCTTGGATATGATGCCAAAGGAAAATAGTAGACTTTTATTTGTCCTACAGGGACGCCATGTTTCCTTCCTTAATGACTTTACCCAATTTCATAGATTCCAGATGGAGAGTAGTGTCTAGGGCCCATTCATCATAGTTTTTTCCATCTAGTCTCAGGGCGTGGGTGTTGAGTTGAGAGAACAAAGATGGAGGGACGAGAGAGTGAGATTGAGAGATTGTGGTGGTCGGCAACCGGTGGGTGTTGAGTTGACTATTGAGAGATCAGAGATAGAGAGACGACTCAGACGAGAGAGTGAGATTGAGATTTGAGAGATTTTAGTTTTAGGTTTAAGTTTGGGGATTTGTAAAACGGTGGCATTTCGATGAACATTCGGATTGGATATGGATATTCGATTGTTTGGGACAACCAATCCGTGTCTAATTCAAATATTTGGATTTCTCTATTTTTAATCCGAATATGATCTAGATTTTAAAATATCCAATTTTTTTTTTTAATCTGATTGGATTGGATCTAGATCGGATACTAGTTTTGGATAATTTTGCACACCCCTAGTAACACCCACTCTTAACCACTGTTAGAATGACCAAGTATAAAAGGAGCATATAACCTTTGTTTCAAGGGACGATTCCAGCATTAGTAAAGCTACATAGGAAAATGCACTGATCTTTTAGAGAGAGTTAAGAGTTGATAGAATACAAGAACTGAACGTCTTTTTTTCATACTTGCAGGCCTCATTCGACCCTGTAACACCGCGCAATAATAATATGACAATGGATGTAGGTTTGGTTCTCATAATCGTAGAACCACTATAAAATCTCTTGTGTTCTTTACTGTATTACATTGCTTTAGTGACCTTACTGGTTACCCATAACCATAGGTACATCTTGCCCAGTCTTTTCAAAGGCTGGTCGGGCATCTTTGGTTGGTACGATTTATCCCATCATCAATAGATAAGAATAAACGACATGTTCACACCTGAGGTTTAACGAAATGGCGAGTTGATACCCTTTATTCCAAATTCCCACCCTTAATTGCCTGTTAGGTTCTAACAAAGATACAAAAGGTGCTACTTCTAAACTGCCGTCGACAAATAAATTAATAATTTATTTTTTTACCTCCAAATGAGTAGAATTAGAAAAATAATCATCTTACTTCTAAATTTATTTCAAAAACACCATCTTCTTCAACTTTCACATCATCCCCATCTCCAACCACTATCGCCACCACCTAGCCACTGCCGTCACTGCTACCTAGCCAAATTAATAAAAACTAGGAAAATCCACCCAACACCCTCTTCAATCCAAACACACCTAACCCTCTAAATTTTCTTTCAATCCAAACAAACTACAAAAAACATACTAACTTGGGCCTTTTATCAAGTAGGTGGTGGGTGGGATTTCGGGCTTCGTTTTCCGATGAACAGGAAGTCAACAACGGCCAAAAAAATACCCATGCAAACTATAACACAAGGAGAATCTGTTGGTGCAATCTAATGATGTTGGTTACTCTCCGATCAAACAAAAAACTACCGAGAAGATACCCAAAATCACAAGGTGGCAAGTGTGGGAGTGGTCAGAAAAGTGAGTGATGACAGCAATTGAGGGTATGGGTTTTGTAGAGGAGGTCGTGGGGAGTCTAACGATGGTCTCCAAAGTTATTTTGGAGTTTGAGATCGGTCGGAAAAAGCCAAAACTGACAACTTGGGTGATGGTAACACGAGTCTCTTCTTGCTAATGTGAGCCCAACTTCAGCCAAAAAGAGCACCGACACACGTTAGTGTGCTAATGTGAGCCTCGCTATAGTGAAAAGTTGAGAGACATGGGAAGGGAAGGGAGAGAAAAAATAAAATTACCCTTTTAGCCTTCAACTATTAAAATAAAGGAAAAAATGTTACTTTAAGGGTGGGAGTCTGGAATAAATGAAATCAGAGATATCAACTTGACATTTTGCTAAACCTGAGGTGAGAACATGTTGTTTGCTCTATAGATAAATAAAAAACAACTAATTAGACCCAGTGGTGAAGTGGATTTTTTGTGCAATACAATTATAATTTTTCTAAAGTCACAAGTTAATAAATTTTTTTCATATATTAAAACCTTAATTTATTAAGTTTGTATAAAATGAGTTTTATTTAATCATAATCTAAAATATAATTTGTTTTTTCGTTTAATTATTAGATTGTGTAATTACATTTATATATGATAGACCTTATTTTATAATCCAAAACTTAATTTAGTTTGTTTTTTGGATTTAATTATCTGATTGGGTATATTTTCGTTTAATATATATATATATATATGTACGTTTAATTATTTGAGGGGATGATTGTAATTCTTTAAAGCATTGAGGACACACTTAAGAAGCTACGGATGTTTTGAAAATCCAAGGGAGGGTGCAGGCCCTTCCTGGGCTTGAATTGGCTCGGCCACTTATTGGACCTAATACAAGATCATACAAACATGGAAGTGATATTTTGGAAATTCTTAAAGGCCTAAATATTTTCCGCTTAATCATGCTTAATCTAATAATAAACTATACAATAAAGATTGGCTCACAACCCAATCTCACAACCCCGACGTGGCAACTCGCAATCGTTCAGCTCACAATTAGTCAGACGGGAAAATTCATCAGAAACCAATTGTGAACTATCACGTCAGGGTTGTGAGATTGAGATGTAAGTGTAGTATTACCCTAACCTATAACAACTGTCTTTTCATTTTAACTTAATATCTAACTTCAATGAACTCTTAAAATTCTTTTTAATCTATCGTTTAAATGTAACACAATCAATAAGCCATTAAAACTTATAGAACCAATTTTTAATTAAGGTAGATGGTTCTGTAATTGTCATGGACAACAAAAAATTCAAAGAAAAAAAATTTAAAAAAAAAAAGTACACTTGCAAGTATGACATGAAAACTTACCTCACCGGTAAAGTAATAGTCCAATTTTTAACAAACCCATCTACCTAAAACATATACCAATTTTTCTAAGTGGGATGAAGAAAATTTTTAACGAACTCACCGGTGGAGTAATCCCTTCATGATTCTTCTCAGTGGAATGAATAAAACAACTAGTCAATCACCTTGTAGAGTGAAAAATAGCCGATTGAGGTTTTGCCTATAAATTTTATTAATTTTTTTTATTTTTGTGATAAAGAAGAAAAAGAGCTATTGTGTGTGATTTTTCCATCAAGCTCGGAGAATTGCGACATTATAGCTCGATTCAAAATTAGTTCGACTCAATTGATTGTCCGACCTAGCATAAGCTCATCGAGTTGTAGCTTGACCTAACACAAGCTAATCGCGATCAATCCTTACAGTTTTTCAACCAGCTCACAGATAACTTCAGATCCTAGATATCTCGGAAGGGTTCAGATGATAGCAATCTTGGCGCAATCTCAGCGCTCAATCGTGAGAATATCAGAGTTGCATTTCAATCTTAATTGTAATCCCTTTATTTTCGCTCTTTCCTTTGTACAAAATCTGTATATAAACCCACTCCAACGATGAGAAAGGGGTTAGAAAAATCATTCTAGGATTATTATTGTAACCTCTCACAACAAATACAAGAATAGTGGACGTAGGCTCAAGAGTATAACTCACCGAACCACTTTAAAAACTCTCTGTGTTATTTGCTTTATTGTTTCCAATTCATTACATTGTTGGTTACCCGTAATCACGCACACATTTGTTCCGATTCCACTAAGATCAATCAGATCGCTCTAGTTGGTGCAAATCTTGTATCAACATTTTGGCGCTAAATCACTCAAGGCCCACAATGGTTCAGAATTTCTGGTAAATTTCAGAATTTCTTCCAGATTTTTGAATTTCTGGCAAATAAACCCCAATGACCTGATCACTCAAGGCCCACAATGGTTCAAACTAGATCAAACACCACTACTGGAAACCACGATAATGTGGAGACCACCCATCAGGTGGTGCATCATGTAATTTCTCACTAGGCAAGTATTCACTGAGTATCCTATAGAGAGAATCCAAAGAATTGCTAGCTTGGTGTTTGTCTAAAAAATTTATCCTTAACCCAATTATAAAATACTATTACACAATAAATATTTCTCACATATATAAAAATAATAAGAATCATTTTCTAATGAACCGAAAAGCATGAAGATGTTCTCTAAATATTATTACGACCAAAAATACATACATAAATCCACATTAATTCCTTCACTGAGACAGTGTGTGAAACCCTCTCGCTAACTTGACGTCTCCCGACCGCTACAATCTAATACCTGCAAAAATAAAGAAAGCAACAGGGTGAGCTATAAATGCTCAGTAAGTAAATCAAATCGAACTATGCTCTTACTTCGCTGTCCCCGTTTTCGCTGTACTGCTTCTAAATTTCTGCTTGCTTTCTCTCTTTATTCTCAAGCGTATTATTAACATTCTTCTATTTTTCTCAAATCTTTCTAAATCTTTCTAGTGTTGTGCTATTCTTTATCATTTTATTTCTCTTCTATGCTAGATTATATCTTTCTGTTTCTTTCTCTACTCAACAAATCGCTAAGTTTCCTTGCTATTTGTCATGTTTCTAATTTCTATTCTTTTCTAGCATATATCTAATTTCTTTTCTATTCTCGTAGGCTTCTATTTTCTTTTCTTCTCTATTTTCGTGGGCTTCTATTTTCTTTTCTTCTCTATTTTTATTGGCTTCTATTTTCTTTTCTTGGCTAGTCAGACATGCAATAATAAAATAAACTCTTTAATCTATGAATAAATGCATAAGATGCAATGCACATAAAATATCTGATGCATATGCAAATGATCATGTTTGTATTCTTTCTGAAAATTCTTTTCTAATTCTTTCTGAAATTCTTTCTGTTTTCTCTTTCTTATTCTATTTTTCTTTCTTTTTCTCTTTATGTATTCTATTTTGGTTGGCCGATCAGACTAGGCTAAGCCATGGATTTGGAGGCCGTGTGAGCGTATTCTAAAATTCTTTCTGGGTACAGTCCTCATCCACATGCACTTCTAGCGGACTGTGCAATTCTGTTTTCTATTCTGAGGCCGCTCACTGATGGCGGCGTGCATGTGGGAAACTTTTGCATCTCTGTCGCCACTAACTAACGCAGTGAATGCTCACAGGTTCCCCATCACAACAGCCCTCTGAAAACATGTTTTGTAAATCTGAAAAATAACTAGCTAGACATTTTCCAATAATTTTAAAATTTCTGAAATACATGATATGCTGTGTCATGTATTTATATGTTGTCTATGCATGATCCCAAAATACGTGTCTGACTTTGACATGTATTCTATTAATTATAAGGCTTTTATTTCTATATTTTTCTGGAAAACCCAAAGTTCTATTCTAGTAACACACTTAACTTAAACATTTTCTATTTTATTCTTTATTTTTGAATTCTATGCATCGTGTGTACGTACGCGATTCTATAATTTCTACATAATTCTGTAATTCTTCAATTCTATCATGCTATGTAAAATGTACATGTACACAATTACATTATCTCTTACAAATTCTACTCTTCTATAATTCTATTAGTGAGATATTAAAATGGCACAATTTAACTAGGGAATGAATTCTACGTTTTGGGCAATCTAATTTCTTCTACAAAAATCTATGCCACAATTTAGGTATTAAGTCTACTAACTTGCCCAATTATGCTACTAGATTTTCTCAAATTTATATATATATATATCACATAACCATGTTATTAAACTACTCTCTAATATTTTCTAATATTACAAACATGCCTTGTACAACTTTCTAAATACAAATTTTAATAACATAAATTTGCGTTCTCTTAACATGACCATCAACATTGTTATACATGCCCTTCTTTCTTCTTTTCTTTTGGCTACATTCTATACATTAATCTATATTGCCATATTAATCATTGTAAATACAATCTAAAATATTGCACAACATATATACTTTGGCTAAATTCTAATTTCCTTCTAACATTCTTAACTAAACTTTTGCCCAATACAACATGTTCTCAAGATCTTCTAGCACAATTCTATAGCTTGTAATATATAATAAGGCATGAAAACTATACTCATACCAATCAATTTCTAAAATGGTCATGTATTTAATACATAAACCAAACTTCTATTTCTTTGATGCTTCTTTTAATATCTATACTTGGAAAAGCTTTTCTATTCTTTATACAATAAAATCACTTATTACATATTGTTTATAACTAATCTCAAAACAAGAAACAACAATATACTCATTTGGCCAAGCCATTCTTTGAATGATCTTTCTAATTTCAAGCATACAAGCTTGACAATTTATTGTGGCATATTGTAATATTATAATATAATCACCCATCTTTTACTATCATCAATACTACACTATTGCAACAATTTAATATGCAAATCTTGCCATCACTTTTCTAAAGTCATAAGTTTCAAAAATCATAATTCAATGACTAAATACAATATGCCATTCAAACTAATGCTAAAAGTTCAAGCAACTTGAAACATGCACTAAAGGCCATTCATTTCATTGAACTAACATAACCAAGTGTTATTCTAAATTTTGACATAACAAAATGCACTCTTAAACACTTAAACTTATACTTGGTCAAGTCTAATACAACCTTTTAACATCAATTCTTTCCTTTCTCAAACAATATCTTTAACAATATTTGATAAATTGATGCATGAATTTCTTTTTGAAATTTCACTAAACACTTTACATGCACATATAAGTACATGGCTGGCCACACCTCCACATCTCTCCAAATACCTTAAAGTTGGAAGAAAATTCAACAAAAATTCAGCCCCTATTCTGGCCGAATTCAACACTTCCAAATTCCAACATCAACTCTTCAAAATTTCATCCAAGGTTCAACCAAAACATCACATCTACATAACTACTCATCTTGGCTGAACTTCTACACATTATTCTCCATCAAACAAGCATCTAAATAACCAATACTTCTTATCATACATCATACACAAACACTCAATAATCAACTTACACATATACTACTCAAATTAAAGCTTAGATTGGGTTTACTTGCCTTGAATTTGTACAACACTAATGATTCAACCTTCCTTTGCTAAAATTCTTCTCCTCTTGGACCTAAATCATGTCAAAACATAAGAATTCAAAACTTTAAAACTTAAATACACACTTTTGTGCTAGAATCTTACCTTTGGATGCTTTAGGATTGAAAGTCTACAAAAAATTAAGCTAAACCATATGAATTCTCTTTGAAATTTGATGAAGAAGCTTGAGAGAAAATGGATGAGAGGTGGCGTGCTTAAGGTATGAGAATGGCTAGGGTTTTGTCAATTGAAGCCTTATAACTAATAAAATACATATACATATATATATTCCCATTTTGCCCTTGTACTTTCTAAGAAATTTCATTTATGTCTTCCAGTCATTTACCTAATTACCCTCATTTGTATCATCTTCTTCACATTATTTTGCTTCCTTACACTCACCACTTTTTCATCTAGTTGTAAGTGAAAAGACCATTTTACCCTTATTCTTTAATTTCTTCCTATTACTTTATAAACACATATTTATCTCGGCATCACATCACGTGTATTTTCCATAATCTTTCTGCCACTCTATTCTCATGGCTAACACACTTAATACATTATATTTATCATACTCACTTTTCACTTGAACACGTGATTCTATTTGAAGTGACCATTTTGCCCCTATTGAAGCTTTTATGGAATTCCTCTATAAAACTAGTTAAATATATTCACTATGACTATAAAATAATCCCTACCATATTTCTGAATGTGGGTATTACACATCAAGACGTCGTCGGGCATTGAACACCAGTGTCGCTGACGCAACAGACCGCGAACCAGTTGGGGGCAAAGACGTCGAATCTTGAGAATGGCCAATTGGTGGAAATGGTCATAACGATGGTTGCACAGGCGTTGCAACAAAATGTGGCTGAGTTGAAAAATCAATAGCCGGCCCCTTAAGACCTTGACCAGTCGCACTTCACCGATGTCACCCCAACAAGTTGGAACTTAGTCGAAGACCAATCTGGTTTGTTAGCACCGAGGAACAATTGACAATCCTGACACTGCCATGCATATTTCGCCCATGAACGAGAATCTTGCGGGCAAACTAACCCTGAGAGGTGACCAGGCAAATAGCCCATAGGAGAAGATGAAGATAATGGTAACCAAAAGGATACTTGACTTGCTCAACGGTATCCCCAGCATCAACATGTCGATTTTAAACCACGCCCAAGGCAGGCTTACACCTCACAAGCTCGCAAGATGAGTCATGTGCGCCAATCTAGCAATGACCGACGTTCTAGTTATAACCAACGTTGCAAGCAATGCACTGATGAGCATGATAGCACCTACCAGCCCAGCCCAACCATCATGACTCAACCTCGTGCATTAATGTGCACAATGGAGGGGGCTCACATGCAATAGATTTGTGAACTCACATGCTCGAGGTAAGACTGAAACGAGCCCGTTAGGGCAATCCCCACAACGAAGACTTAGATCAAGTGCAGAAAATGCTCGACGATCTAGGAGCCCGTCAGAACAATGCGACGGAAGAGATAGTAAGCTCTCCCTTCATAAAGGAAGTTTGCTAGGTCCCGATTCCCTAGGGATTTAGGGCGCCTAAAAGCAAGTTCGATGGGAAAGGAGATCCTAGAGACCACCTTGACACTTTTAACGACCTGATGGAGCTACATCAGGTTTGTGACTTGGCAAAGTGTCACTGCTTCACAGTCACATTGGTAGGGGATGCCAAGAGGTAGTACAAAAGGCTTAAGGCAAATTCAATTAGCTCTTAGCAATAGTTCTTCTCGCTGTACCTATAACAATTCCAAGAGAGGAGACATTTCACAATGTCACTCAGCTACCTGATCAATATTCATCAAGAGAGAGATGAAACACTAATCTCGTATTTGACGAGGTTGCAGAATGAGCAAGCAAAGGTCATAGATGCACCCAAAGAATCAATCTAGACTTTGCTGATTGCGGGCATTAGGCTGTAAATGGAGCTGTGGAAAGAGCTCCAAAGTGAAGACCATGGAGGCTAATGAAGTTTTATTAGATGGTTGCTAAATATCAGTGAGTGGAAAGCTCGCTAGCCACCCTAGCCAGAAGCTCACCACGAAGACCCTCGGATAGGCGGCAAGATCGCCCAACAGATAAACGGAGGGGCCAAGACCGCAATGATAAGGACCGGAACAGGTTCCAAAAGAGGCAAAAAATAGAAAATTGCTGGAAAAGGCAACCTTTCTTGCGATATGCAAAATACACCCCCTTTCCACTCAAGACATAGCTCATATATATGAAGTCTCTCGTGAGGCTAAAAGATTGCCCTCTCCAAAAAGGATGAGGGGGCTCCGGGCAAAAGAAATCAGTAGAAATATTATCGATACCACCAGGACATCAAGCATAACACCAATGAGTGTCAGGCTTTAAAGGACACCATCAAAGATCTGATCCGAAGAGATCACCTAAAAGAATTTGTTAAGGAAGCATCAGCTTGCAAAAATATAGGCGAGTTGAATAATCAGGTCCAGCAAGCCCCAACCAACAATGAGGTCCTAGTAGGCATGATCTATGGGGGTCTCGACATTGTAAAGAGCTCAAGTCGCCTCGCGAGCAATACGCTCAAAAGGCTAGAACCAACTTGGTCCCCTAAGTAACGAGCTATGAACAAAAGCCGCCAAAGCAGCCCAGACAAGAGAGCGAGGTGATAGGATTCACCGTGGATGAGTGTGAAGAATCTCCTCACCGTAATCATGATGCAATCGTGATTGCAACAAGGAACGACAACGCTCGGGTATGCAGGGTGATGGTCGATAATGGCAGTGCAGCGAACATTATCTTTTTAGGAGCTTTTTGAGAAATGAGGTTCATAGATAGAGAACTAAGGGCGTGTCCATCGCTGCTTTATGGATTCATCGGGGACAGTCTAGTCCCAAAGGGAATAATCAACTTGCCCGTGACTTTAGGGATAGAATCTAAGATTAGGACGATGATGGTAGAATTCTTAGTCCTGAACACTTATAATGTCACCCTTAGAAGACCGATCCTGGATTATCTAAGTGCAGTCACCTCAGTACGTTGCCAGACAATGAGATTCCCAACTCCAGTAGGGTCACAACGATCAAGAGCTACAGAAAAGAATCTATGGAGTGCTAAAACCAGGTTATTCATGCTGTGTTGAAATGGCCACTCTAAAAAAACATGGTCATCGTAGAGTCTGAGCCAAACCCCGGACCATTATAGGACATCATAGATCCTCGTATCCATAAAGAAGAGCCTACAACAGGGCCAACAGAGGAGCTGCGAGAAGTGTCTGTCAACGAGGAAGACCCAACTTGCGTGTTAAAAGTTGGCAGCAGTCTGAACAACGAATTGGCTGACAATCTGGTGAGGTTCCTAAAGGGAAACATCAATGTGTTTGCATGGGAACACGCAGATATGGTGGGGATTAGCCTCGAGGTAATGTGCCATAGATTAAATGTCAACCCAGCAACTCGACCAATTAGACAAAAAAGAAATCTATGGATGCAGAGTGGTCCAAAGTGCTCAAAGATGAAGTTGACAAGCTCTTGAGCATCAATTTCATTAGGGAAGTGAAATACCAGACTGGCTCGCCAACCTAGTCTTGGTGAAAAATTCAAATGGCAAGTGGCACACTTGTGTCAACTTCATAGATTTGAACAAAATCTGTCCCAAAGATGGCTTTTTGATGCCCCAGATCGACCAATTAATAGATGCGACAGCTGGGAACGCACTGCTCAACTTCATGGATGCATATTCGAGATATAACCAAATCCCGATGTATTAGCCCAATAAAGAACACACCTCATTTATTACTGACTAGGGTATTTACTATTACAGGGTTATGCCATTTGGCTTGAAGAATGCTAGGGTGACCTACCAGCGTTTAGTAAACAAGATGTTCGTCGAGCAAATTGGCAAGACAATGGAAGTGTACATTGACGACATGCTCATCAAATCAAAGGTTGCCAAAAGCCACAATAAGCACCTGGGGGAAATCTTTGACATCCTCAGAATATACAGAATGCGACTCAACTCTCTGAAGTGCGCTTTCAGAGTAAGCTCGAGAAAGTTTATGGGTTTCCTTATTAATCAAAGAGGTGTCAAAGCCAACCCAAAAAAGATTCAAGCTCTCTTGGACATGAAAAGCCTGACCAGTATAAGGTAGGTTCAAAGCTTGACAGGACGTGTGGTCATACTTAGCAGGTTTGTCTCCCGAGTCACAGATAGGTGCCTACCATTCTTTGAAACCTTAAAGGGAAACAAGGGTTTCAAATGGACAGAGGAGTGCGATAAAGCATTCCAGGAACTGAAGAAACATTTGGGACAACCTCATTTATTGTCAAAGCCCAAGCAAGGTGAGCCTTTCCTTCTGTATTTATTTGTATCTAAGTCCGCGATCAGCGCGACTTTGGTACACGAAGAGGGATGAGTGCAATGGCCGGTGTACTATGTGAGCAAGAGGTTGCTCGATGCTGAGTCAAGATACCTTGAGATGGAGAAGCTAGCCTATGCACTCGCCATCGCGCTCGGCAGTTGCGACCCTATTTTCAGGCACACTCCTTACATGTGCTAACGAACTTCCCACTAAGAAAGATAATGCAGAAGCTCGAGGCATCGGGTAGATTAATTCAGTGGAAAATGGAGATGAGTCATCATGATATCAAGTACATTATAATAACAACAATAAAGGGTCAAGATTTGACAGACTTTATCTCAGAATTTTCTTATCAACCCAAAGGAGAAGTAAGCTTGCCAGGGGCAAACACCTCAGAAGCAAGCAAACCAAAGAAACTAAAGTTTGACAGTCTATGGCAATTAACTCTGTATGTAGACGGGTCCTCAAATGAGAAAGTGGTAGGAGTTGGGTTCTTGCTCGAAAGTCCTAAGGGGAACCCAATCCAGGTTGTAGTCAAATTCGAGTTTGCTACCTTGAACAACGAGGCAGAGTATGAAGCACTGCTCACGAGGATCTTCCTCACCAAAAAAATGGGAGCAGAATCCATAAAGATCTACAATGATTCTCAACTCATTGTCCATCAGATTTATGGGGAATATTAGGCAAAGGAGGACAGAACGGCATCCTACCTCTAGAAGGTGAAATCTGAGCTCGAGCAGTTCAAATCTTTAACTATTCTTCAAATCCTGAGAGAGAGAAGAATTCACTGGCTGACGCTCTAGCCTGCCTAGCTTCGACAATGAGTCAAGAAAAGACTGATTTGATACCTATCAAATTTCTCCCAAGTTCTAGCATCCTCGCTTCACAAGAATCAGTCTTAGTAACAAAGTAGAAATACAGTTGGATGGATGCAATAATTGCTTAACTAAGAGATGGAACAGTGCTTGAAGGAAGAAGTGAACCAAGAAACTCCAAACAAAGTCAGCTCGATCCACGCTCATCAATGATAAACTATATAAGCATGGATACAATTCACCTCTCTTGCTGTGTGTTGATCATGAGGACGCAGACTATGTCTTGAGAGAAATCCACGAAGGCATTTGTGGGAACCTAGCATACGAGATGCTTCACCAAGGTTATTACTGGCCAACAGTTTTTTACGATGCAACAGACCATGTGTGTAGGTGTGAAAAATTTCAGAGATTTGCAAATGTTTTGCGAGCTCCACCGTAAGAGTTAACTACTTTGACAAGTTCTTGGCCGTTTGCAATCTGAGGGATCAATCTAATAGGTCTTTTCTTTCAAGGAAAGAGAGGTGTTAAGTTCACAGTGGTTGCAATGGACTACTTCATTAAGTGGGCAGAAGACGAGCCTTTGGCTACCATCACATTGAACAAGCTGAAGGATTTCGTCTACAAAAACATCATTTGTAGATTCAAAATTTTAACTGATAATGGGAAACAGTTCGATTGTGATGACTTTAGATCTTTCTATGAAAGGTTCAATATCAAGAAAAGCTTCGCCACTATTTATCGGCCTCAAGCTAACGGACTAGGTGATCAAGCACACCATTAAAAAGAATCTTGATGCCCTTAAGGGAAGATGGGCTAAGGAATTGCCCGAGGCCTTGTGGTCTTACAAAACGACGGCTAGAAGCTTGACAAGAGAAACCCCATTCTCACTTTCATACGGATGTGAAGCAATGGCCCCAGTTGAAGTGGGGATTAGTTCGTTCTAGAGGGAAGTCTTTAATGAAGAAACAAACGAAGATCTTATTCGCCTGAGGCTGGATCTAATTGAAGAATATCGAGCCAAGTCTCAACTAAGGCTCGCCTCTTACCAACAGCAAGCCAGACAATACTTTAACTCTAAGGTCAAGAACAAAGACTTCGGAATGGGTGACCTAGTCCTCAGAAAGGTCGTCCAAGGTACACAAAACTGGAACTTAAGGGCGCTTAGGCCTAAATGGGAAGGTCCTTTCAAGATCTCCAAAAAGCTCACACCAGGAACTTTCCACCTAGAACACCTTAATGGTGAAGCCGTACTGCAAACATGGAACGCCGAGCATTTGCGAAGGTATTACCAATAAGCAGCTTAAGTTTCAACCATGTTTTGTTTTTTCTCCCATATTCATTGTAAGGTCGTTTATGGCCAAAATTCTTTTAATAAAAAGAGGTATTATTTATGAACTTTATTTTGTTCATCATTTTTTATTTATTAGTATTTTGTTTATCATTTATTATCTATCGTTTCAAAATCGCGACCTTCACGGTCACACCCAAAACACAGAGTCAAGAGTTCGAAAAAAAGGCAACTTAGCTCTTTAAGCCGTGCCAAAATTCAACTCATGAAGGGAGAAATTCTCTGAATTGACGAAGTTAGACTTGGAAAACTCAAGTAAAACACATCAAAGGAAAATCGGTTATATACCGGCGACCGAAACTCGAGACAGACAATCAGTCTAAGCTCAGAGTTGTCGCACAAGATTTTCCTATATGTTCGAAAAGATTCTCAAGAAGCGAGCTATGCGTAACTTGGAGCAAATTCGAATTTTTTATGCTAAGTCCGATTAGGACGATTGAAACGATTCTACAGAAATAAAAATTGCTCAACATAAATGTGCAAAAAAAAAAAAAAAAATCATTGATTGTGTAAGTTTAGTTACAAACTAAACTAAAAAAAAAAAAAAAAAAAAGAGATAACAAAAAAAAAATCTCTAAGCAGTAGGAGGAGCGGGGGCATCATCGCCAGCAGGACCGAGGAATTTCGAGTTTGTCGCCAATGAGGGTAGAAGGATAGTCGACAGTAGGAGTCTTGGCATCCTCTTCAGGGATAGGAGCTGAGACGTCTTTCGGAGTCTTGACCGGAGGAAGGTTGGCAGTAATAGGCGGGAGTGTGGCTAGAGAAGTCAGATCCTCGACCTCCTGCTAAACACCATCATCCTCCTGTCCCTCCTCGACTTCCTTCTCACCTTCACCGCTGAGCTCAGAGTCGTCCAAGTAAACATATGCCATGCCTTGGGCTTCAGTCTTCATCCTGTCAACCTCTTTCTGGTAAACCCTTGGAAGGAAGGAGAAGTCAAGTGAAGGATGAGCTTCCTACAATTTCTGCACTAGAAAGATTGACGTTTCCTAAGCACGGCTCGTGATGGCTGAATTCAGCTCCCCGACGTCAAGCTTGAGCTGTTCAGTCTCAACCTCGGCCTTTTGGCGACCTTTCACCTCCTTGGTGAGCTCAAGCGAGACTTTTTTAAACTTTGCCTCCCAATCTGAGGCACTGAGATGAGGTAAGCTCGGAATTCAACTTATTGTTGGTACCTTGTTGGTGTGCCAGACTCTTCTCAGCCTCGACCGCCTTCGCTTCGCCTTTTGCCTGAGCGATCTCACTCTCCTTGATTTTGTCAAGAAACTCTATTTCCTTTACCCCAAAGGCTTCGATCTCTTCCTTGAGCTGCTCAAGCTCGGCCTACTTCAAGTTTTTCTCTTTCTCTACCACCTCGGCCCTAGCCAGGGCATCCTCTTTAAGCACCTCCACTTTCTGCCACCCTTAGTGAGTACCTAACAATGTAGGGTAACTCTCATCAAAGAGAAGCTTGGTCGCCATGCAAGCCTGAAAAGAAATGAAACTAAGCGGAGAAGAAAGAGAAACATATAAAGAAAATGGAAAGTGGGTAAACTACCAATACCTTTGTCACGTAGCTACATGCCCAAGACAGTAGATGGGGAGGAGTCGAATCCTTTATGCTCGTAAAAGTTCGCAAGGTGATAGCATCCTTGACCGTCGAGGCCCCAACGCCGATGTGCTCAAGGAGCTCATCGAACATGGCATCAAGCGCAGCTTGAGCTGCCTCGTCCGCCTTTTTGTCTCCCTACTAAGGTGAGCTTGATTTACTTCCCACAGGAATAACAGCCTCGTCTATGAGAACATACTTCTTCTTGGCCAGGTCCTTGGCCGCAACTTTCTTAGGGTTGCCAGCTTGCCTTACAACCTTTTTGCCCGAGCCACCTTGCTACTCGACGACCTTTTGCTTTCTCGAGCCTGCCTGCGGCTCGGTTGATTTCTTCTTGCCAAAGCCTTCTTGCTACTCAAGCACCTTCTTTTTGGCCAAGCCATCATGTTGCTCGAACACTTTCTGTTTTCTCGAACCTGCTATTGGTTCAGGGGTTTTCTTCGTCTACCCCTTATGGAGCTCGGGGGCACCCTTCTCCCCGGTTGCCTTGGAGGCAATCATGGGCTTCTTGGCGCTTGGGCATTCCCCAAGCTCACCACCATTGTGCTTGAGGACTGGGCGCAAAGCACCCTGCCCGAGCATCCTAGTAAGATCAACGGGTTACTTCTTCGCTAGAGCAACTGGTTGTTTCTTGGTAGCCCCGGACACTACCATCTTCTTCTTCAGGCTCTTTGGTTTCTCGACCCACATATCTACAAAAGGAGAAGCAAACAATCAGCGACCTAAAAAAAAAAAAAAAAAGAGCAAGTAAGCACTTTAACTTTCTCAAGAATAGTGTTGAATTTGGCTTTTTCAGTGCAAAAGCCATATGCTTTCAACCGAGGAAGCAAGATAAGCTCGTTAACATTGCACTCCCTATTGGAAAGATTGCTAAAACGTTGAAGCCGCTCTAAGCTCGCTCCAGGAAGAAAATTTTACTTAACGTTTACTGCAAAGCAAAGAAATTTGGTTAGTCCAACGGTGGAGCTTGGAAACATTCTTTACACACACAAGGATCGAAGTCCTATTAGCTTTCGAAGTAAAAATGTCAGTCTCCCCGGCCTCATAAAAGAAAAATTGAGAATCCTAATGCGGGATCTTCTTTGGGACATCGACCAAATAGTTAAAATGTATTTTCCTTGCCTTGCAGAGATACTACGTTTGGTCTTGACTCTTTTTTAACCTATACAAGTGGATGAGCTCCTCTACGGATAGCTCGCACAGCTCAGCTATTTGGTATGCTAGGCAAATGCCTACAATAATGATATATGAGTTCACCGACAACTGAAGAAGGACGATGTCAAATCGTTTTAAGACACTATCGATGAAATGATGAGGGGGAATGAACATCCTATACCTCAAAAGGGTATCAGAGAACACCACACAACCGGCGGGGGATTTTTCTGGGAGAAGCCTCTCGAAACCCTTAAGGAAAGTTGAGGCGCATAAATTTCAGTTATACTCCTAAGATCCTTGACCCTAATCGAGGAATGTGGTTCCTTCCATAGCCTATGGACTAGGGATTTCTTCGACTAAACAATCTCCATAAAAGCATGGTCCGAGGAGCTCGCCACATCGGGGTCCGAGCTCTAGGCAATGACATCCTCGAAAGCCTCAAGGACTACACCCCCAAGAACTATCAAGCCTACTGGGGAATCGAACATGCAATCAATGCTATGACTGCTTGACAAAGACATGATAGCTAGCCGTTGGGTACTTGAAATAGAAGCGAACATGTGTTAGAGTTCAAAAATTCGGTGACCTATCCACACTTTGCTTTCAGTTTAGGCACCTAGGGTAGCTCGCGTTAGATAATGGACACAAGCGAGCCACTGGGATCCTAATGGCCGCCACCATAAATCCTTCTTAAACCCAAAACCGATAGGAGCATACTCAAAAAACCCTAGCAAAGCCCTAAAAAACTCAATATGGCCACGACTATGGCCACCCTCAACCACAAAAAAATTATGAAAACAAGTAAAGGAGGGAAAAATGCCGTGAAAACGAAACATCATCGATTAAGTAAGCAAAGAAAACTAGAAACTTTTACAAAGTGTGAAGAAGTTCTGATGATGTTGCCCGCTTTGATAGTGGTTTGCATGGGAGACGAAAAGGTAGGATTCGATCGTAGCCGTCAATTTATAGTGAATCTCGGCCCTCCATTCGTCAAGCAATCCTGACCATTGCATTTGGCCACGCGTCAATCATCCGCAAGGTCAAGCTGCCACAATCATAACCATCGTAGCACGTCACTTCGGTTTTGTGCGTGGACAGCTGTAGTCGCCCATGCACGATGAAAAGTAACTGCCAAAGGCTGCTACATTTAATGCGACATGACCGCATGGAAGTTACACATATGCTCTTCATTTCAAATTCCAAGTCTGTCAAGAATATCACAGTAGAGGAAAAGCCAAGTGTAGAGTACGTCGATTGGGATGAGTCTGACTCATGAAGCTTGATCGGATCTGCATTCAGCACACAACCAACGAAGTCCGACCTTGATATCAAATCAAGCAATAGTCTTCAAAGCTTAAAACGAGCACCGAACACTAGGGGCAGATGTTGTGTGTGATTTTTTCATCAAGGTCAGAGAATTGCGAGGTTACAATACCTTGTATTTTTTTTAATGAAATTTCATTAAATTTTATTCTGTGATGTTGGGGTGGTAAAGTGTATGAATTTGAAAGTTCTGAGGGAGTATAGTGTAATAGCTGAAACAATTGGAGACTAAATTAAAATTTTTCAGATATTTTGATGAACAGTGATCATTCAAAGAAGAGAAAAAGGGAGAAGAATAAAGAAAGGGGGAAAAAGAAAAGAGAAATGAAAGAAAAGGAAGAAAAGAATGAGAAGAATGAGAAGAAGAAACGAAAAGAGATGGAAAGGAAGTTCGGCCAAGAAGGAGAGAGAGAAAAGTAGAGAGTGATGGTGGTGGCTGAAAGTGGGGCTGTCGGCGAGCAAATTCCGGTGATCAGAAAGAGCAAAGGGAGATTGAACAAATGGGAGGTGAGTGAAGCTTGATATTTCCCTTTTTTTTTTTTTTTTTTTTTTTTTTTTTTTTTTTTTTTGGATTCAATTGATTTAAAGAACTCTCTTTGGATTGTTTTGTCTATGATTTGGTATAAATGCATGAGATTACACTAAAATGGGAAGATTTAGTTCAATAATGTTATGTGGGTAGATCATATATGTGTTTTCTAAACAAATTTGGTTAGAGATGCGATTTTGATATAATGGTTCACTGTACAAAAATCTGACTATCTGGAATTCCGAAAATTGTTCGTTTGTTTTGGGTTTTTTTTTTAAGCTGAATTTCATATATGTTGTTTTAGACTTCTTGAGGAGTGTTTGAAAATTTATTTCACTCAAAAACTCGAAGAATTGAATTTTATATGGATTTTTGAAATTGCCTTGTGAATTCTGGAATTTTCGTTTTCTGCAGAACATGTATTTTTGGAAAATGATTTGATGCTTCTATTCTTATCCAAATTGAGTGATTTTAAATTCTGGTGAATCCTATATGTGTCTAGTTTAGTTATGGAGAGTTTTGTGAGGTTTTTATTAAAGGTTAAATTTTTACGAATTTTACAAGTCAGTAACCTCAATTCTGGAAACAGTTGGCAGATTTGAATGAGTTGAAAAAAAATTGTGTTTTAAATAGTTATTGATTCTGGAATGACTTGAGAAAATTATGGAAACAAATTTTGTGTCTCTCAAATTCCCCATTAAAATTATGGCTTAAATTTATGAATGGAATTTTTATGAAAAATCTGAGACCGACCAATGTTCAGTTATGAGGCAGTTTTGTTAAAGAAGAAGTTAGGTTTATCTTTTGGCGTGTGAAGTGTCCAATGATTTTAATATTGAGGTGTTACCTTAGAGGGACTCATGTATGGAGGACTTATTGGATTTTGTATATAGGGAGGCAAGTGGGGGCATTGTTAGAGGATTTCAATCTTTTTTCGGCTTAAGGATCGAGCTCTAAAATGGTAAGTGGAAAAATCTAAAACCCTAACTTTCATTTCAATAAAAGTTATCTCTAAATGCTTATTTATACTTTTTATTGTTTAAAATTTCCTAAGATGTTTGGTTTCCTTATAGAGATGAGCTTTATTTCAATGTTATTGTTGGAAATTGTTGATTGACATGAGAAAGATGGAATTTTGATGCTTTTGGGCAATAGCTTGAAAAGAAATGAAAATGGATTGAAATTGTTAGATTTGAAAACATTTGAGAACATGCATTTACATTTTTTACATTACATGAGATGTTATGAAATTATTATATGCTTATGAGAAAAATGTTTTGAGAATAAGTATGAGATGTTAGTGACTTTCAAACCACCCTACGTAGTAGGTAGTATCCATCCCCCTCATGGTATTGACTTGATTCTATGCATGCGCATGATTGGTCATATTACCGGCCCAAGTGGGTGAAAGGCTCGAGTGAGGCAGATACCACTGCACATGATTTGATATTGCTAGCCCAAGTGGGTCAAAGGACCGAGTGAGAAAGATATCGCTACACATGATTTGATATTGCCAGCCCAAGTGGGTCGAAGGCCCGAGTGAGGCAGATATTGTACACAGGATCTAATTTTTGCTGACCCAAGTGGGTCGAAAGCCCAAGCAAGGCAGATATCACTACAGATGATTTGATATTTCCGACCCAAGTTGGTCGAAGCCCTAAGTGAGGTAGATATCGCTACATAGGATCTAATTTTGCCGACCCAAGTGGGTCGAAGGCCTTAGTGAAGCAGATATCACTACACAAGATCTGATTTTGCCAACCCAAGGGGGTCAAAGGCCCGAGCGAGGCAGATATCGCTACACATGATTTGATTTTGCTGGCCCAAGTGGGTTGAAGGCCAGAGCGAGGCAGATATCGCTAGATGATTTGATTTTGTTAGCCCATGTGATGTATGGTCTCACTAGGTCAAAGGCTTGAGCAGTGACCGATTCTACCTAGCAAGATGGATTTAGTGGCTCAACTCGCACGATGTTAGATCTTGCCGAGTTGGATGGATTTACCCCTGGGTACTAGGTGGGTGAGAGTTTTCACATGTGATTGAGAGATGGTTTGGATATATGTATGTATATCATGTATTTGAAATGGAAATTTATAAATGCAAATGTTATTTGTATATGAAATGTTTTAGAAATGATATTTTTAGAGAAATATGAGTATTGATTTGTTTATCATAAAAGTTTTCATAAAGAAGTTTGGGAATGAGAGAATTCAGAATTGGTTGTGAAAGATGGTTTATATTATAAAATGTGTTTATGGAAATGAGATTCTATAAGCATGAATGTTTTATCGTATATTGAAATGTTTTATTGCATACTAACCCATTCCCTACTCACTGAGCATTTTTAGCTCACCCCTCATTTTCAAATGTTTTTCTTTCCCCCCACCAAGTCAAGAAGGAGATCGTGCAGAGGAGTGAATCCCACTCAAGGTTGGGCCACACGACTTCATTTCATCATATGTTCCATAGTTGTGTTTTATTTTCCATTGCAAAGTTTATCTTTCTTCATCATGTATTTATTTAATGTCCTGGATTGTAGAAATATGGAAAAATCCGATCTCATACGTTTCATTTTGTAAAAATTCAATTGCATTTGTTTATTTGCAAATGATGTTATATTTACTTGTGAGAAATTAAAAAAAAAAAAAAAAAAAAGAATGCTTATAAATGTTTTAGTTTGAAGAGTTTTATGATGTTTTAATTCATAAACAAGTTTCATAGTTTTCCCACATGGCACGTCTTGATCACCCGAGTCTTATGGGTGTGCTCGAAGCTTATGGGATATGGAGGGTCGGGACGGGTCATGTCATTATAGCTCGATCCAGAATCAGTTTGTCTCAATCGATTGTCCGACCCAAGATAAGCTCGTCGAGTTGTAGCTCAACCTAGCACAAGCTAGTTGCAACCAATCCTTATAGTTGTTCAACCAACTCACAGATAACTTCAGATCCCGGATATCTCAGAAGGGATTAGATCGACAATAATCTTGGCGTAATCTCAACGCTTAGTCACGAGAATATCGGAGTTGCATTTCAATTTTAATTGTAATCCCTTTATTTTCGCTTTTTCCTTTGTACAAAATTTGTATATAAAGCTCTTCCAACGATGAGAAAGGGATTAGAAAAATAGTAAGCTCTCACAGCAAATACAAGAATAGTGGACGTAGACTCAAGAGTATAACTCGTCGAACCACTTATATATATATATATATATATATATATATAGAGAGAGAGAGAGAGAGAGAGAGAGAGAGAGAGACAGAGACAGAGACAGAGAGACAAAGACAGAGAGGAAGAGAGAGAGAAGAGAGAGAGACAGAGAGAGAGAGAGAGAGAGAGAGAGAGACACACACACACACACACATACACATATTTGGAAGACCAGATTAATATGATAAGTAATGGTGAGCTAAAATATAAAGTTAAACTTTATAAGGATTTAATTATAATTTATTAATTTTTCTTTTTAAGTTGGTTGATGATGAGGAAGTGCCAAGTAAATTGTCATATCATTTGGGATAATATGGACTGCAGTAGGGAAGAGTAACATTATTGATTAATATTCTCCTAAAATTTATTAAAAAATAAAAAGTTTATTTCACATACCCTATGGGATAGATGAATAGTAAACATATTTACGGTATGAGAAAGTATTATATATACATAGAATTAGTTTAAAAAATCCATTAGATTATTAAAACAATGATATTATTAAAATTCTTATGTAAGTGCGAAACCCTTCATATGGGCGTCTGATACATTTTATAAGCATAGGTAGGGCTGTCACCTGAGCCAAGTAGCTTGCAAGCTGGCTTGGCTCGGCTCAACTAAAGCTTACAAAAGACTTGACTCATCATTAGACGAGTCGGCTCAACTTAGCTCGTTATATTAAGTGAGCCGAGTTCGAACAACATGCGGCTTGGCTCATAGGCTCGCGAGCCTCAACCGGCTCGCATACACAAGGTTTTTCAGTTACCATTAAAAACTATAGGGTACTAAAATGATATTTTTATTACTAAACATTTATAAACATGACCAATCACCCCCAATGTAAAACTTAGTAAAACACAAAAATCAACCTAGAACCCCGATTAATCAAAATCAGAAAAACAAAATCCCTAAATCCCTAAAACTTGAAATCTTCGATCAATCAAGTCCTTTCTCCATGTTTTGTCATTCTTCTCACCGTCAAAATAGCCACCGACGCTGCCTGTTATTCTAATCATTCCATGGAACCTTCATTTTTGCCCTCTATGTTCATACCTTTTTCTTCTCTTTTTGTTCTCCCTTGGAGTTTTTTTGAAAAAGATTCAATCTTGGTTTGGTGTGGACAGCGACGACTTTGATGGTAGTGGTGATGATGATGGTAGCAGCGACAATGGTTGTGTGGGTGGTAGCAATCTTGATGGGGTTGATGGGATGATGTCAGGACACTGGTGGTGATGATGGTTTTGATGGTGGTGATGTGAGGATAACGACGACCATGGATGGTGGTGATATGGCAAGGAGAACAATTTTGATAACGGTGGAAGGACACCGATGGTGGTGATGGCAACTGAGTTGCTTACAGTGGTGATATGGAGGTATGACACGATGCTATCATCTTTTAGAACAATTTGAAACTATTGTTTGTTGGATGTATATTGTTTGGTACATCATTGTTATTGAATTGCTGATGGTGGTGATTATACTATCACAGACATCTTCTTCTTTCTCATTTCTCAATCTTTTCTTGAATTGCTGCAGAGCTTTGATCGAGCCGATTCGAATTCGAGCTCGTTTAAGAAGCTCGAGTTCAAGCTCGTTTAAGGAGCTCGAGTTCGAGCCAAGCTGAAAATTCCAAGGCTCGATAGGCTTGGCTTAAACTTGAACTTGAACTTGAACTCGAACTTGATACTTTTGTAATCGAGTCAAGCTCGATAAGCTGAAAACTTGACTCGGCTCGGCTCAATTACAACCCTAACCATAGGTGTGTTTAATATTAACTAACATTATAAGATACAAGAAACAAACCCTGAAAGATAGATGTTAATTTGTTTTTCTCCTTTCTAATGTAAATTGCAACCAATCTTCACGTGGATCAATAGAAGATTAAGGAAATAACCATCCAAGTAATTGAAGACCAATCGGCCCAAGCTGAAGATGTTAAATAAGGCCAATACAAGGGCTCGACCCAAGAAAGAAAAGAAATGTAAGGTCAGCTCGCTTAGCGCAAGAAAAGTCTAATCCATTCTAGGCCAAGGCAACATTTTAAATATTTTAGCACCTTTACTACTACATCCATATGGGATTGTTCTGGACCATGCATGAACTGGCTGAGAATATGTACTGCATAGCTAATATCTAGTCATGGTGAGATAGATGAGACAAGCTACAAGTCTTTGATAACTTGAGGGATCCTCAAGTGGTGGATCTATCTCTGAAGATGATGTCCCATTATCATAATCTTGAGTAGTGAGCTTGGTTTTTTGTTCAACAGGAATGATATGCGGTTTGCATGTTGATAATCCAAAATCTGATACAAATTTTAGGACATATTTTCGTTAATTGAGAGATATTCCCGTTGGAGATCTTACAATTTCAATACCTAAAAAATACTTCAGCTCTCCCAAATCTTTTATACAAAAATGTCTATTGAGATGCTCCTTTAAATCTTAATTGTCATCTCATCATTTCCTGTGATCAGCATATCGCTGACATAAATGATGAGAGCAATGAAGGATTTACCTTTACGCCAAGAAAACAATGCATAATCATGTTTGGACTAAACAAAACTGAGGCTTGTGAGTGCTTTTGTAAATTCTTCATTCCAGTGTCGAGATACTTGTTTTAAGCCATAAAGAGACTTCCACAAATGACATACAGTATTCTCCCCTTATCTGCGAAGTTCGGGAGGAAGTTCCATAAAGATTTCTTCATGAAGATCACCATGGAGAAAGCATTGTAGACATCCATTTGATGTAAAAACTAGTCACGAATAGAGGCAACTGAGAGAAATGCTCGTACAGTAACATGTTTGGCTATGGGAGAGAATGTCTCTTGACAATCAAATCCTTTAGCTAAGTAAAGCTTTGCACCTTTCAATTGAGCCATTAGCATGGTGTTTGATCTTGTGAACCTATTTACACCCAATAGGCTTTTGGTGAGGGGGTCGAGATACTGAATCTCAAGTGTGATTCTAAGCAAGAGTAGTTAGTTAATCAACCATGGACTGTCACCAATGGCTGTGGTGAACAGTATCGGAATAACAAGAAGGCTCTCGTTTGGCAAATATCTGAGTGACACAGATCCTATGTGCAAGAGAGAGGTGATCATGGCAGCTCACGTCAAATTACATTTACCCTAAAATGAAAACCAAACCACAATTGCTCACTACATTAGTCGTAAAACCCCCAAAACAGCTACTACTCAATCACAAAATCCCTAATCAACCACCGTAGTATTCACTTCTTCATATCGCTTTGAAATATCAGCCACCGTCGTCTATCAGCCATCGTCGTCTACACTTCTTCAATTCTAAACCACATTAGCCAGACAACCATCGTCGTCTTCACTTCTTCACACCGCAAAGTCTCAGATGCCGACGAAGCTGCAACATCCGCCACAATTGTCTTCCCTTCTTCACTTCTAAACCACATCAACCACCATCTTCTTCACTTCTTCTACTAATTTTTGCACTGCAATTGAATTTGCTACAAGTTGGATTTCGATGATGAAGCTGCTGCAAACTCAAATTCTCAAGTGAGCTTCCGTTTCGTAATTACTCTTGTTTGTGAGATTTCTTAATTACTCATGTTACGATTTACACCAAAATTCTGTCTTACTTCCTCAAATGAGATTTTTATGACATTTGTGCAAAGTTTATAGTTGAATAAGTAGCATAATTGTTCTTTTTCTGGATGAAGGCGTCAATCGAATGATTGTTAGTTCTACTATTTTGAATGAGCAATGAATTCTACTGCCTGTTAAGTCTAAGTGATTTTTTTTCATAAATGTATAACCAAACCCCAATTTCTAAGTAAGCAGGTATTAATCTATATCTCAATTAGAAAAGAGCTGTGTGGCTAATCCATTAACCCCTTAGATACCGACACCGAGTGTGGGTGGGTTGAGGGCAATCAATTCATCAAGTGTTAATACCCTTTCTTGTTCATATGGGACATGTATCTTAAGTTTAAGCAAAGCCTATACATTTCAGTAATTAAAAACATTCAACTTTCTAATATAGAAGCATTTGAAGATAAATTTTGTTCAGCATTCATTAAAATGGATAATGTTCTTGGACAAAAAGATTAGATTTTTGTACATTGCCTTACCATTATCAACATCCTTATCTTCTAAAGCTTGTTAAGATAATTTTGATAATGAAATTGTATATCTTAGCTACTGCTCTTTTCTTTGCTGCCCATTTTTGTGTATAATCTGAGTGGTTTTCGGCTTAATGTTTCTAACTGTATATTCTTTTTACAAAGGGATTTGTTAATTCCCCTAGATCATCCATCATCCACCCCCAATCGAACACACCCTTCCATTTCACGAATGCAACCAGTATAAGATATCTTTGAACCTAGTCTGATGACGATGCCATACCCACAGCCACACCCGGTGATGGTGTTGATGCTTCTACCCCTCGTACTGACAAGGAACAAGTTAATCCTTTTCAAAGGAAAAAAATACCAAAGACATCAGCGGTTTGGAATGAATTTAAAGAGGTAGTTCTACTGGATGGTTCTACAAAGGGAAAGTGTATTCATTATAAGGCAAAGCTCGCAATAACGAAGACCAAGAGCACAAGTCAATTTGCAAGGCATTTGAAATCATGTTTGAAGTGAATAGCTAGTCAGAGTCAAACACAGTTGTTTTTCTGGCCAGCCAGTTCAATAGATGAAGTCTCAATGCAATCTGCACTTGCATTTTTTGATGCCAAGTTTGATATGAGCAAGATGCAAGAACTAGTTGCTAACTGGTTGCTTATGCATGAGCATCTATTTATAATTGTGGAGAATGAGGGTTTTAACACAATGCAAAGATATGGTATGCCACAATGGGAGAAGATAACGCGTACTGCTTTGAAACAATATTGTGTGACTGTATATGAGATACAAAAGAAGAAGTTGGTTAATTTTCTTAAGAGTATTAACAAGATTAGTTTGACAACTGATCTATGGAATTCTTCTAATCAGAAGCTTGAGTACATGGTTCTCATCGGACATTTTATTGATAATGATTGGAAGTTGCAGAAGCATGTGCTTAATTTTGTTCGTATACCTCCTCCTCGATTTGGTGTTGAGATTGTTGCTGCTATTCATAAGTGTCTAATGGAATGGGGAATTGAGAACAAGGTGTTTAGTATCTTGGTTGACAACGCTTTAAGTAATGATGCGGCAATCAAGATTTTAAGGGAGAATTTAGGAAGAGACAAGAAGCTAATGTGTGGTGGGAGGTTGTTTCATGTGTGGTGCGCGACACACATATTGAATCTCATGGTTCAAGATGGGCTTTCCCAAATTAAGCCCATCATTCAAGACATACGTGACTGTATTTTGTATTTCAAGCAATCAGAGACCAGAGTAGTTAAGTTTTCAGAGATTGTTCAGATGTTGTAGTTGCCCAAGTGGAAACTCATACTTGATTGCAAAATGAGGTGGAATTCTACTTATGAGATGTTAGCACTTGAAATTCAGTACAGAGAGGTGTTTCCAATGTTAGTTCAATTGGATAATAACTTTACTTGTGCCCCAATAGATGAAGATTGGGAAAAACTTGAGAAAGTGTGTGAGATTTTGGAAGCCTTCAACTCCATAACTAATGTCATCTCAAGGAGTGAGTACCCCACTTCTAACTTATTTTTGCAAGAAATTTGTGACATAAAAGAGTTGCTAGATCAAAAGTGTTCTAATGATGATGATTTCATTCGGTCAATGGTGGGAAAGATGAAAGAAAAGTTCGACAAGTATTGGGGGAAATGCAATTTCTTAATGGCAATTGCAGCTATATTGGATTTGAGGATGAAAATGAGGCTACTGCAATTTGCCTACCCACAATTGTTTCATAATAAAGAAGCACAAGAGAAAATTGATGAAGTGCGAGCTACCTTGTATGAGATTAATGAGTAATATGCAGCAGAAAGTCAATCTTCCAGCAGTGAACCACCTACAGAAGTCAGTTAAGTTTAGCAGAAGAATGTACAACGCCCTAAACGTACTAGTTCAGGGTTCAGTCAGTTTGTTAGGACAACTCAAATGGTGCAACATGAGAAATTTGAGTTAGATTGTTATCTAGAGGAGGGGTGTTTGTTATGGGACGAGGATGATACCTCATTCGATGCGTTAGAGTGGTGGAAGGTAAATCAAATGAACTATCACATTCCATCTACGATGGCTAGTGAAATACTTGTCATTCCAATCACCACGGTTGCTTCGGAGGCAACTTTTAATGCAGGGAGTCGAGTTATTGACACTTATCGATCATCATTGTCTCCCGATATCATGCAAGTGCTACTCTATGGTGGTGATTAGTGTCGCAATCTCTATGGAGTCAAGAAAAGTTACAAAGTAAGTTTCATACTTCTATAGTCCAATTTATTAAAATTATGTATTAATTTGGTCATTTATTAGCATTATTGAAACTAAAAAAATTTGTTTTCCTTTTTGTTGTTCAGAAAGAGAAGACAAATGAGCAGTTTCAACTTCTGATCCTATGAAGTTTTGGTGGAATCTTGACAAGTTAGCAATAGTAAATGTTAAACTTTTTATGAGAAATAAGTTAAACCACTTAAGTATATAGAGCAAGTTGAGCACCATTTGTCATATATATTGTTTAAGAGTTCACATGCTGCCTCTCTAAACAACAATTGTAGAAGTTGCTGCCTCATCTGACTAATTAATTCCCATTAGAAAACCAACCCAAAGCATACCCATGACTATTAACAGCCCATAGAAATGCCAATTTCTACCACTTATTTCTTTCACTAGCTGCATAATTAATTTTTGTTTGTTGTTTCTTGGAAATGAGTTGGACTCTGGTGAGTGAATAAAGGTGAGTGCCTTATGCATATAATTATGAAAAGTTAATGGTTATAAATTGCTTGGTTTGCTACTGCCAAATGGTTCTCATTTTTCTTTGTCTTTTTTTCTATTTGGTAGCCAAATGGAACTGCGATATCTTTGGTTGCTGGTCTATTTGTTGATGCAACAGAAGAAAAGGTTCGTGGGTTAGGTGGGTGCAAGAGAAGAGAAGTTGCCAGTCTTGTTGCTTGTTAATATGATTCGACAGAAGAACTTAGTACTCGTATATGATGCTTTTTGTTTCCCATGGACTTAATTCCATATGCTTAATGTTTGCTTGTATTTTGTGTTTTGCTTTTGATGTTGTTTTTGGATGAAGGATTGTTAAATTTACAAATTGTGTTTTACTTTGGATGAATTTTTTTTTTTTTTTTTTTTTTTTTTTTTTTTTTTTTTTTTTTTTTTTTTTTTTTTTTATGAAGGTTTGTTGAATTTAGAACTTCATCAATGCTTTGAATGTTGTTTTTTGGATGAAGGTTTCCTTGGTATCAAGTGGTTGACTCATTTTCCCAGTTTGAATTTTGTGATTTTGGTGAAAATGATTAAATTGAAGTTGAATTTCTTTTGCTTTGTTGATTTGTAGAATTTTAGTCCAAGTGTTTGATAATTTGGTTGAGTTAACAGAAGACAACAGCGTATTTTGTGAAGCAGATGTGTTGTAACCGAGCTTGGCTCGAATTTGGCTCTACTCGGCTCCTCAAGTTTTGAGTCGAGCCGAGCTCGAGCCAAGCAATTTATTATATGCGCCAAGCTCGAGCTCACAAGCTTGAGCTCGATGAGCTCGAGGTGACTCCCAACCTTAACGAGTCGAGCTCGAGCCAAGCACTACTTTGCTCGACTCGGCTTAGCTCGTATGCACCCATAGGCACGAGCAACTTCTAATAGGTGTTGATGTTTTCTTTCTACTACCCTATTCTATTGAGGGGTATAAGTGAAAGAAGTCTCGTGAAGAATATTAAGAAACAACAAAAGAGAAAAACATTGAAGGTTAAAGAAATCACGAGCATTATCGGTCTGAACCCATTGGACTGATGATTTAAATTGGGTATTAACCATAGACAAAAAATTCTTAATATGTGTAAGGGTTTGAGTTTTGGACTGCATAAGATATACCCATGTCCTACACGAGAAATCGTCAACTATGGTGAAAATAAAACAGGAGCCATCATGATTAAGGGTATGATAAGGGCCCCAAATGTCAAGATGAATTAAGGCAAATGAATGTGTAGTGGTGGATGTACTATTTGGGAAAGTTATACAGAATTGTTTGGCAAGAGCGCAAATGAGACATTTTAGGTAGTGGAATAGATGCACTGTGACCCAATCTTTGGTGGAGAATGAAAGTTTTTTATTAACGATTGTATTACAATGTGAATTTTTATTTTTTATGTACATTATATTGAGATGTTGTATACTTTTTACATAGTTGTATTTATACAAAAATGTAATTATAGGAAAGGCAATATAATCATGTAATAGAAGAAAATTAGGATTGATTGAAAGGATGAAAATAAGAGAAAATAAGGGATGATTGATTGTAATTAAAATGATGGAATCATGGCTTGATTACACCAGCATTCCATATTTCATCAAATTAAATGTTTAGGGAGTGGAAGGTGAACCATTGTGGCTATGAGTGTGTTGGCTGTTGGGTGGTGGCAATGGGGTTGGGGTAGTGGTAGGGTTGGAGGCTACTAGGAAGTTGGATATGGGTGGGAATGAGGGTTTTTTTTTTTTTTTTTTTTAAATTATAATTTTTACATTTTATTGAACAATTTTATAATTATATTAATTTTTTATTTATAAAATAAATTATGATTTATAGTCTTTTAAGTTCATTTGATCTTGAAAGATCATTTTACCCTTCTTTTTAAACTGAGTTTGGATGGCATTTGGTCCTCACAGGGTGATTGATTATTTTCTAAAAATTTATAGGGGTTAATTTTAAAATGCAATACCATCCTTCCATGCTGAGCATTTTCTAAAACTTGACAGGTGTTATTTGTTTTCCCTTTTTGTTTGGCCGAACGACATGCAACCACCCATAGTTTGCTATAAAGACAATTTGGCACCCAAAAAGTTTGGAAATGACAAACACCCACTTTTTGTCAGGTTATGTTAGTGAATTTCGTCTACTAAAAGACAATGTGGTAATTTCTTATTCAACCGAAAAAAAAAAAAAAAGCAAACAAGTGGTGGACATTTTCAAAACTAGAAAATTTTTACTCGACAGTGACAGGGAAATTGCCCAAGGAAATCTTACAATCAGTCATTAGGTAGACTGGGAGCTGGATGTGGCAAAAGGTCGAACAGGTGGTGGGCAACGATGAAGTAGCAAGGTTGGAGTGATGGGGGAGCGGTCGACGACTAGAAAAAAACACAACAACAACAACACAGACACTTCTAAATAGCAACCCACTGATCAAACACTAAAAAACCAACAAAACGACAAAGAAAAGGCCACAAATCGTGACTGTCTCGCAATGACAGATACAAGTCACAGGCGACAAACGGCGAATAGGGAGGGCTAGTGGAGAGATGGGTTTTGAAGAGGAAAGGATGAGGAGTCGAATGGTGGTGACAGGGGTGGTTTTCAGTGTCAAAATCAACTGAGATCTAGCTAGAAAGCTGAGAAAATGCACAAAAGTGCAGTGGCCATCGGTCGACAATTTGAAAGTGCACCGAGTTGAGAGGGACATGGGTTTTGGAGAAGGTGATCCTGGGATTCATATGGGAGTGAGGGCGGCATCCATCAGCATCGGAACCGACTAGTTCTGGCTTGATTCGGCAGTCGCTAGGGTGATGATGAGTCATGAGAAAGAGGAAATTCCAGCCAAAAATGGGTCAAGTCTGACTAGAGATAGAGGAAGAGGACAGTGATGGGAGGTGAGATCAATTGAAAAAGTGAAGGAAAAAGGAAAGAAAGCCGACAAGAATGTTGGCGACGGTGGCTTTGAAGAAAAAGGTGGAAGATGTAGAGTTGAGAGAAGAAAAATGAGTTTAACTGAATAAAAAATGGGTAAAATGACATAATTACCCTTTATTTGTTTTTGAATTTACTATCCTATCCTTCTTCAGTTAAACTTAACGAACAAATATTAACGGAAAGTGAGTGTTTGTCATTTCTAAACTTTTTGAGTATCAAATTGTCTTTACGGCAAACTATGATTGGGTGCATGTCGTTCGGCCCCTTTTTTTTTTTTTATAGAAAGGAACGAGGTAATACATTAATGGTTGATAAACTAACAAAATCCCTCTAATGTTTTAAAAATAACAAAAAACCCCCTATTGTTAAGTTTTAATTATTATAATAAACAGTAAAAATACAATTTGGTAATATATATTTTTTCATAGCTGTGTAAATTTTATTGACTCGTTAAGGATTTATGAACTATAAAGAGATTTTTGTTATTTAAAAAACCTTAAGGGTGCTTTTGGTTCTAGGAATGTTGGATTACTAGAATCTTATATTACCTTAAATATTACTGGAAATCTTTAAGAAAATGTGTTTGGTTAGTTGGTGGGTATGTTATATTAATATGTTTGGTTAGGGGGAATAAATTGGTGAGTATGTTATTTAAATTACTAAATTGCCCTTTTCTTAAATATTAATATAATATAATTTTTATTATTAAGTTTTGAATAATTTTTTTAACCCCCAATATTTTAGATTTAGCTAAAACACCCTCGCTTATATAAAACTTTGATTTATGACAAAATCACCCCCACCCCCTGTCGCCGCCTGCCACCACTACAAACCATTGCCGGAAGTCTCCGAAAGTCGTTGTGAGTAGCTCACCGTGACCACGAGGCTCCGATATGGCCGTTTTTGGCCATATTGATAGCTGAAAACGGCCAGATCTAGCCTGATATGGTTGTTTTCGGCCATCAATATGGTTGGAAACGGCCATATCGAAGCCTCCCAGTATATCTCGATCATTTTTAGGAACTTTGGCGACTTCCCAGCGGTGGTCCGTGGTGGTTGGCCCACTATCAGTGGTGGTAGCTGGGTGGCGGTGGTGGTCTATGATTTGTTTTAAATATAAATGCATTATTGTCCAAAAATTTAATTAAACAAGGGTCAAATTGAAATGATATATTAATGTAAATTTATTTTAAAACAGGGGCATTATTGTCTAAAATTGTTATTAATAAAGGATAAAATTATAAAAAAAAAATTATCAAAGTAATCTTACAATACCTAAGAAAATAAAGATAATCAGATTACTTTCAATATTACTAATAGTAACAACTATTGGTAATGCAAGATTACCGAAATCTTATATTACTTAACAACCAAATATGGTAATAAAGTAATATAAGATGACATAACTCCAATAATCTTTTATTGGCTCCGACCAAACGCTCCAGGGAATTTATGAAATTATAAGGTGCGTTTGGCTTATTGTTTTTATCCATATTCCCAATCTTATTCTTCAAATGTTGTTTGACACATTATTCCCAAAATATTAGTCTATTTTTTTAATTCCTTTTAGACCCCAGATGTTTATTAATTTCATTAAATACCCCCCTGAAAAAAAGTTTAAAAACTAACAAAAACACCCCCACCCACAATACTTGCCGGAATCTATCACAATAGTCATCGAACCACCGAAATAGCCGGTAAAGGCCAGATCTGGCCTTTTTCGGCCAGATCCACAACGGCCAAAGAAATGGCCATCGTTGACTGTCAACGACGGTCAAATCTTGGCTATCATTGACAGACAACGACAACCATATCTTTGGCCGTCGCTTCCGGCTGTCGAAGGCCACAACCAGCCTTGGATCTGGCCTTTTCCAGCCAGATCCGTAGTGGATCTGGCCTGAAAAGGCCATAACGACGCGTTACTACATAGATCCGTCTGGTCTGTGTTGTAACGTAATTTTTTGGCCAGATTCCAGTGGTGATGGCCGGAATCTGGCACTGCAGGTGGTAGGGGTGTTTTTGTTATTTTACAATATTTTAATATATTGGGGTGTTTATTAAATTAGCAAATCTTGGGGGTTTTATCATAAGTTTTTAAATTTTATCTCGTAATACTCTCTTATCCAACCATCTAATACTATCCCCAAAATTTTATCCAAAATAATAAACCAAACGCACCCATAAATCTTTCATTGGCTCCGACCAAACGCCCCAGGGAATTTATGCTATTATATAATTTCTCCTATTATATAATTTCTTAGGGGGTATTTGCCACATAGTTAAAGGTAATTATACCATCAAAGTGCACATATAGACTGTAGTGCCCTAACAGAAATTATTAGACAATTACCAGAATCAGAAATCCCAATTAATTTTGTTGATAGCAATTTCTCTTCCACTTTCTTCTTTCACAGCTCAATCATGGGTTCAGGTGTTTCTCTTTCACAACCTTCAATTTTTCTTCTAATTTCATGTTTCCTTCAATTTTTACTGTAACTTACTCTTTGCTTTTCAATTTGCAGATGCGGATATGGAGGATTATGGGTTTGAGTACTCAGATGAGGAGCCCGAGGAACAGGATGTTGATATCGAGAATCAATATTACAACTCTAAAGGTATTTCGATTTCTGTCAATTTTTTTTTTTTTTTTTGGGAAATTACGAATTGGTGGAGTTTTATCGCGTTCTTTCGTTGGGTTTGTTCAATAGGATAGAGAAGTAACTGAAATAAAATTATTATATTCAGATTTGATCGTTCTATGTTTGAATGTTGAAATTTCTTTTTTATCTAAGGATGAAAAAATGTCGTTTTGTGGGTTTGGAAGGATGTAATATTCTTTTTCTTGAGAGAAAGGTTTAGTGTTTTAGGAAAGATTTTTTTTTTCTTTTTTCCGCAGAAAATTTGTTGCAGACTGAAACATTGTGATTCCTTTTTAACCTCTCCAATTTTTTTTTTGGAAAAATTAATTGATGGGTGTTGATATTTGTGCCATTTATGTACAATAACAGAAGGATGGGGAATTTGAGGAATAAAGTGCATTTTAGATTGGATGTTTTTGATATAATGTATTTGCTTTGTGCATTTTCTTTTCTCTGAACTGTTTGTCGGATTTGAATGGCTTTCGGGTAATTGTGATTGATTAGTTCCTTTGTTTAAGTACTTCTGCTGTAGAAGGTAATGGACAAGGTGATGATATGACGAACTAGGTGTGGAGACAATATTTTAATAGCATAGTAACAAAAGTGTAAACAGGAAAGAAGGGTTTGGTGGGTCAGATCTTATTATTGATGCAGAAGGGGAAAAACGATGTTGTGAGGGAATGGTGTTACTTTTTGATTTTGAAAGAGTTGAAAACTTTAGGGAAGGCCTTGAGATTGTGTGGGACGACATGTCTTCCTTCAAATAACATAATGCATCAGTGTGACCATTTTGAAGTAGATTTTTTGCGCATGTGGATTTTGCAACCTGTAGGAGTGGGCAGTCTCATGATATGATGAACTATGCGTGGTTAATAGCACAGCAGCAAAAGCTGAAATAGGTTAGGAAAGGGGTCATTGGTTTAGATCAGATTATTGATGCAGAAGGGAGAAAAATGTGTTATGGGAGAATGATGTTACTTTGTGATTTTGAAAGAGTTTTTTATTTTAGGGAAGGCCTTTTTGCTGTGTCTTGAACTCATGCCATATGATAATGAAATGCACGATTATTACTATTTTTACATCTTCTAGATTTTTAGGCTTATCAAGTATAAATGCATTTGTAAGATAATTTGGAGTTTAATTGAAAACTGGGGAAGGATTTTTTTGGGTACACGCCTCATCAACCTAGGTTCTATAATCGAAGGCTCATTCATCTTTCAAAATCATGCCTTACTATGTGTCTTAATTTTGGAGAAATAGATATACCTATTGATACTTAAATAGTCTACTGTTTCTCTTATCTATAAAAGATCACATGTGGCAAGACTAATGCTTTCGTCCATATTAAATCATACACTGTTGTAGCTTTTCCATTTGCTGAAATTATTTTCTGTCTTGAGGCAAGTTATGATATCTTTAGAGCCAAAATTGAAAGACTTGTTAATCCATATATGGCTTTAGGTATTATTATAAGATTTTTGGCTTAGTAAAGATATTGATTCTGTTTTTGTATGATGTCATACTTTTACCTTTGAAAATATATTGGACTTTCCTTAATATTGCTTTGTTACTCATTTTAGTCTCTTGGTATACCTTGTGTTTTATTCATTCTTTCTAAATATTGCATTTCCTTGACTTTGTCCCAGGCTTTTGCGCTTTTACTCCTAGATGCTTCTAGTGATGAAATTATAGTTTTGCAATTTCTTCTAGATTTTTCATTTTCAAGATATTATCTTTCAGAAGACCAATTTTGGATGATCTTATAATAACATTATTATACTACATTACATAAAATTTCAAATTTTTTCATAAATTTATTTTCCTATGGTATGTATTATTACTATCCTGTATATATTTGTTACCCCTTCTTTCATTCCTTGTAGTCTCTTTGTGGATATCTCATCCACTGGTGTCTGGTGTAAGACATTGTTTTTTCTTTAATAGTTTAATAGTTTCTCAGCAAAAGAATTCCTTATAATTTTTTTCTGTAATATAAGAATAAATAAAAATGTTGAAATCTATATTTTTCCAAAGTTTAACCTTTAGAAGAATCTGGGCTTGATGCTCTCTCTCTCACACACGCACATAGACACTGTATAATTTGGCAATGCTCTTGTTAGTGCCTTCTTAATTAGTTCTTAAGTAGCATATCATTAGCTATTGCTTCTTTTTAACTGTCTGTCTCACATAGTTTCAGAGAAATGTGAAGGTATTCAATGTTGCCTATCTGCTATCCTGTTTTTCCCTTTCTTTCTTTCTTTCTTATGTACTTCACTATTTTATAATATCTTTTCATCCTATTTTTCCATATAGGTCTGGTTGAAACGGATCCAGAAGGGGCACTTGCTGGTTTTGCTGAAGTTGTTGCCATGGAACCTGAAAAGGCTGAATGGTGAGTTTGTATTTACTACTGAGTGAGGTTAGGACTTTGTTACTTGCTGCAGTAGGACTGATCTCTTATTCTTGCAGTATTGACAAATAAAATAACAGAGGCACCTAGCCATAGAAAAACCAACATGTTGGGGTTTCTGTACACTTGAGAGTAACATATATATGTCATTAGCTCATTTTACATATTAGTTCTTGTTTTCGTACTTTTGTCCATCAATTAAGTTACCTGGTTTTGTCTGGGACAGGCATGTGGCTAGGGGTATTTTATGTCTTATATTTTATTCTCTTTGTTTTATTTAGTATTTACATATATATTGACAAAAAATTTAATACTTAGCTCAGGGCTTTGAGCCTTCTATCTCTAAAATTCAATAATTATGTTTTTCTACTATTTCCAGGGGATTCAAAGCTCTGAAGCAAACTGTGAAGCTCTATTATCGATTAGGGAAGTACAAAGAAATGATGGATGCTTACAGGGAAATGCTTACATATATTAAATCAGCAGTGACACGAAATTACAGTGAAAAATGCATAAACAACATAATGGATTTTGTTTCTGGATCGGCTAGTCAAAATTTTAGTCTCCTGCAAGAATTTTATCAGACCACTCTGAAGGCCCTTGAAGAAGCAAAGAATGAGGTTAGTAAAATGACATATGTTTTAGCATCAGAATGGTGCCTTTGCCAAGATGTAATTTATTCTCTGTTGTTTTGTAGAGACTTTGGTTCAAGACAAATCTTAAGCTTTGCAAGATATGGTTTGATATGGGTGAATATGGGAGAATGAGTAAGGTATCCTTTCTTTAATACCTTCTAGAATTTCCACTTTTATTTTGGAATGTTAATTATGAGAACAATTGTGTATACATCCAGATTTTGAAGGAACTTCATAAATCTTGTCAAAGAGAAGATGGTACAGATGACCAAAAAAAAGGAAGTCAACTTTTGGAGGTCTATGCAATTGAGATTCAAATGTACACTGAGACTAAGAATAACAAGAAACTAAAGGTAAGGTTTTTGCAACGCTTGTTTATGTGCTTTAGAGTCTTTACAAATGCTATTTGCACTTTTCTGTTTGGGTAAAATATTTTCTACTTTATATTGGTGTAACCTTGTATTTTCTCCTTTATAAGATTAAATCCTGATAAAAGATTGTGAATTTTTTAATCCATTTCAATAATTTACCTGTTTGTTTCTATAAAATTAAACAAGTAGCAGAAAGTGATTGAAAAGGGATTTTTAAATCTCAAGTCTTGTGGAATGGATTAAGTTTTTATGCAATGACAAAGACCTGAAAATAGACATTGAGGAATATTGATTTATTAACATCGTCTTCTCTTCTCTCTCTCGTGCTCTCCTTTTTGATATTTTGCTTTAGGTTATGATCCAATATGAATTAATAGATGTTGAAGCAAGGATAAAAGTTACTTGAAATTAAAGTTTTTTGAAGATGCAAGATAACATATGGATTTTCCAGGTCAAATATTTGTGTTATTAACTTAAGAATCCCAAGCTAACCTTTTTAATATGTTACAGGTTTTAAGATTGTCATTCCTTTGATGTAAATTTAAGTATTTCTGATCCGAAGTATCCAAATTTCCTTAATTATATTTTCTTTGACTTATTATGATCCAATATTGTCATTCCTCTGATGTAAATTTAAAAGTTCCAATGTGAATATCTCTTAACAACAATGTTTGATATTATAACACCCATGTTACATGTGGGCTTGACAAAAGAATGAGCTTCACGTATGAAATAAAAAGTAACTCAAGGAGGACCCACAGTATTGATCAAGTATGGATTGGCCTTGATATTATGGTCGAGAAATGTACCAGAAAGTTATATAAGAGGTGGGAGTGCCTAATAGGTATATGTGGCCTTAGTTAAAATCTGACAACAAATGTGAGACTCCTTAAGATCCTCTCTCATGTGTACGCCTGATGGAAGAATAGTTTTGACATGAGATGGAAAACATGATGAGTGCCATAGTTTCTCTCTAATGATTTAGTTGAAGGCTCAAAACCTATTTTAAGGCACGCGGATTCTTTCTGATCACTGTTTTAAGATTATGTTAGTTTATGGTTTAATTTGCAATTGGGATCGAGCCGTGTTTGATGAAATGGATTAAATGCAGCAATTGTACCAGAAAGCACTTGCTATTAAATCAGCTATTCCCCATCCGAGAATCATGGGAATAATTCGTGAATGTGGTGGGAAGATGCATATGGCTGAACGTCAGTGGGCAGATGCAGCAACTGATTTCTTTGAAGCTTTCAAGAACTATGATGAAGCTGGGAACCAGAGGCGTATACAATGTTTAAAGTACAAATGCTTTCTCTCTTCTCTTTAATTATTCTATTGTAGTTGATAACCATGTTTTATGTCTTTCCTCTCTCTCTCTCTCTCTTGGTATGCGGTTTTAATATTAAAACTAATAGGTGGAGGCGAGTTCCTTTTTATGATTGATAATGAGATTGTGAATTCGGTAGACACTGAATACATCATAATTGCTGTATTTAATTTGAGAAAATGGAATATGTTTAATTAATTTATAACATTGAGCTTGAGTTGTTTATTCTTTGTATGAGTTTATTGTCTCATGAATGGCCCAAATATTGATTTAAAAAGTTTATTCATCATTTGTCTATGAAATGTTCAGTGCCAATACTGTATAAGAAATTTTAGTTTTCAAAGCAGATGTTTAAGTAGATTATTTTTTTTACAAACACATGGATATCAACTAAATTTAATCGGTTCCTATCAGATAATTGTGATATTTTCTTTCTTCTACCTTATTTTTAACCCTAAAAATTTCTCAAAATAAATAAAAATTCCTAGTTGATGTAAGGATATTGGACGTAGGAGTTGTGCTAGAGCTGTCTTCATGTTTTCTCGTTGTACCTACTATTTTTTTTTATTTTCTTTTGTGTTAGTATTTCTGTAACTAAGGTACTAAGGTATATTTGTATTGTCCTTTGATTATTCACTTCGTATTAATTGTGGGAGCATTAACAGATATCTGGTTCTGGCAAATATGCTGATGGAATCTGAAGTTAATCCATTTGACGGGCAAGAGGCAAAGCCGTAAGTCTCTTAGTTTGCCCTACTACTGAATCCAACATATATTTTTCTTCTCTCTTGATCTGGTTGCTACTTGCAGATATAAAAATGACCCTGAAATTCTAGCAATGACAAACTTGATAGCAGCATATCAACGAAATGAGATAATAGAATTTGAGAAAATCCTTAAGGTACATTTCATGCAATTCAATGTTATTACAGCTTTGCAGTTATATTATATACTTTCTTTCGTTCTCTTTCTTCAATCCCTTTCTGGTCTCCAAATTTAGTTGCTAGTGGGAATTTGCAGAGTAATAGAAGGACAATAATGGACGATCCCTTTATCCGTAATTACATTGAAGATTTGTTGAAGAATGTCCGGACTCAAGTGCTGCTTAAGCTTATCAAGCCTTATACGAGGATCCGAATCCCTTTCATATCAAAGGTAAAGCCAGTGGCTTCTCAGAAAGTGTTCTATCTATATCAGATTTCTTCATAACGCCGTTGAGCTGTTGCTTTTAATATTGTGAGAATTGTTAAACTTGCATATGACATGTAAAGGGAGCAGTTTCTTATTTTTTATGAACTTAATCAACATGATTGTTACGTAGGAGCTCAATGTGCCAGAAAAAGATGTTGAACAATTGCTGGTTTCACTAATCTTGGATAATCGTATTGATGGACATATTGATCAAGTGAACCGGCTCTTAGAGCGTGGCAACAGGTCAGCCTTTCTACTCTTTCATGAATTTCATCCTATCCCACTGAGTTGTAGCTAAACTGTAATTAATAAAATACTCTTGCAGGTCGAAGGGAATGAAAAAGTATACTGCTATAGACAAATGGAACACACAGCTAAGGTCTCTGTATCAAACTGTTGGTAATCGAGTGTCTTGAGTGAGTAAATTGAAGGTGGGATAGTAGGAAAAGTTGTATTAGCTTTTGGATAATTTGTTGATGATTCAGGGGAAAGGTGAAATTGTCTTTTCGGCATTGTCGATTTCAGGAATGGATTAATAATTTTTCTTGTTGGAATCGAAGCACAATGGGAGACAGTGCCATTAGAAGTATGTATCTGGATTCATGTCAAAATGTTGGGTTGATAACAAGTAAATTTTGAAAAAAAAAAATAGTTAAATGGTGAATAGATATGTTTATGATATTGTAAGAATTTTGATTTGGAGAGGAATACCCATTAACAAGCTGATAATCTGGCCTTGGGGTTGTGAATGAGCTTGGCTCTATTTTGTTTATGTTGTTGGCTTGAGCTCAGCTTAGTATATGATTTAATTTGCTTAGTTAATGATGTAAAATGATTTTTAAGAATACAAAGGTTTATCTATGTTGGATGGATTATTTTAATCCTTTTACTGTAAATCTAACAACAGTAATATCGATTATGTAATTTTATTCAAAAGTAGCCAATTTTGAAAAGTTTCTCACGATATAGCCATAACTCATTTTGAAAGACGAAAGTACACCCGTTCATAATTCCAAAAAGTTCTTAATTAAAACTCATTCTTCAAAACTTTATATTCTGATTTGAAGGAAGTGTTATTGAACGATTTTGTTGGTAAACGTTCCACAAGTATGTTATTAAAAAGTTGAAAGATTTTTAAGAAACGTGTCAATTAAGGTAGTCTTGGTTAGTTGGATTGTTTTTTTTTTTTTTTGTTTATTGGTTGTTTGAATTTATATTTGATTGGGGATCGTTTTCGTGAAATCTGGGTCTATTTAATGGTCATATTGGTGGTATTAGTCAGTAAGATTGCCCGAGGTTGGAGAAGATAAGTAACTGATCGATCATCGATGGGACACTTGAAAATAGGTTAGAACTATCGGTGTCTCATAGGGGGGTATGGGTCAATCCAAATTGTATTTTGAGTATATTGATGAATTGTTATATATATATATCTGATTTTCCATAAAAGAAAAAAGTACAATTTTAAGAAACCTACTTGAAAAGGGCATGGTAAATGCGTTGTTTTACTAAGAAATTAAATATAAGCTAATATTACCAACTTTGTAGCTTTTGAATTGAAATTTGGTTGGTTCATTAAGCTAATAAAATTGACTTTTATATGAATATTTAATTTGAGGTTTTCCCCTAAATTACAATAAATCCTCCTCAACTTTTGTTAAGGCGTGATTTGTCGTGTACAATCAGAAGAAGAAGAGCGGAAAAATGTCATACATATATATATATATATAAAATAAAACAAAATAATTTTTAACAGTATAAATAATACCAAATAGGCCTCTAAAAACCAATGAAAGAAAATGACAATTTTGAACGGAATAAAAAATATTTATTCACTGCAGCATAGATATTTATCTTAAGAAAGAATTAAAAATGGAAAGTTGAAAGTGTATTAGTATTAGTATAGAATAAAATTTGCATTAATATGAATCAGTCAAACGGGAACGGCGACCCATGTTTGAATATCAGTTAGAAAGTAGCTTCCCTTCATTGACCGCCATTCCAATTGATTAATGAGCTCTTATTAGTTTCAAAAACCTTACTGCTTCAGCCTTGCTTAATATTCATCGTCATGGGGAATTGTTTCACAAAATCTAACAAGTGTGCTCATGCTTCTTCCACTAATTTTTCTGCAGGTTGTTCTTCATTTCAACTGTTTAATTCTTCTATTTTCTTTCAGATTTTTGTTTATGGGTTCTTAACTTCTCACAGGAAATACAAAGTCTCAAACTAAAGGACTAAATCAAGATTCCAGTTCGACTCAGCAGACGCCTTCAACTTTAATTACTTCAAAAGTTGATGAAACATCGATGAATATAAATCTCAAGTCGTTTAGCTTCAATGATCTCAAGAATGCGACGAAAAATTTTCGACAGGATTTTGTTCTTGGAGAAGGAGGATTTGGTTGTGTGTTCAAAGGATGGATTGATGAGAACACTTTGTCTCCAACAAAACCAGGAAGTGGAATTGTGGTGGCTATAAAAAGACTCAAAGCTGAAAGTTTTCAAGGGCACAAGGAATGGCTGGTATGTTTGGGGATCTTAATTATAAGCTTAATTCTTGTTAATGGGTTTTGATTAATTTTTGTGATTGTTGGGCAGGCTGAAATAAACTATTTGAGTCAGCTTCACCATCCCAATCTTGTGAAGCTAATTGGGTATTGTGCAGAATCAGATAATAGGCTTCTGGTTTATGAGTTTATGCCAAAAGGAAGTTTGGAGAATCACTTATTCAGAAGTAAAGCTTTCTCAAACTTTAATTACTAGATAATATGAATCCATTTACTTGAAAACTGCAAAGTAATTCCTCTTGCCTTTCATATGTTTTTGATTGTGCAGAAGGAGTTGAACCAATTGGTTGGGCCACACGAATGAAAATTGCAATTGATGTGGCAAGAGGATTGTCATTTTTGCATGGTTTAGACTCCAATGTTATCTACCGTGATTTAAAGGCTTCCAATATTCTGCTTGATTCGGTATTTATACATCTTCAACACAAAATTATATATTAATCTTAATTTCTATTAAATGCCTGAATTTATTTATTTTTTATTTTAGGATTTTAATGCAAAGCTTTCAGACTTTGGTTTAGCAAGGGATGGGCCAACTGGTGATAACACTCATGTTTCAACTAGAGTTGTAGGAACAAGGGGTTATGCTGCTCCTGAATACGTAGCTACAGGTCACTTGAATCCCAAGAGTGATGTCTACAGCTTTGGCGTTGTGTTGTTAGAGTTGCTCTCAGGAAGGCGGGCTTTGGACGATCAAAGAGTTGGAGTTATCGAAGAAAGTCTAGTGGAGTGGGCAGAACCATTCCTGAAAGATGGCCGAAGAGTGTTTAGAATCATGGACATACGGCTGGGCGGTCAGTACTCGAAGAAAGCTGCCCAAGCTGTTGCCGCAGTTGCTTTGCAATGCCTACAAGATGATCCCAAGAACAGGCCTTACATGGTTAAGGTTCTAGCTGCTTTGGAACAACTCCACACATCGAAAGACATGCAATCCAAACCCCCACATCCTAAGACTAAGCACACTAATCACCCTCACAAAACATCTTCATCTATAAATTAAATATCAACACTATGCAAATTGTGTGTAATTCACGGTCTGTAGAATTATAGATTTATTCTTTGTGTTGTACACATAACACACACACACACACACACACACACATATATATATTATCTCCCTCATATTTCCGAGGACTAAACGCTAAAAACACCGTCGTGCCATTAGCTACAGCATAAAGTTGAATCTACTGAAAGAAGTGAGCAGTTGAAAATGCAGATAAATTCTTGTCTAGTTCAATGATCCCATCTGAAATGTTTCTTTTCCCCTTCAAAAACTGAGTGTACCACTTAGCAGAAAGTTTTGGGTGTCTGACCAAATCTGGGTCATCCAAATCTATGTAATACAACCCGTAGCTCGACTCATACCCATCCAACATCTCAAACAGATCTAGGAAGGACCAAGTGAAATACCCTCTAACATTTGATCCATTCCTTTCAAATTAATTAAAAGAATCGTGAAAAGAAAATGAAAAGCAAAAAGAGAATAGTATTAGAAGTAGTGAAAATCATATTAAAATTGAAAGAAAGCAGAGGCAGATTATATAACATACCTCAATGAGTGAAGCAAACCCTCTATGTATCCAGACAGAGACATAACCCTTGGCCAATCTTCTAATGTCGAATTGCGCTGCATCCGCTGACCTGGTAGAGCATTTTATGCTAAGTCTTGGCACCTTAGAGGATAATATGATCATAACTTATAAAATTGTGAGAATTTTATTGATACAGAGTTATGAAACTTATAAAATTGCAACTGAAGTTATAGTAGACTAGTCCTAAGTATTAAAGTAAAGAAACAAAAGACATCCCAATTTTCCAAACTAAAAAAAAAATAATAATAATTGAGAACAAAGCAAAATATTGTCTTGAAGATTTATAGCATTTATTTTAACACAGAAAGAAAGACTTACCTAATTTTATCCAAAGTTGATTCCTTGTTATATGTAAAATCCTTTTCATACTAACTTACAAGTTTTGGTTGATATACAAATAAATTATCCACCCTTGACAGGTAGACAAGTAATTTTGTGGACTAGTAAAATAAATGACATAATTTATTTTATTTTTAATAGAAGATCCTCCTAGGTCACATATTTATCTTGTCTTTATGGTAATAATGGACATAGCTTGATAGATTAATGAATAAAAGTATATGATTATTTCCCCCTAATCTCTGCTCATTTTCCTATCTTTTCTTTCTATTCTCTTGATTCGCCCTATTTCTTCTCTTCAGCCTTTTGTTCTGTCCCTCTCTTTCTTTTCTAACTCTTTCTACTTCATGCTCTACATCAATAATTTTCTTCACTTGTAATTTTCTCGTTTACATATTCATATTTTTCTGGTATAAAACTCCTTTCAGTAAACTTAGGAATTAATTCTCTATCACTGTCATTAAACTTGTCCAACTAAAGTAACAAAAAAAGGAAAGAAACAAAGATTTTCATTGCTGTCTTGATAGCAAGCGAAAGGACCTCCTTTATGAGAGTTTATGGAGAAAGTAAAGTGTTTTTTTGTATGTGAGCAATTGTTGAGGACAAGGGAGAGAAAGAGAGACCGTTTTCATGGATGTAAACAGGAGGGTTGCCATAAACTTGCTTAAAATACTCCAGCACTCCTTGCAGACCCCAAGGTGTAACAGGAAACTGAATAAAACAACCTGATTAGTAATACACTTAACGAACTTGATTAGTAACAGCCCTATATGTTATAATTCTCACCTCAACTGTTGATGAGTTATCAAGCATGGCTGTCAAAATCACAAGTTCAGTTAGCCGTTGTACTATCAAATTATCTAAATTCAATGAAGACTGAACTCAACTGACTTATTGATTCTGTAGGTACATTGACTAATTCATAATCGATCAATGGAAACATATGTTGAATTCAGTAGAAAAACATTTGCCAAGAACAAATGTGACAAAAAATCTGACGAAGGTTTTCCAGTTATAATTGAACATAATCAACTAGGTAAGAGCAATTGAGCTGAGGTAGACCAAAGTAATTCAAACCGATACTAAGCTTAGTTTTCAACATCCTTCATGATTTTCATTAAGTTCGATCTAATTAAGTCAAATAACATACGTATCAGTTCTACTGCCATGTCTGCATCAACGTCTCTATGTTCTTTCTTTAGGCTGTCAGAATTGTCCTTGACATACAAGGTGTTGTAAAAGTTGACTCCAAGGAAGTCAAATGAACCCTTAATCTGCTTGGATTCCAGATTGGTGAAGTCCGGCATCCTCGAGCCAGCATTCTTCTTCATTGTGATAGGATATTCTCCAGATACCAATGGATTCAAAAACCTAGAAAAAAGAAGAAAGAATGATAGAAAAGTAGAGAAAAAGAAGCTTGCAATTATAAAAGCGCATGACGACTCTTATTTGATGTGTGGCATCACACACACTGTAACTGATAGGAATGATAGGGATATGAAGCACTCAAGACAAGTGAAATGAGAGAGAGATGTAACAGCTCTAGGTACATGAATTTGTAACTCACCAACCAAGGTAGAAATCGTTCGCTCTCTTAGTGGCAATTGCATCTTCTGTTGTATTTCTAAAAGGAACAAACCAATAAGCAAACAAATTGAGCCCTAAGAATCCATGTTGCTTTTCCTGCATTGCCCAGAGTTTCCATCACTTGTCAATAATTAATCAGAGTCTCAGTAGTCAAAGTCCACCTATTTTATTGTTTAGCCAAGAAAGACTGCATGACAACTATTAGTCAATATTCTGAAATCAGATTTAAGATTAGAAGGCTCTGGCAGTGGAAAGAAGAGAATCTTAAAGTGGAAGACAAGCAAAAGCGAGGCTGATGATATAAATTTTCTAAAATCTTTGGGAAAATTATGACCTTTTAGAATGTTTTGAGGGGCCAAATCCACCTTCTATTTTGCTCCAACATAAATCTTGCTCCACCACCATAAGTATTAAATAAAAAGTTCATATTGAAGAGTTTTTGTTAGAAAGTATTTAAAGTCTTTTTTTTTTTTTTTAAACTAAATAGTTTACAATTTAATTGGGCTGTAATTTGAGAATTTGCATCGAAGAGCTTGTGGATCAAACACAACAAGTACAACAACAAACATCAACACTCAAGACTATTATTCAAGTTTAAACTGATATATGAGAACCTAATAATAGCATTTAAGCTCTAAAAGATAGTAATGCAAAAGATTTATTTACAATCAATAGAATAGAGCAGCACAAATTGAAAAGCTTCAACAATACCTTATACTTTTTGTTGTACAGCCTCGCAGCCGCTGCATGTGCCAACAAGATATGATGAGCTACTATGTATGGTTCAGACGATGAGTTACCTCTAGAACAATTGACCCCAAATGGAAACGAGCATCGTGCGGGCGGCAGAAATCCAATGTCATATCCTCCCAGTACAAACACATTGGCCTCATTCACAGTAGTCCAATATGAAACCCTATCACCAAAGTTTCTAAAGCATACATCTGCATACGCTGTAAAGTCTTTCCTGCATCCACATATTCAGTCACATTTAACCTGCTGTTTGTATACACCAATCACAAAAACCCATTTAAGACAAAAGAGAATTTATACACAATCTTTCGATTAAGCCATCCTCCATACTCATCCTCAAGTGCCTGTGGAAGATCGCTATGATGTAATGTAACATGCGGTTGGATTTCTGCTTGATCAAGAAACGGACAAATATCAGCACAACATTTGGTTAATAGTTTGGAAATACTTTTTCATGAATAAAAGCTACTTCCATGACAATAACTTGAAAATTTTGATCTAGTTCCTAAAAAATGAGAATTGTGATTATAACCATGACTGATTAATTCATTGATGAGGTTGTTGTAATACTGTAAACCCTTTGGATTAACCGGTCCTCTTCCATCTGAAACAGATAACAGCATTTCAAGCTTCAGAAAATGAACCACAAATTGCTCCTTTCTTGTTTGGTACTAAAATTGCAATTAAGTGATCCTACTTGGGATTAGTCTTGACCATGAAATGGAAAATCTGTAGGCTTCTAACCCTGTGTCCACCATGAGTTGGACATCTTCCTGCAAGAACCTCATAATAAAGAGGTCATGCTCCCACACGACATTGTGTGATTTATCCAATGAAATCAACATATATGACATAACTTGTTAATTTAATCATAATCTATAATCACTATAAGATAAAAGTCAGATGAGGAGAATGAATCACTGCTATGTTAGGTGAAAGAACCCAGAATTTACCTTGTATTTATGATAGTGGTCACATGCTACATCTCCATTGGCTCCATGTGTAATTCCTGAAATTAAAGTTAGTAATCAGCCAACCACTTTATGAGCATTCAAGATTGGCCTCATTATGGAACTATGAAATTGTGATAGTGATTTAAGAGTACATTTTTTACCTTTAATAAACTAAGATTGTCTCACAGTATAAAATTTTTAAGAAAAATAATATATATTTTGAAAAAAAAAAAAAAAAAAAAAAAAAAAAAGAAGAAGAAGAAGAAGCAGACCAGAGTGAGCAAAAGTGTCCCATATGCTTGGAGTCCTTCCATCTTCAGCAGCTGCACCTTCAACCTTTACAGAAATTCAAAATCATGCATGAATTAATATATTACTTGGCTTAAAATTTGTTAGAATTCATTTCCTTTCTGTTTATAAAATCAATAACAAAGACCAGAATGGTAAGAAAATAACTAACCTGATAAGCTGAGGTACCTGAGCCGAAAACGAAGTCAGCGGGGAAGTCATCTCTGCTGAATTGATTGCCACAATCAACTGATTTTACCACAAGAATAATGAAGAAAATTAAAAACAGCAGAAACTCCATTGTGAGGAGTTAGATGAAATGGTACTTGCTTGGTTTGGTTTATAGCCATTCATCAAGTATCCCTTAATTGACTATTGGCGCTTTTCATTATGGCAATCTGGCAGATTCCATTCAATGAGGAAAGACAAAAATGTCCTGCTTGCTTGCCCTTTTATGTTTTACGTTTTGTGATTTGGCAACTGTTTACACGTGTGCGATTGTATGCTTGCCACGAGGGACTACAGCTGACCCACAAAATAAAATGAAATGTATAATATATACCGTATAAACCCTTTATAACAATATTTTATATAAAAATAATCTTCGTATAGGTGTAAAAAAAATTGATCCTAATTTAAACCAAGAATAAATTTTATATTGTAATAAGTTATAATTTTTCTAGGTCTCTTCTTAAGAACTTGTCTCAATATAGTAATAATTATATGAATATTACAAAAAAAATATATGTTATGTTAAATTAAAAGTTTAAGATAAGTAAAATATTTATCTACAATTATTTGGCAATGATTTATACTATAGAGTTGTTACCACATCTTTTATCTTGCGAATTCATAATAAGTTTTCCACATGGACACTTTCTTATTGAAGCCAAAATATTTATAACTTCTCAAGTATATTTAGATACGAAACTTTTGATATTTTTTATCTATCATCCTCAAAATTATCTCCTTCCTCTTCTTGTCTAATTCTAGTAATGTTTTTTCTTCAGTTAAAACATATATGACTTGTTACTCATTTGTATAATTAAGGAATACATTCATATTTATTTGATTAGTGTACTGAAATTGTCGAATCTGATCATTTAATTTTGTAATAACTCTTTGATATCCATTTTCGTACTATATATCCTAATACTACTAAAAAAATGAATTAAATCCTAATACAACTAAAAAATAAATGGAAATCCTCATACTAATAAAACATGAATTATAAAATAAGAATTTCTTTTTAAATAAAAAAATAATTATTATAATTACACATCTATTAAGTTATAACCTCCTTATAATAATAAATTTAGTTGGTCATAACATTATGACTATAGAGAAATTATTTTATGTATATATATAATCACGGGACATAAGTTATACGATGGTCATTTTGAAGCTCTATAATTCTTTTATTTTGACATGATGGAATATTATTAGACATGTGGCATTGTGTAATTGGGGCATTCAAAGGTTTTGACATGATGAAATATTATTAGACATATGGCATCATGTAATTGGGGCATCCAAATGTCTAATAAAAACTTTTCTAAAATTCCTTTATTTTGATATGGTATAATGTTATTAGACACGTAAAATCATGTAATTGGAGTATCCAAAGGGTAAAATATTTTTAGATATGTATCATCATGTGATTGGGGTATGTAAAAGTCTAGTAAAAACCTTAATTAATCTATATATCTACACGCAACATCATATAATGGGAGGATCCAAAGTTTAATCAAAACTTAATCAATCTAAGTATCTATATAATTTCGAAACACACCTCGCTATTTGATTGTGATATAGGATTTCAAAAAAATCCCTGATTGATTGACATGTATGACCTTTTTGGAGCTCTAGAATTACTCAATCTTGCGACCTTGGGTGTGGTTGAATGACAGGTATTACAAAGGTCTAAATAAATAAAATAAACCATTCACATTTGCGTAAATTAAAACGCTTTGGTCTCCAAAACTTCATTTCTTATTTGTTACATATCTCAACCTCATAAATGACCTCCATCTTCTTCTTCGAGTAAAAAGAAATCAACTCAACGTCAGTCGGTGAAAACCTAACCTTGGAAACATTAAAGACGCGGTTGTGTAATACTATTCATCCCCACTAATTTGGTGTGATACTATTTATCTATTATAAAATATATTTTATTTTTGTTATTTTTTTAATTTGTATTTATGTTAATTTAATTATTATTTATATTAATATTTATAATAATAAATTCATAATAATTATATAATTAAAAAAACAGTGAAAAATTAAAAATAAAACTTTATTTAATGCAAATATTAAACTATAATAACCCAAAATAAAAATTGACACTAATTTAAAAACACTAAAATTAAAAGAAAATACAACATAAACTAAAATAACAATTTACTATTTCGGTAGATTAGTTTCGGATTCTCTAAGATCATCAAACTATTGGAAAGAACTAGAGCCCACTATAGACAAATGAAGGGTACGGAAGCTCATCATGTTCTTTCAAAATGCATTAATTGATTATTTATGAGAAGAATATACTAATTCGAGAAATTAAATTACTATCAATATAAAATTTTTCTTTGATGTTGTTGTCTTTTTTTTTTTTTTTTGGTGACATTTTATATTAAATATAATGTTTTTTAATATCAAATGTAATGTTTATTTGATTAAATAAATACTTAATTTTATTAAATTGGTATAATTTTTAAAGTTATTATTATTTAATAAAAATATTATTTTTAATATTTAATTAATATATATTAATAATTAGTGAANTAATCTTCATATAGCTATAACAAAACTTGATCCTAACTTAAACCAATTATAAATAAGAATAAATTTTACATTATAATAAATTATAATTTTTTAGGTCTCATCTTAAGGAACTTGTCTCTACATAATAATAATTATATGTATATTACAAAAAAAAAAAAAATGTTATGTTACATTAAAGGTTTAAGATAAATAAAATATTTATCTAAAATTATTTGACAATGATTTATACTATAGAGTTGTTACCACATCTTTTATCTTGCGAATTCATAATAAGTCATAATAAGTTTTCAACATGGATACCTTTTTATTGAAGTCAAAATATATATATCTTCTCAAGTATGTTTAGATACGAAACTTTTGATATTTTTGTACTATCATCCTCAAGATTATTTATTTCCTCTTCTTGTCTAATTCTAGTAATGTTTTTTCTTCAGTTAAAGCATGTATGACTTGTTACTCATTTAGTTGATTGAGAATACATTCATATTTATTTGATTAATGTAGTAAAGTTGTCGAATCTGATTACTCAATTCTGTAATAACTCTTTGATATCCATTTTCGTACTATATATCCTAATACTAAAAAATGAATTGAATCATAATACTACTAAAACATAAATGGAAATCCTCGTACTAATAAAACATGAATTATAAAATAAGAATTTTTTTTAAAATAAAAAAATTATTATTGTAACTATACATCTATTAAGTAATAACCTTTTTATAGTAATAAATTTAGTTAGTCATAACATTATGACTATAGAGAAATTATACTATATATATATATAATCACGCAGACATAAGTTATATGATAATCATTTTGAAGCTCTAGAATTCCTTTATTTTGACATGGTGGAATATTATTGAACATGTGGCATCGTGTAATTGGGGTATTCAAAGGTTTTGACATGATGAAATATTATTAGACATGTGGCATCATGTAATTGGGGCATCCAAATATCTAATAAAAACTTTTCTAAAATTCCTTTATTTTGACATGATAGAATATTATTAGATACGTAACATCATCTAATTGGAGCATTCAAAGGTCTTAATATGGTAAAATATTTTTAGATATGTAATATCATGTAACTGGGGCATCTAAAAGTCTAGTCAAAACTTGATTAATCTATATATCTACACGCAACATCATATAATGGGAGGATCCAAAGTTTAATCAAAACTTAATTAATGTATGTATCTATATAATTTCGAAACACACCTCGCTATTTGATTGTGATATAGGATTTCAAAAAAATCCCTGATTGATTAACATGTATGACCTTTTTGGAGCTCTAGAATTACTCAATCTTGCGACCTTGGGTGTGGTTGAATGACAGGTNTTTAATCCAATGCAATTCATTGATTTTATTAATTAATTGATTAATCATATTATGGTTTTGAATTGATTTGGTTGCAGATAAGAAGTGGGGTAAAGGCAGGGATAAGATTGACGAAGAAGACCCCACTCTTTTTTCCTCAGTTCTGTTTGTTTACCGAGAAACTGAAAGAAAAAGACACCTCTTAGAAACCATGGCGGTTCGAGCCACGATGTCACGCTTTTCTACGGACCCAGACGCACAAGAAGCTTCACGCCTGCCATGGGGCGTCACTGTGACACCCTTCGCAACCAAGGACGAGAACGGCGTCAAGCCGGTGTACGGATCCGATGGGAATTTGCTACCTCGATGCGAGGACTGTTATGCCTATTTCAATGAGTACTGCGAACTGGAGCAGTGGGCGTGGTCATGCTCGCTTTGTGGGACCCTAAACGGTCTCTCTTCTCAGGCCATTGCCAGATACTCTTATCCTCGGTCTTGCGCCGAGATGGTCTCTTCTTTCATTGCCAAGGTTAGACCGTCCACTCTCCCTCTTTTGGCATCTGGGTGTGTTTCCTTCTTGAGGTTGTGTGGTGGAATTTTCTGAAAATTTAGTTCTGCATTATTAGAGAAAGTTGAGGTTTAATAGGCAAGAGGTGTCAGATCATGGAACAAGAGATTGAGAATTTGTCAAAGGACAAGCAGGAACTCCAGGAAAAGTTTTCCCCAAGTGAAGGAGCAGGTAACTAAAGTCAATTAGGAAGGTGTCAACGCATGAACAGAGAAACAGATCGTGAACTAAAAGCATATTGCCTTGCATTTGACGATGAATTAGGTATGTGTTTGGCATTCATCAGTGAAATCATATTAATTTATTAGTAATTGCATTTCATATATCAATATATGTAGTTTATTCAGGTTAATGTGCTTGCCAATTGGTCACAGGTCCTCCGCCAGTTGCTGATGTTAAATCTTTGACACATTATGGAGAACCTTATGATGGTAACAGTACAAGTTTCTTTAGGAGCATATTGTTTGTTGCTGTTGTTAGATCTTGCTACAGAGAATCCTGCTTATGGTGTGGAATGGATGCCTTCTAAGGTCAACCTCTGCATATCTTTTATTATTAACAACTTCCTTTCTTTTTTTTTTTTTTTTTTTTTTTTTTGGGTGGTGGAAAAGGGGATGTTTCATATATGTTATGCATTTAAGCTTCCTAGGGAAAGTTCATCTGAAATTGACAGTGACACAATGAAAAACTCTAATGATTTTGCTGGTTTCGACCCATCTATCCCTGCGGAGGGAATATTTTCTCAAATGCAGATTTCCCTTAGATGACTGAAATATTGGTGTTTCGAAAACCCAGGCTTTCATATATTTTTGACTCATAATATTTCAAGTGCAGATTTTTTGACAAGTAGGAACTCCAGGAAAAGTTTTCCCAAAGTGAAGGAGCAGGTAACTAAAGTCAATTAGGAATGTGGACTGTTCTGAACTTCTTTGTATTATATCTTCAATGAGTGAATCAATATAAATTCCAATTTTATTTGCCTTTTGCAGAGTGATTTGGATATTGGGAATAATACCAATGCATTAAACTCTTGCGTAGTTGCTGAAAATGTTTCGACTTTGCAAACAAGGTCTCTCTCTCTCTCTCTGTGTTACTCAATTAAGCCAGGATTGTAATTTAGTGTTTTATGTTTAATATTGTAGATGTTAAGTCATCACCTGATAAAAAAACTTAAGTTTTCATGTGAGGAACCAAACAATAGTATAAACCCTTGAATAGACTCCTTCACATGTAGTGTGAGCCAAGCTTCAACTCAGACAAAAACAAGCTCCATACCGAATACAAATATTGGTGCATGACGTTTGAGGTAGGGATAGCCATGGGCCAGGGACCCTTGTCTCCGGCCCCGGCCCGAAAGCCCAAGGGGATTCCCCGATCCCGATCCTGATCCGAAGACCGTTTGGAGAATTTAGGGAATCCCCGAAAAAAACCCGTTCCCAAATCTCCGAATTCCTTGTTTGGGGGTTTTCTGTTTTTTTGTATCCTTATTAGTTGTATTATCCTTTTCTTCAAATTATATATACCAACCAAAAAAAAAAATAAAAAAAAATTATATATATAATATACATTTTAAACATAAAGACTATATCATCAAAAAAAAAATTAAATCTATAATGTACATATTAAATATATAATCTAATCTAGGATTTGGGCATAATTTGTGTTTATAAAGGAAGAGCAAAATTGTTTTATGAAAACATAACAAGGGAAAATGGTAATTATGTAATGGAAAGATGGAATTGAAAATTTGAAATTCATTGAAAACGAAGGACAAGGTCTTGGTCCATACTCCATTACTCCACAAGGTGTCAAGGACTTTATTTATAAATTATAATGATTAAAAGAATTATAATGATTTATACATTCATTATAATCAATAGCAAATCCAAAAATTTTTGTTAAGGTAGGTCAAAATAAAAACTAATTACACTTATACTTATATAGTATATACCATATATAATATATAATGTATAATGTATAATGTCGAATGTATACCATATATAATGTATAATATATAATGTCGAATGTATAAGTTTTGTTTCATAGCATTAACATATTGTGTATATATATATATATATTACAAATATTTATAATGGTTTATTATATTTAATCTAGTTTTATTTAATACTTATTTGTATATAGTTTCATAAAATACTTATACAATTATAATTTATCATTGTATAATGTATAATTGATTTTCAAATATTAAAATTATTATAGGTATATATGATTGATTTTCAAATATCAAAATTAATATAGGTGTATATGATTGATTTTCAAATATTAAAATTAATATAGGTATATATATATATAATATACGGGCTGGGCTGGGGCAAGATCTATCCTGGCCCCGGCCCGTCCCCGAATTTCAGGGCTTGTCTTAGGCCTTACCTCGGCCCAAAGCCTAAACGATTCAGATCCGCCCCGTTCGGGCCGGGCTTTGTGCCCATACCTAGTTTGTGGTTTTGAACTCATGAGCTATTACCCAGATATCATATTAACTAATCACTTGAACCAATGGCTTAAGCTATCAAGTACAGATCCAAACAATAGTATAAAACCCTCTAGCATTGGACGCATTGTTGTTTGTGGATCCTAAAACTAGAAAGCCAACTGAGAATGAAGAAACCAGGTTTCATCTTGGCAGAACCTTCCACTGAGCACAATCACATGATACCAACTGCAGAAACTATAAGCTGGATAAAACATCCTTATTAGCTTCAGCGTCTAGAGAAACTTCTATTATTTTGCCATGACATGTGGATAATACAATAGGTAANCTTCAATGAGTGAATCAATATAAATTCCAATTTTATTTGCCTTTTGCAGAGTGATTTGGATATTGGGAATAATACCAATGCATTAAACTCTCGCGTAGTTGCTGAAAATGTTTCGACTTTGCAAACAAGGTCTCTCTCTCTCTCTCTCTCTCTCTCTCTCTCTCTCTCTCTCTCTGTTACTCAATTAAGCCAGGATTGTAATTTAGTGTTTTGTGTTTAATATTGTAGATGTTAAGTCATCACCTGATTAAAAAACTTAAGTTTTCATGTGAGGAACCAAACAATATTATAAACCCTTGAATAGACTCCTTCACATGTAATGTGAGCCAAGCTTCAACTCAGGCAAAAACAAGCTCCATACCAAATACAAATATTGGTGCATGACGTTTGAGGTAGGGATGGCCACGGGCCGGGGACTCCTGTCTCCGGCCCCGGCCCCGGCCCGAAAGCCCAAGTGGATTCTCCGATCCCGGCCCGAAGCCCGTTCGGGGAATTTAGGGAATCTCCGAAAAAAGCCGGTTCCCAAATCCCCGAATTCCCCGTTTGGGGGTTTTCTGTGTTTTTGTATCCTTATTAGTTTTATTATCTTTTTCTCTAAATTATATATACCAACAAAAAAAAAAAAAAAAATTAAATATATAATATACATTTTAAACATAAAAACTATATCATCAAAAAAGAAATTAAATCTATAATGTACATATTAAATATATAATCTAATCTAGGATTTGGGCATAATTTGTGTTTATGAAGGAAGGGCAAAATTGTTTTTATGAAAACATAACAAGGGAAAATGGTAATTATGTAATGGAAAGATGGAATTGAAAATTTGAAATTCCTTGAAAACGAAGGACAAGGTCCTGGTCCATACTCCATTACTTCACAAGGTGTCCGTACTCCATTACTCCACAACGTGTCAAGGACTTTATTTATAAATTATAATAATTAAAAAGAATTATAATAATTTATACATTTATTATAATCAATAGCGAATCCAAAAATTTCTGTTAAAGTAGGTCAAAATAAAAACTAATTACACTTATACTTATATAATATATACCATATATAATATCCAATGTATAATGTCGAATGCATACCATATATAATGTATAATATATAATGTCGAATGTATAACTTTTGTTTCATAGCATTAACATATTGTGTATAATATATATATATATTACAAATATTTATAATGATTTATTATATTTAATCTAGTTTTATTTATTACCTATTTGTATATAGTTTCATAAAATACTTATACAATTATAATTTGTCATTGTATAATGTATAATTGATTTTCAAATATTAAAATTATTATAGGTATATATGATTGATTTTTAAATATTAAAATTAATATAGGTATATATATATATATAATATATGGGCTGGGCTGGGGCAAGACCTATCCTAGCCCCGGCCCGTCCTCGAATTCTGGGGCTAATCTTAGGCCTGATCCCGGCCCAAAGCCCGAACGATTCGGATCCGCCCTGTTCGGGCCAGATCGGGCCGGCTTTGTGCCCATCCCTAGTTTGAGGTTTTGAACTCATGAGCTTTTACCCTGATATCATATTAACTAATCACTTGAACCAATGGCTTAAGCTATCAAGTACAGATCCAAACAATAGTATAAAACCCTCTAGCATTGGACTCATTGTTGTTTGTGGATCCTAAAACTGGAAAGCCAATTGAGAATGAAGAAACCAGGTTTCATCTTGGCAGAACCTTCCACTGAGCACAATCACATGATACCAACTGCAGAATCTATAAGCTGGATAAAACATCCTTATTAACTTCAGCGTCTAGAGAAACTTCTATTATTTTGCCATGACATGTGGATAATACAATAGGTAACTTTGATAGCTGTAAATATAGCAAATGGGTAGAGCAATCCTCATAACAAAAAACTATTGGGGAAAGATTGTAAAATATATGGTAGGTATTGACTCTCTTTTTTTGGATAGGAAATGGAAAAAAAAAAAAAAAAAAAAAAAAGATATATTAATGATAGGGAAAACTGAAATACTATGGTGGATTAAGTATCTGTTGATGTGAATGGATTACCCCTCAAATGCCATTAGTTATGTTTTGTGAAAGAAGTTGAAAACTTAATGTGGTTGTGGATAGTTTTCTGATAACATTAGTTCTGTTTCTGTAAAAGAATGTTGAAAACTTGAGGTCTTTGTATAGATTTTTGATTATGTTTTCTAATAGTGGGATGAAAAGTTGAGGTTGTGTGGTGGAGTTTTCTGAAAATTTAGTTCTGTTTTATTAGAGAAAATTGAGAAGTTGAGGTTTAATAGGCAAGAGGTGTCAGATGATGAAACAAGAGATTGAGAATTTGTCAAAGGACAAGCAGGAACTCCAGAAAAAGTTTTCTGAGAAATCCAGATCAGTCTAAATTACTATTTTACACTTTTATATCCTTTTCTTAAAGATTACATATTTGGCTCTTGGATCCTGATAAAACTAACGCATTTTAATACCAGACAGAAGAGAAAGCCAGATGAAATGTATGATCAATTGAGGAGTGAGTATGAGTCGATGAAACAATCAACACTTCAACTCGTAAACAACTTTTACCCAAGAAATGAACATGATTTGTTCTCAAACCCAGCAGCTAACATGATGGAAAGTGAAGATCATATTGGAAAAGGTAATCTTTTCTTTTATAGAGTAAAAAATTGATGATTTATGTGCCAACTTATTGTAATCTTAAAAGCACTTACTCTTTTAAGTGTTCTTCATATCTAAATGCAGCGTAAAGTGTTCATCAATAAAGTATATTTTATTATCAAAAAGTTACAAACTTACATTCTTAGGTTATACATGTTTTTGTTGTGGAATTTGTAGCCGGTATGTCTTTTGTGGTGAATAGAGTTTGTGTTGGATGATGAAGAATGCCAATTTTTTTTTTTTAATTTTCTTTTATGAGTAATACTAGCCTTACAAAGAGGTATATAAATAGTCAAATCCAGCCCTTGAAAGAAGGGAAAAAGAAAGAGAGAAAGAGTTTCAAGGGCTGGATTTGACTATTTGTATGACTCTTTGTAAGGCTAGTATTACTCTTCTTTTATTTTTGCTCATTTCATGGTGCTGGGCAACCTTTTAAAATGGTGAAAGATTAACTGTTGGACCTCAAAACAATGGTCATATTCCGCGTAGCAACTAAGAAAAATGCTACAACTTCTCTTCTTCTGCTTTGAAAAGAGAATATATTCATATCAATAAAATGTTTCATTATTATTTCGTTCTTTAATTAATTAATTAATTATTATTATTATGATTATTATTTTGTGTCAAAACCACTTTTATAAACAACCTGCAATTTCGTTCTTTAATTAATTAATTAATTATTATTATTATTTTGTGTTAAAACCACTTTTATAAATAACCTGCATAATGCGTGGGCTTTTCAACTTGTGTTATATAATCCAAATTAATTTTCTAATTTAAAAGACCATTTAATTATATTAAAACACATCATTTTATATGCATGAGTTTGTCTTGAGTTTGGACTTTGGTGAAGCATGAAATTGGATAAAAATATTTGTATCAAAGATTAATAAAAATAAATAAATATAACGTTGTACTTATTTTTAAATTATTAAATACTCGATAATATGTTAAATTAATTACTAAACAATTAAATAAAATTTTATATTATTTAATAATTACTTATTTTGAAATAAAACTAAAATATTATTTTATAATTTATCTGAATAATATTCACATTATTAATTATAATATTTATATAATTAATTAATTGTAATTTGAATGATAAATATTTCAATTATCAACACATTAATTTCAATCAATGTTTTAAAATTTTAGTAATTATTACTATAAAATGAACAAAAATATATTTACTATTATTCTACATAATATTAATAATTTTAGATAATAAAATTAAAGTAAGTACATTTAAATGTTAATATTAGTATCTTTTAATATAAAGTAATATATATTAAAATAATATATGTAGTGCCTGAATCTTCCAAGGCAGAAACGTAATTTCCCTATTGGATATTACTTGCACTCAGGTAAATAATCCAAAAGATATTCTCCAAAATAGAAAGCAGAATCAACATTAAGGGAATAAAGAAGTCAAGTGAAATTAGGAAGTGAATATGATCAGTATCCGATCCAAAGAGGAAATAGATCTCATATTCTCCTAAAACTCCGACATTGCCTATTCTATTGGAAATCCTACTCTACCGAGGGAAGTATCCTTCTTAAACTCTCTCTTTACTTCACTATATTAAGGCCAATGGCATGAAATAATACATAAAATAATTCATGTGGAAAAGCCTCATATTAAGAATTCCAAGTGAAAGTTGACCACAACCTTTATTACCTCCCATTCCAAAGCTAGGAGTGATTGGTTCCGAGTAATCTGTATTTTTTTAAGAGTACTTTGCATTTTTTGAATCGAAACTAATTGATTTTGGTTCCCGTTTCTAGAAACCTAGAACCGGAACTTGGAACATAGGTTCCTGTTCTGGTTCCGAGTACTCGGGTAAATTTTAATTATCCTTTACTTTAAAAAAAACAATAAATACACTACCAAAAAATTGCAAATACATCCCCAATATTTTACAAAAATTATAATTTAATCCTAGTTTCCATCCGAGTGCCCGAACCTCGGTTCCGGTTCTAGCACTATAAAAACCGGTGCCGGACTTGGGAATTCCCAATTCCAATTTTCTAGAACAGAAATCGGGTCCTAATGGGGTTGGTTTCGGTTCCTACCTGGAGCCACGGGTTGGTACCTGTCGATTTTTGGTTCTACCCTTTACTCATGCTCACCCCTAGTTGCAGTCGACGAAGACCTTAGAGATGCCAATCTGAAGGCAAAACTGGAAAATCATTCCAAGGGGTAAAGACTGTAAACCCTAGTTTGGCGTGAAATTGGTATCAACAATTGGCACCATCTGTGTAAGGAAACAAGCCGAAAGTCAGAGGAAGGCAACTCGGGAGCAACCTCTACCTCCACTGGCGATATTCTCTTGACTGCCAACCCTCTAGGCAACGACAACCCTTGCACCCTGTGATAACCAAAGAACTGTGAATCCCAATATTGAGGTTGGTACATCTAAGCATTGGAGGGTAGAATTACCCCAAAAGATGCGCAACGAGATCCTAAACTTGCTAGCAAAAAAAACCCCTTAAAAACAACAAAAATCCCCTCTAAATATATAACAACCTTACATACAGGATATTTAATAGTTCATCGAAAATCGTTGGATTGCTTAAGACTTAAAGATTAGTTTATAATTTTTTAGTATTAATGTTGTGACACTTTTATCTGTGCTAGAGGAATAATCAGCTGTGACAAAAATCAGTTGAGCATTTGGTAAAGTTTACTTTTAAAATAGCTATATATCTTTAAAACAATATGTATGTGTTTGGTTAATTTAATTGTTCATTAGAACCTTTTTTTTTTTTTGTATAACAATGTTTTGATGGTATACGATGACTTAAAATGCATTATTTTTCTTTAAATATTATATATATTTTAAAATCATGTTAGTTTTCAACATAACTGTTGATTTTTGCATATGTTCAACAGTTATGTTAAAAATTAATAAAATAAAAATTATGTGACAAGTTATTAATATTTGGGTTGGAAAATCATAGGATATTAATGTCTTTTTAATAAATCAATAAGGATATAATAAGTACTATAAAAAAAAAAATGCATTTAATATGTTGACAAAATTTTACATAATCAATTCTCAAAGGGTGATGCTATTTGCCCCCATCTTCTATCTTATTATTATTAAATCCCATTTCTAAATTTACCCCATTAAGAGTTTTAGAGCTGTATAAATGTCTAAGCAAATCCTATTTATTCTCGAATTAGCCTAAATTAATATGTTACTGCTAATATACCATAGATTATATTTACCTTTTTTTGGTTTTTGTTTTTTTTTTTTTTTTCTCATGAGACTGTTATTATGGCTTAAAATCATATTGAAGATATTAAATAACATATTTTTTTTTTTACTAAAAAATAGTAATTTATTGGAAGTTTTACTAATATCAAAAATTTCACAGAAGTTAATAGATTAAATAAACTATAAATGAGACCCGCGCGTTGCACAGGTATGTTTATTTAATATTTTTGAAATAGGTTAAAGTAATTATATTAAGAGATGATAATTTAAATTATACAAGTTTTAGAGTAAACATAACTTTTATATATGTACAGAGTTGTGTTAAAATAAAATTAATAATTGTACCTTTATAATTATTAATATCAATTAATATTATGAAGATCAATTATTTAAACTTAACATTTATATTGAGTTCATTTTCAGGTTTGACATTGGTTGTTAAATTTTTTTCTCACAGTATAGGATTCTCTCCGGCTAAGGTTTGGAAACAGACTAACTTCCATCTTTATATCTTTTTCTTTAAAATGTTAGATTTTTGGAATGCCTATGTAATGTACTTATATAATTATTATTAATACTCATCCAATGTGTGAAGAGGGAAGAATTAAATCAAAATTAACGAGTTATGATAGAGAACAATTTTCAATCAATTAATGAGTAACATCAAAATCTACATAAAATTGAATATAGAGAATAATACTTTCATTATAAAAAAAATAAGTACATTGCTTTTTCATATTGTGAAGTGGGTTTGGACGATGTAGACATTATTTTCTATTTTTCTTATCATTGTTCAGTTCTTCTAGTGCATATGCATACTATCTTTTGTTCATGTTATAAATAATATCCATGGCAGATTCCATGATTTGTAACATCTGGTCAATAACTTCTCTGAATTTGTCTCTTGCAGTATATAGATCATCCAGATTAGTTTCAACTTTTTTGGAAATCTCCCTCAATTTCGGCATTCCCTAAAAAATGTCTAAACCAATTGTAGAAGCAAAATACAATCAAATTTTATAAATATATGGAAACGGTAACATGAATGTGTAAATATAATTATGAGATGAACTCTCGACTTATCAAAAAAAAAAATTTTTTTTAATGGCTTTTATATTCCCGCAAATATGTATCATTGTTTTGTTTGACATTTTGTAATTTAAGATACAAAAGATGTAGACCATTCATAACTTCTGGTTGCCTCGGTGGAGAATTATTGTTCTTGAGGTCGTTGCTGGTATTCGTTATAGATTCTTTTGGTTGCGATGTTTTGTCAGCCATTTTCAAATTAAGTTGTGGAGAAGAAATGAACAATTAAAGTGTATAGTATCTGAAGAAAGTTAAATGGGTGCTTGTTGTCATAGCAATATTTATAGGAGAATATGATACGAAAATGTGGGATATGAACATACAACTGGTAATAAATAAACGTGTTGATCGAAAAAATGTTAATAATTATGTGGATAAGGTAATACAAAACGTTAGTAGACTATCTGTATAATATTAAAGAAAACTGTAATAAATATTTTGTTAAGTGTGCAACATATTAGTTACGTAGTTAATGATGGTTCGACAAGATGTTGAGTTATTATGATTAATAAACACTGTTATTTACTAATAATAAAATCTTATTGATACATTTTTAAAGGATGGACAATAAATATTTTGTCAAGTATCAAAGTCAGAGATGATATGATGATGTCATAATATATTTATTAATTTTTTAATTGTGGTTCGGCAATATGGTTATGAAACATGCATATAGTTTGACTTCGATTTGTTCGATCAATAATGCTACAAAAGTTTTTTTAAATCTATAATAGAAATAGTTATTTCTATTTTTTTAAATTAAGATTATAATATATTAAGATTGATGTTTGTTGAATATGTTCAATTTTTTAACATTTTTATAAACAGTTTTGTCTAATATTGTTATTAAATATCTATTGAAATATTAAATATTGTTTATGTTTTATCTAGTATTTTAGTCTTGTAATTAAAATTTTGTTACTTCACATTAGAATATATCTTGACTTGTTTTATGTAGGAAAAAAACAGAGGGAATAAATTTGAACTCATCTTTTATGCGAGAATGTTTGAACAATTTCTGCGGTACTGTATCACACAATCGAAAAGTTGCTCCGGAAAATCAATAGACATTTAGTAACAGATAGACACGTTGATTGAAAAACTGTTGACAACTTATTGCGCGATGAGATACGAAATGGTAGCAAAACTGTTTGTGGCGCATTAAAGGAGAGTGTAATAAATAGTTAACAATGGTTCGGCAGGCGGGTTTCCAAAATATGTTGTGGTTCAGCGTAGAATTTAATCTAAGGAATAATGGAATGGAAATTTATTTTTATATGTTACAGGAACAATATTTAGATTGTTGTTTGTCGAACATGTTTAATTATTTGAAATTATCATAATCATTGGTGTTTAATATTTTTATTAAATATTGTTTATGTTTTACTGATCATTGTAATTCTGTGATCAGTTTTTCTTTATAAGTTATTAAATATTTGGATCAATTGTAGATAATTGAGTGAGTTTTAACTTCTATTTTCAAATTAAACTAAAAAGCATTTAAATTTGTACACGTGCAAGAAATTTCATAAGAAACTTACTAAAAATTAAATTTCATACAGACTATTTGGTAATCCACGTTACATTTATGACATGTGATATTTTCTGGTGACGTTGATCTGTCCCAGTGTATACGATTTTGATTCTCCTTGTTGCAAGTCCCAAATATTCGTCTTTTAATGAGAATTGTTGCAGTTGGAGTCAGGGAGTTGAATTCTTCCCTGTAATATTTCAGTTTGTAGAAATGATTAGGTAGTTTTACTAATTTCATTAGAATTTGTATACCTCTGTTGTCATGTACAGTAAGTAGAGTAACGATAGTGTGATATATTGCTTGCATGTTATATTTTTGGCAAACTGCAATCAGTAGTTTTAATCCCATATATGTATCATGTTTGATGAAGAACAAAGGGGTTCCCAACAGTAGCAAAGCCTGTTTATTTTCTGCTTCTGTAAGTGTCTTCAGAATAAAAAGTCCCGCTGTTGTTATTGTTGGCAGTTTGTGTCGTTGTTTCGAAATGTCCATTCTTTGTAATATTTGTTTTATGTTTGCTTGCTTGTTCAGAGATTTGCACCTGTAAATTGTATGGTAAGTAATGGTTTCAAAGCACAAGATTCGTAATAGTTAAAAAAAAAAAAAAAAAACCATAGTTGGGAATCACAATACCGTTACCTTATGATTAAGCAATTAATAATAAATATGTGTGCCGAATATAACTCAGTTAAATATATATCCTAAAATGCATTCTGTTTTTTGTGTATTAGAAAACTATTAACAGCTAAAGACGCACATTGTTCGATAGAGTCATTTGTATGGTTAACCATTGTTGTTATAAGACTACTGCGGAATAAACCACTATCTTATTGTTATTAGTTGTATGTTTAATCATTTTGTATAATATCATTTTTTGTATGACTAAGAAAATAAATGAAATCAATAGATTAATAAAAATTCGATGATTTTAGTAAAACTTACGTTAACCGTATTGCTTGTAAAGTGGTGTGATCTTTGTTGGTTGCTTTCACAATGATTCGTTGTAAAATTTCTTATGGTAATTGTAATAGACATGCGGGTTCTTTTTTTCTTATTTTGAAAGGAATCATGATATCTTGGTGCTGTTTTTTGGGTGCAAGTATATGGAAATTATATTGTCGATATGGTATCTATGGTTTATATATTCGGTATGGGTAGCGCAACAATTTTTTTGTTTTTTTTTTTTTTTTTTGTATTTCTGCTTAGATAATGTTCTGTTAATTATTAATAGGAGTCAACATTGTTATCTAAATCTGGTTCTTAATATTTTTGTAAATTAATGATGGTTTTATTTATCATTTAATGTTAAATATTACTTATATTTAAATGTAAACGGTCCGCATTCATGTTAATTTCTATATAGGTTTATTAACCATTTGAGACATTTGATTAGTATGAATTTTTTTTAAAACTAGTAGGAAATGGATCGTGTTTCATCAAAATAAATGTCTTCTTTTATGAATTCCATTAATATTGTATAAATATCTACATAAACAATGTCATTTATTGGATCAACACTTTAACAAAAGCTATAAATTAAGATCTGCATTAAATATCACAATACGAGATATCATCAAAATATCAATCACATCAATAAAAAAGTAAGTACATTAACTCATTATTAAAACTAAATTCTAATATCCTGATTTTTAATAGTAATGTCAAATAAAAAATATCACATAATAGTACAGTGCATCAATCAACAATAAATAAACATGGTGATCTAATAATAATCGGTGCGTTTGGCTTATTATTTCTACCCATATTCCCAATCATATTCTTCAAATATTGTTTGGCACATTATTCCAGAAATATTACTATATTTTTTAATTACTTTTAGACCCCTTAAGTTTATTAATTTCACTAAATACCCCCAGAAAAAAACTTTAAAAATTAACAAAAACACCCCCATCAACGCAGACTTGCCAAATTCTGGCAACCACCGTCGTTGGTAGCCGAAATCTATACGACGGCATACACCACGACCAGAAATGGCCGGTAGTTCACCGAACTGGCCGTCAAGATGGACTTCTTTGGCCTTTCTGGCCGTTGATGGCCACTTCTGGCCGTGCAGATCCATGGTGGATCTGGCCGGAAAAGGCCATAGCGAGGCGTTACGACACAGATCAGATCGGTCTGTGTCGTAACACAATTTTTCGGCCAGATTCCGGCGGTGGTGGCCGAAATCTGGCACTGCGGGTGGTGGGGGTGTTTTTATCATTTTATATGTTGGGGTGTTTAATTAAATTAGCAAACCTAGGAGTTTTTTTTTTTTTATAAATTTTTAAATTTCGTAATACTCCCCTATTCAACTATCCAATATTATTCCCAAAATCATATCCAAAATAATAAACCAAACGCACCCAATGATATCTTATTGGCACAATTTTAAAGGAAACGGTAATAAATATTTTTGTTAAATAATGAAGTCAGATGCTATGATGATGTGATAATATATCAATTAATATAAAATATTTATACAGTTCGGCATTGGTCTCGTTTAATTGTTTATGTTTTATTGAGTATGTTAGTTTGTTAATTAAAATTTTGTTGATTCACATTAGAATATATTTTGATGTGTTTTGTTTAATTAGTAATACAAAAGAAACAGATGAAATATGAATAAAGATGTTATAATAAATAAACATGGTTGTTTAAGAAGAATAAGATCTAACTAGCATGAATTTAATAGAGAGGACAAGAAGAATAAAATGGAAGAATAATATTGATTGTACGATTAGACCATATAATATTTAGGTAGTCTTCTCAACTTGCATGAGTGATTTAATAACATCCGTGTACAATTGATATTAATAATTATAGAGGTATAATTATTAATTTTATCTTAACATTTGGTCAATGACTTCTTTGAATTTGTGTTCGTATCACTTTAATATTATGTAGATTATTTATTTAAAATTTAAAGTATTTATTTGTTTTTCGAGAATACAAAAGGTGCTTTGGGAAAATGAATAAATGTCTAGTAACAAGTAAACATATTGATTGAAATAACGTTAATAACTTTTGGATAAAAGGATACGAAACGGTAGTAAATATAATAAATATTTTGTTAAGTATTTAAGTCAGAAATGTCATGATGATATTATAATATATCGATTGGATCATGAATAATGGTTCGACAGCTTTGCTCCAGATGGATGTTATCGTTCAACTTGGGATTTAATTTGGTTGATAAAAAAAATGATTTATCTTAACATCTGGTAATGACTTCTCTGAATTTGTGTTTGTATCACTTTAATATTATGTAAATTATTTATTTAAAATTATTATTATTATTTTTTGAGAATACAAAAGGTTCTTTGGGAAAGCGAATAAATGTCTAGGAATAAGTAAACATGTCAATCAAAAAAACGTTAATAAGTTTTTGAATAAGAGGATACGAAACGGTAGCAAACGTAATAATTATTTTGTTAAATATTCAAGTGAGAAACGTCATGATGATATTATAATATATCGGTTGGATAGTGAATAATTGTTCGACAACCGTGCTCTAAATGGATGTTATCATTCAGCATGGGATTTAATTTGGTTGCTAATAGAATGGAAGGATTTTTATTTATTTATTTTTTTTTATGTGCAATAGGAATTTTTATTTATGGATTTTGTTAATTTACATTATAATATATTTAGATTGATGTTTGTCAAACAAGTGTAAACAATCCAATGAGTTTTAATTTCTATTTTCAGAATAAATTAAAAAGAATTTAAATTTTTACAAGTGTAATAAATCATATAAAGAACTCACTACAAATTATATTTCATACATACTATTTGGTAATCTACTTTACATCTTGGACATGTGATATTTTCTGGCGACATTGATCTGTCCAACGTATACAATTTTGATTCTCTTTGTCGCAAATCCAAAATATTCTCCTTTTAATGATAATTGTCGCAGTTGGAGTCATGGACTTGAACACTTCCCTGCAATTTTTTAGTTTGTGGAATTGATTGGTTAGTTTCACTAATTTTGTTAGAATTTTTACACCTCTATTGTTGTGCATGGTGATTAGAGTAATGACAGTTTGATACATTGCTTGCTGGTTATTTTGTTTGCAAGATACAATAAGTAGTTGTAATCCTTTGTTTCTATCATGATCCACGAAGAACAAATGTGTTCCAAGCAGTAGTGAAGCATGCTTATTTTTTGCTTCTACAAGGATCTTCAGAATTGAAAGCCCTGTTGTTCTTATTGCTGGTAGTTTGTGTCGTTGTTTGAAGATGTTTCTTCTATGTAAGACTTGCTTTACATTTGTCTGCTGGTTTAGAGATTTGCACCTGTAAATTGTAAGGAAAATAATGGTTTTCAAACACAAGATCCACAATAAAAAAAAAAAAAAGTGTTTTCCAAACACAAGATCCACAGCAACAACCTCCCCCCAACCAAAAAAAAGGTGTAAATAATAGTTTCCAATAGTTGGTAATCACAATATCATTACCTCTATGATCAAGAAGTTAACAATAAAAAAGTGTGAAACATATGGTTCAGTTAAATATTGATTCTAACATGTATTTTGGTTTTTATATATTAGAAAGCTGTTAAGAACTAAAGACACAAGTGATTCGGCATAATCTGTTTCAATTGTTGGGAGTCGACATATGGTTTTCTGTATGACTAACAAAACAATGAAATCAATAGATTAACGAAACATGATGATATTAGTAAAACTTATGTTAACCGTATTGCTTGAAGAGTGGTGTTGTTATTCTGAATTGCTTTTGCAATGATTCATTGCACAATTTGTGATGGTAATTGTAACTTATTTGTGGGTTGTGTTTTTGTTCTTTTGTAAAGAATCATGATGTTTTGGTGGCATTTTTTTGGTGTAAGTATATGGAAATTATAAAGTTGTTTCGGTCTTAGTGGTTTATATAATTTTTGTGTAGATATTGGATAGCGAACAATTTTATGTGTGTTTGGATTTGGTAGATCTTATTGTGTTAATTATTAATGAGAGTTAGCATTGTTATTTGAATCTCATTTTTAGTATTTTTGTAAATTAATGATGGTATTTTTATTTTGTTGAACATTAATTATTTGATTTTGTTTTATATATCAGATATCGTTGTTTCATTGTTTATTCTATAAAGAAATATTGATTATCCTATTCAACGAATATAAACTTTTTTGGTCATAATATTTAATGTTAAGTGTTAATTTATCTTAAGCATAAACAGTTAGCATTCATCTATATCTCTACGTAGGTATATTAAGTATTTGATACATTTGATTAGTACGAATCTTTTTAAATTCATATAAATTAATGTATTGAATGATATTTTGTGCATTGTACACGGATTATGTGCATATCTTATGCAGGTGTATGATGCTCTGAAAGTTCTATGAGATAATTGGGCAACTAGTCAAATGAAAGAGGGTATCTCTACTGTAAGAAGATGGGAGGATCTGGACACTGACATATTGGTGAAAATCTTTCTGTGTTTTGATGTTTTCCAGTTGACTTCAGGGATTACTCATGTTTGTAATTCATGGCGTTCAACTTGCTGTGATCCTCTGGTTTGGAAAACTCTCGATTTGTCAATGTTGAGATCAAATTTCATCAAAATCCCATTAGAGCCATATGTTTACATGGATAAGTGTTCTGATAAGACATTGACTCGTTTGTTGAAGATTTCATTGAGTCTCAGTCAGGGACAGATCAGAACCTTGATTTTTCACTTCAATTTGTATGTAGGGAATGAACAATTTACTTATATTGCTAAAAGGTAATTTTTTTATGTTTCTATTTAAAACCTTGCTGAAAAGTATTTTTTTTATTCTCGCTGTTTACTGAATGAGTCTTTGGCATTGCCTTTGGTACTAGTGATCATCATCTTTAATTTTCTTTTCGGTACAGTGAATTGGGAAGTAACCCACCAAATATTGTTGTTTGTAGGTGCCCCCAGCTAAGGCGTCTCGTTATGCCAGCTTGGAACAGAATAAAGAAGGACGTAATTTGCAAGGCCATTAATACATGGAGATCTCTTGAATCCCTAACAATGCCTAGTACAGTAGATCCGCCTTATCTTATAGAGGAAATAGACCTAAATTGCAAGAACTTCAGTGAACTCAAGGTCATGGGTCCTTTTGACGTTCTCTTTGCTTATACGATAGCCAAATTTCTTCCAAATTTGAAGATTTTGAGGTTGAGATGCTCAGTGATAGTTAAGGATGCCTTAATGCTTATATTGGATGACCTACCAAATCTGGAAGTCCTCAACATATCACATTGCCTTCTTATAGAAGGTCTACTTCTTCCTCCATTGATGCCCGAAAAAATTATTAAGACACTAGATAAAATTATCTTGAAGAAGGCTGCTCGATTACATGATTTCTTAACATAACATGAACTGAGCACTCGTACATCATGTGCTAGCATACTCGAAGAGATAAAGGCTTTATAAGGTGGTACAAGTATGAGAAAGGCCCATGGAAAATGGATGAGGCGAGGTCTCTTGCTCTTTGATTAGAACACTATAGAGACTGTAATTTTAACATTTTGTTTTGCTTGTATGTAATATCTACATAATATGTTGTTGAATAAGCATATATAGAATCGATCCATTGTGTTTTAGCTTGTCATCCTCATAACGCTTTTGTTTTAGGTCATCAACATTGTAATACTTGCATGATGATCTTCTCCCATGGGAAAAGTATTATCTGTCTACATAATTATGTATATATGGTAAAATTTCATTTTCTATTGCTTCAAGTTGATCTTTCGTTGTCCATTAATGTTATTTCAAAATGAAGTGGTTTCAAAGTAATACGCAATTGAGTATTTTATATGTTTTCAATTCATGTTATTTAATTTGTAATTGTTAGTGTAAATTTCATTTCTATTGTCAGGTTTCGTATTTGATAGTGAGATTTTGAAGGAATATTTGATTTTCCCTTCTTTTATACTTTGATGTTAAGTTATATTGACATTGTTCGGCTGAAGTGGTAATATTAAAGTTTTATAGTGCGATGTCGTTTTGGTTTTGTAAAATTTGTAAACGATGAAAAACTTTATGGTTTAAAATGCTGTTGATATTTAAAGAAAATATGCAAATTTAATATTCAGTATTTTACTTGAAGTCAATTTGGGGATTTAGGGTTTTCTTTGTCAGTTTCGGCTTTAAAGGCATTTGTCCCAGTCCATTTGTCGCATTTTCTATGTTCGTCTTTTCTCGTTGATAGAAGTTGAGATGAGTAAAGTAAATTTTCTTTAGTTACAGTGACAATGTCATTTTTTATTTTACATTGGTCTAATTAATTTGTCATCGATTTTAACTTTGATTAAAGTTCATGTTATTCTTGCGGAGTTTTGAGATTTGTTATTATTGTTATAAGAAGTTGTTGTTAGATGGTTGTGTTGATAATCTGTTGTGCTCAGGTTGCTTATTGGTTTCTTTGGTAGTCGTGCTGCAGATTATTTAATTTACTATTGAAATTGGTGTCTTTCTTACTACGATTTTGTTTGTTCAGGTCAAGTTGTTTATTTGTTGTTCCAATAGTCGTGTTGCACACTATTTTCTTGGTAAATCTACTGCTGGAATTGGTGTTCTTCTCATTATGATTTTGTTTATTATCTTGTTGTATTTAGTCTATATTGTAATACTGTCGTTGTTTTATGAATTGATGTTATGAAATGCCAGTGGTACAAATGCTTCAGAAGTTACCATAATTGTTATCATGTAATTATCTATTTATTTTTCGGCAAGGTTTTGGTATTCTCTGTACTACGTCTGAGATATTGTTGTTTTAATTTGTGTCTCTATCACGTACCATGAAGAATAAATGTCTCCCAAGTAATAACAAAGTCATACAATTTCTATTAAGTTGAGTGATTATCTATTTTTTCTATTTTTATTTATTTGATGATATTATTTTTTCATTATAGTAATGGCTCCCCAAAACTTGATGAAATTTATTCAAAGACTTGATTATGAAGTTTTGTATACAGGAGGATCAAGTAGTGATTCCAAGTCAGAATTGTTAACGCCTTTACAGACTCCTGTTTTACCTGCTTCAGCCTGCAATTCTGTGAAACCTGATTCTAGTTCCTGCCATATTAAATTGATTGAAGAAGAAGATAACCAGTCAGAAGAAATTCCATTACATAAATTGGTGAAACGGCAGAAAACCTGTCAGCAAGAGGGTTCAAATACGAATTTTGAACGAAAATGGAAAAATCTTTCTAAGGAAGAACTCGATAGCAAACAGTTGGCCTAGGGAAAGAGGTCACGTTTTTTCACTTTATCATGAGAATATATACTATATTTGGCATGATGATGTTAATGTGATTTCATTGTTCTTGAAATAGGCTTATGAAGGTTTCTTAGAAATCAGAGAACGCTGGCTTGTTTCAAAAGATTTGATATCAAATTTAAAAAAAGAAAATGAAGATGTGATTTCTGACATTCACAGATTGGAAGAACAGTTGAAAATATTAGAGGAGGCGTTTGAAAAGGTCAAAGCCAAATTGAAACATTGTCAAGAATTGTTTAGAATTGCTGAACAATCTTTTACAAATGAGCAACAACAAAAGGAAGTCTTTAAGAAGAAAAGTAATGAATTGTCTGAAGAAAATGATAACATCAAATATTTAATTGCACAAGCTGAGAAAGATAAAGAAGAGGCTTATGATTCAGTGTCAAAAATGTTTTTGGCCATCATAAAAGCTTGTGTCAAAGAATTTAAGGACAGATTCCCAAATGAAGATTCTAATTTTTAAAGACAATTGTGTTGAAAAATGAGAAGATGCCGCCTACTAGAGATTATATTGACATCAATGCTATTGTAACTTTCTTAGGTCCACTTAATGCTACTTCTGTAAATTTTTAAACTGTTTGTTAAATATTTGACAGTATTTGTTAATATTTTGACAATATTTGCCATGCACGTGTTTATAGTTGTGTAATTATTATGGACGTGAATGTATTCAGTTGATGCTAATTTTTCTGTATATGAAAAAAAGTCTCTAGCCCATGTAATGTTACTTTTGTAAATATCTAAAGTGTTTGATTGCATTGTTTTAAAACCTGGCCCGGCCTGGCCAGTTGAACCGGCTTAACCAGGACCCGGCAGCTTCAATGGGCCGGGTTTAACTTTTCCGATTCACCTCCAAACCCTAAGATTTGGGAGGATGATCGGCGAACAATCGACGGCCGGAAGGTTAGGGCTTTTGAAGACTAAGGTCCGATGAATACAATGGTGGTGGCGTCGTTAATTTCTGGTAAGTAAATCGACCGAAAATCGAAGAAACTTGGCAGCGGCAACAATGGGATTTTTTCGGCGATTGGCTAGGCTAACGGGGGTGGGGTGCAGTGGGTTTTGGTCGGGAGGAACAGGGGAGTAATTCCTGGGTGATGGGGAGGTTTGTGGGCACCGGGGTGGATGAGATCTGGCCTGGAATACCCACGTTTTCGTCGGTGAAATCTAGCTGAAATCAAACCTATTTCGGCCAGATCTTGGGTAGATTTTAATGGAAATGGGCTCAGGGGAAGATTTGGGTTGCATTTGGGGTGTCGTCGCTGTTGATCAGTCGCCAGTCAATTTTCAGTTGGGGTGTGTTTGAGAAAGTTCAAACATGTAGGGACTTGAAGGTAATTTTTAGAGGTGTATTTGTTGAGTTTTAAAATTTTTTGTCAACCGGTTTGACAGCGCTGGTCAAACCGGTTAAACCGGTCAACCCGGGACTCGAAAACTTTGTCAGGTTTTAAAACATTGTTTGATTGTACTATTGATGTTAAATATCTTGACAATGTCTGTCGTGCAAGAGTTTGTGGTTGAGTTGCGTATGTAAAAAATATGCATTTATAACATGTAATACCTATAATGTAGCATTCATTGTATCTGACAATAATAATATATAACGTATAAATATCTTTGTATCAAGGAATTTATGTTTCTATATATATTTGAACATTTAATGTGACCTTTTCATATTCATATAGATATCTATATTTTTTCACATTAATCTCTCATAACAATGTCTTGTATTATATACAATGTATCAATCCTTTCTGTTATAAACAATGCTTTTTATTATATATAACATATCAATTCCTTCAGTTAAACACTTCTTTGAAGACAATATTTGTCAATGTTTCTACCGATTCATCTTCTTACAGGGGTAGCAGAATCTCGATACCTTGTCTTGAGGTTACTCTTGATAGTACGATGTATAATTGACCATGTGTAAAGACCAGATGTTTCATATACAATCCTACTATTTTGAGTGATTGACCCTGGCTTTTGTTTAGTGTCATACAAAAGCTAACTGTCACAGGTAACTGTCTTCTCTTTAACCTAAAAGGCCACTTCATATCTACGTTCGACGTTATTATTATGGGAATTCTAACAATATCCTCAATATTTGACCCGGTAATAATCACCGCTTGTACGGACCACTTTCCTAAATGGGTTATAATCAATTTGGTTCCATTGCAAATACCATCAGATTGATTCAAATTACGTAGCAACATAATTGGAATGTGAATCTTCAGATGCAATTCATGTTTGGGCATGCCGGAGCACATCAGAGAATTAAGAAATTCAGTTGGATAGAGAATGTCATCATTGTTTGAGATACCTGCTGCTTTACAAGTGATATCTATCTGAAATATGTCTTTCCATCTGTTGGCAGACTCTGGGTGAGATAGTCGTTCAATCTATGTAATGTCTCATTTTTAGGTGTCAATATTGCTCTCTCTCTCTCTCTCTCTCTCTTATAGTCAATATTATTTATTTGAGCAGATAAATCTGGAAAAACAACATTCATAATTGTTTCTTTGTCACTGATATGTTGATTTATTTTCAAGTCTTCAGGTATTTGGATGTAACTCTCATCTTCTGCAACGTCCCTTCCTTCTCCAATATCAAGTAACCATTTGTCAAAAGTCTTCAAGTTATCCAATTCTATTGGTTTACCAAGTTTGTCTTCAATCTCATGTTCTCTGTAAGTCTCAAACAGTTACATGTTTCCAAATGGTAGATGATGAAAAACAGGCCTGGATTATGTCATGTTTTTTTCCCTTTTGGTATAACCAATAGAATTTGCCTGAAATCACCACCTAGGGCAATAGTGAGGCCTCTAAATATTCTATCTGCATTTGATTGATCCTTTTCAAACAAAATATCTTTCAGAGTTCTGTTAAGAGCTTCAAAGCAATACCTATTTGCCATGAGTGCCTCATCCCAAATGATCAAAGCTGTTTGCTTGAGTAGTTTAGCCAATTGTGTCCCCTTTTTTATATCACATGTACTTTCCTCAGTGATATCTAAAGGAATTCTAAAGCGTGAATGTGTTGTTCTTCCACCGGATAGCAACAATGTAGCAAATCCTGATGTAGCTACAGCCAGTACAATTTTACTCTCGGATCTTAATTTGGCCATGATTGTTGACCATAGGAAGGTTTTGCTTGTTCCACCATGTCTGTAAACAAAAAATGGTGTTCCACTTTGATGTTGACGGAATCAAGGATTGAATAATATATGTGTTTCTGGCCATTGTTAAGACTCTTGTATAAACTGTGCAGTGTTTTCATGTTGTCAATATCATAATCTAATTCCTTGACAATTAATCTATTCTGTGAATTCTCAAAAATGAAACAGTTTGGAATTGGCATTCCAGGGAAATCAGCTAAGGATTTTCCTGCCTTTTTCATCAGCTCTTCAATCTCAAACAATGCATGATTTTGAATTTGTTCCTTAGTGCATCTCAATTCTATCATCTGCATTTTCTGTTTAAGAATGTAGGGAATGTCTTCAAGTAGGCGTTCTGCACTTGCTCTCCACAAGTCTCTTGGACTTGCCACTTCGTTATATACAAGAATAGTTACAAAGAGTTGTCTTAACTGTCTTCCGGTAGCCCATGTTGATGCTTCATCCAAGCAATCATTCCACTCTTTATCATCATCCAACAATCCTAATGCATAACATGCATCTTTGAATGTATTGAATATTTCTCCATAGACAGTTCGAATATCTTCAAATGGAGTTGCTCCTCTTACTAAGTTCAGAAGCATTCGCAAATAATATTTTTCACCACTACCTAGAAATGCAAAATACACCCTGCCAATACACCTTGATTTTTGTCGTGGAGACCATTTTCTTTCTGTATCCTTCCAAATCCATTTGCTTGGAAAATCAGGATAAGTCAATGATCTTGCGGATCGGTATCGTTGATTACACTTCATCCATTCAGTAAATTTCGTTTGCGTAACAACCTTGCTTTCCAAAAGTTTAACCAAACACTTATTTGGATCGAAAATAACTGTTTGTTCGTTCTCTAAGTGGAATGGTAATCTTTTGACAGTCGGTTCTCTGTAATACATGTCAAACTGAAATATCCTCCAGCAAGCTTCCATAGAAGAGATATATCTGTAAGTTTCAAATTAAAACAATTAATATTATATTTAAAACAAACATTATAAAAACATTATGTTTGATGTATTTTGTACATACCTATAGTCCAGATATGCCTTTATTTCATCTTTGTTCTGTAAAATCTCGAATTGATTGTTTTGTTGACCACCATTTTCAATTTCCATAGAAACTCTCGTTCTGTCCAGCCCTTTGTTGACATACTTGAATATATATTTGATTGATCTATGTTGATTACATATTTCAATATTTATGTGAGCATCAAACTTAACCAAAAGATTCCTATTATAAAAAACAACAAAACGGTTATCCAGTTTGATTTCATTTTTCTAAACAAATGCTCCATTATTCCATCTTTTATACATTGGGTATCCATTGTCATACATAGATGTTTGATTGACAAATTTCTTTGGAAAATGTTTTTTACATTTTCCTCTCTCCATACATGGTGAATTCTTGTTAACATCACCGCACGGGCTGTGGATCATATGATTCTCGATAGCTGCAAAGGCAACAAGATCAGTTTCCTTATTTGGTATCTCAGTAGAAACTATTTCGTCTATTTTGGATGTCGAAGGATTCTTATATTCAGAATCTAGAAAAACCAATATATGAGCATCTGGGAGGCCTCTCTTTTGGAACTCGATAGTGTAGATAATTGACAAAAACAATTATAACATGTTCAGTAATAGTTGGTATAATATAATTTCATATCATAAATGATCAATGAACCAGATTTTTTAAAGAAGGTAGAAATATTATTCATTGGATTACTTACTTGCCACTGTTTCACCAAAATATTTACCTTTTTTTTTATCTCTCGCATTAGCTCAAGCAATTTTATCTAAAAATTCAGCAAATTGCACTTACTCTACTTTCTTGATCACATTCTCCAATACAATTGTGTAGATATTGTATCTTTTGCCACTTAGGATTACAAGTGAACATCAGAAAAATATCTGGATATACAAAACATCTACAAATCGTCATTGCATCTTGATAATTCTGAACACAATATCAGGGACTACCAGTGTGAGACGAAGGGAGCAACATAGATTTCCCTAGATGTTGTGCATTAACATCATGTAACAACTGCTGTAAACTAGTACAATCATGCATAATAATAATAGAAAATGGGCCCAAAACTTTTTTTTTTTTAATTATATGTAATAAGTCTTTTATACACAAAGAGCATTATTTACAAAATGCCATTTCAAAAGACAAAAACAGGGGAAACAGTGTAGCTATTGCTCGTTTATGTTTTATTGAGCAATGTTAGTTTTGTTAATTAAATTTTGTTGATTCACATTAGAATATATTTTGATGTGTTTTGTTTAATTAGTAATACAAAAGAAACAGATGAAATATGAATAAGATTTTATAATAATAAACATGGTTGTTTAAGAAAATGAGATCTAACTAGCATGAATTTAATAGAAGGATAAGGAATAAATGGAAGAATAATATTGATTGTACGATTAACCATATAATATTTAGTAGTCTTCTCAACTTGCTGAATGATTTATAACATCCATGTACAATCGATTTAATAATTTAGAGGATATTATTAATTTATCTTAACATCTGGTCAATGACTTCTCTGAATTTGTATTCGTATCACTTTAATTTATGTAATTATTTATTTAAAATTTAAAAGTATTTATTTGTTTTCGAGAATACAAAAGGTACTTTGGGAAAATGAATAAATGTCTAGTAACAAGTAAACATATTATTGAAAAACGTTAATAACTTTTGGATAAGGGATCCGAAACGGTAGTAATATAATAAATATTTTGTTAAGATTGTAAGTCAAAATGTCATGATGATATTATAATATATCGACTGGATCATGAAATAATGGTTCGACAACTTTGCTCCAGATGGATGTTATCGTTCAACTTGGGATTTAATTTGGTTGATAAAAAAATGATTTATCTTAACTCTGGTAAGACTTCTCTGAATTTGTGTTGATCACTTTAATATTATGTTAAATTATTTATTTAAAATTATATTATTATTTTTTGAGAATACAAAAGGTTTTTTGGGAAAGCGAATAAATGTCTAGGAATAAGTAAACACGTCAATCGAAAAACGTTAATAATTTTTGAATAAGAGGATACGAAACGGAGCAACGTAATAATTATTGTTGTTAAATATTCAAGTGAGAACATCATCACATGATATTATATAATCGGTGTATATGAATAATTGTTCGACAACCGTGCTCTAAATGGATGTTATCATTCAGCATCGGATTTAATTGGTTGCTAATAGAAGAGTTTTTTTATTTATTTTTTTTTTTTATGTGCAATAGGAATTTTTTATTTATGGATTTTGTTAATTTACATTATAATATATTTAGATTGATGTTTGTCAAACAGTGTAAACCATCCAATGAGTTTTAATTTCTATTTTCAGAATAAATTAAAAAGAATTTAAATTTTTACAAGTGTAATAATCATAAGAACTCACTACAAAATATATTTCATACATACTATTTGGTAATCACTTTACATCTTGGACATGTGATATTTTCTGGCGACATTGATCTGTCCAACTGATACAATTTTTGATTCTCTTTGTCGCAATCCAAATATTCTCCTTTTAATGATAATTGTCGCAGTTGGAGTCATGGACTGAACACTTCCCTGCAATTTTTTAGTTTGTGGAATTGATTGGTTAGTTTCACAATTTGTAGTATTTACACCGCTATGTTTGCATGGTGATTAGAGTAATGCCAGTTTGATACATTGCTTCTGGTTATTTTGTTGTGCAGATACATAAGTAGTTGTAATCCTTTGTTTCTATCATGATCCACGAAGAACAAATGTGTTCCAAGCATAGTGAAGCATGCTTATTTTTGCTTCACAGGATCTTCAGAATGAAGCCCTGTTGTTCTTATTGCTGGTAGTTTGTGTCGTTGTTTGAAGATGTTTCTTCTATGTAAGACTTGCTTACATTTGTCTGCTGGTTAGAGATTTGCACCTGTAAATTGTAAGGAAAATAATGGTTTTCAAACACAAGACCACAAAAAAAAAAAAAAAAAAAAAAGTGTTTTCCAAACACAAGATCACACAACAACCCTCCCCCAACCAAAAAAAAAGGTGTAAATAATAGTTTCCAACAGTTGGCAATCACAATATCATTACCTCTATGATCAAGAAGTTACAATAAAAACATGTGAAAAATATGGTTCAGTTAAATATCGTTCTAACATTATTTTTTTTTTTATATATTAGAAAGCTGTTAAGAACTAAAGACACAAGTGATTCGGAATAACCATTTCAATTGTTGGGAGTCGACATACTGTTTTCTGTATGACTAACAAAACAATGAAATCAATAGTTAACGAAACATGATGAATTAATAAAACTTACGTTAACCGTATTGCTTGAAGAGTGTTGTTGTTATTCTGAATTGCTTTTGCAATGATTCATTGCACAATTGTGATGGTAATTGTAACTTTTTTTTGGGTTGTGTTTTTGTTCTTTTGTAAAGAATCATGATGTTTTGGTGGGCTTTTTTTGGTGTAAGTATATGGAATTATAAAGTTGTTTCGGTCTTAGTGGTTATATAATTTTTTGTGTAGATATTGGATAGCGAACAATTTATGTGTGTTTGGATTTGGTAGATCTATTGTGTTAATTATTTGAGAGTATCATTGTTATTTGAATCTCATTTTTAGTATTTTTGTAAATTAATGATGTATTTTTATTTTGTTGACCATTAATTTTTGATTTTGTTTTATATATCAGATATCGTTGTTTCATTGTTTCTTCTATAAAGAAATATTGATTATCCTATTCAACGAATAAACTTTTTTGGTCATAATATTTAATGTTAAGTGTTAATTTATCTTAAGCATAAACAGTTGAGCATTCATCTATATCTCTACGTAGGTAATTAAGTATTTGATACATTTGATTGTACGAATCTTTTAAATTCATATAAATTAATGTATTGATGATATTTGTGCATTGTACACGATTATGTGCATATCTTATGCAGGTGTATGATTCTCGAAAGTTCTATGAGATAATTGGGCAACTAGTCAAATGAAAGAGGGTATCTCTACTGTAAGAAGATGGGAGGATCTGGACACTGACATATTGGTGAAAATCTTTCTGTGTTTTGATGTTTTCCAGTTGACTTCAGGATTACTCATGTTTGTAATTCATGGCGTCAACTTGCTGTGATCCTCTGGTTTGGAAAACTCTCGATTTGTCAATGTTGAGATCAAATTCATCAAAATCCCATTAGAGCCATATGTTTACATGATAAGTGTTCTGATAAGATTGACCTTTTTGTTGAAGATTTCATTGAGTCTCAGTCAGGGACAGATCAGAACCTTGATTTTTCACTTCAATTTTGTATGTAGGAATGAACATTTACTTTATTGCTAAAAGGTAATTTTTTTATGTTTCTGTTTAAAACCTTGCTGAAAAGTATTTTTTTATTCTCGCTGTTTACTGAATGAGTCTTTGGCATTGCCTTTGGTACTAGTGTCATCTCTTTAATTTTCTTTTGGTACAGTGAATTGGGAAGTAACCCACCAAATTTGTTGTTTGTAGTTGCCCCCAGCTAAGGCGTCTCGTTATGCAGCTTGGAACAGAATAAAGAAGGATGTATTTGCAAGGCCATTCATACATGGAATCTCTTGAATCCCTAACAATGCCTAGTATAGTAAATCCGCCTTATCTTATAGAGAATAAGACCTAAATTGCAAGAACTTCAGTGAACTCAGGTCATGGTCCTTTTGACGTTCTCTTTGCTTTACATAGCCAAATTTTCCAATTTGAAGATTTTGAGCTTGAGAGCTCAGTGATAGTTAAGGATGCCTTAATGCTTATATGGGATCCTACCAAATCTGGAAGTCCTCACATATCACATTGCCTTCTTATAAAGGTCTACTTCTTCCTCCATTGATGCCCAAAAAATTATTAAGACACTAGATAAATTATCTTGAAGAAGGCTGCTCGATTACATGATTTCTTAACATAACATGAACTGAGCACTCGTACATCATGTGCTACGCATACTCGAAGAGATAAAGGCTTTATAAGGTGGTACAAGTATGAGAAAGGCCCATGGAAAATGGATGAGGCGAGGTCTCTTGCTCTTTGATTAGAACACTATAGAGACTGTAATTTTAACATTTTGTTTTGCTTGTATGTAAATCTACATATATGTTGTTGAATAAGCATTATAGAATCGATCCATGTGTTTTAGCTTGTCATCCTCATAACGCTTTTGTTTTAGGTCATCAACATTGTAATACTTGCATGATGATCTTCTCCCATGGAAAAGTATTATCTTTCTACATAATTATGTATATGGTAAATTTCATTTTCTATTGCTTCAAGTTGATCTTTCGTTGTCCATTAATGTTATTTCAAAATGAAGTTTCAAGTAATACGCAATTGAGTATTTTATATGTTTTCAATTCATGTTATTTATTTGTAATGTTAGTGTAAATTTCATTTCTATTGTCGGTTTCGTATTTGATTGTGAGATTTTGAAGGAATATTTGATTTTCCCTTCTTTTATACTTTGATGTTAAGTTATATTGACATTGTCGGCTGAAAGTGGTAATATTAAAGTTTTATAGTGCGATGTCGTTTTGGTTTTGTAAAATTGTGTAAACGATAAAAACTTTATGGTTTAAAATGCTGTTGATATTTAAAGAAAATATGCAAATTTAATATTCAGTATTTTACTTGAAGTCAATTTGGGGATTTAGGGTTTTCTTTGTCAGTTTCGGCTTTAAAGGCATTTGTCCCAGTCCTTTGTCGCATTTTCTATGTTCGTCTTTTCTCGTTGATAGAAGTTGAGATGGTAAAGTAAATTTTCTTTAGTTCCAGTGACAATGTCATTTTTTATTTTACATTGGTCTAATTAATTGTCATCGATTTTAACTTTGATTAAGTTCATGTTATTCTTGCGGAGTTTTGAGATTTGTTATTATTGTTATAAGAAGTTGTTGTTAGATGGTTGTGTGATAATCTGTTGTGCTCAGGTTCTTATTGTGTTCTTTGGTAGTCGTGCTGCAGATTATTTAATTTACTATTGAAATTGGTGTCTTCTACTACGATTTTGTTTGTTCAGGTCATTTGTTTATTTGTTGTTCCAATAGTCGGTTTGCACACTATTTTCTTGGTAAATCTACTGCTGGAATTGGTGTTCTTCTCATTATGATTTTGTTTATTATCGTGTTGTATTTAGTCTATTGTATAACTTCGTTGTTTATGAATTGATGTTATGAAATGCCAGTGGCAACAATGCTTCAGAAGTTACCATATTGTTATCATGTAATTATCTATTTATTTTTCGGCAAGGTTTTGGTATCTCTGTACTACGTCTGAGATATTGTTGTTTAATTTGTGTCTCTATCACGTACCATGAAGAATAAATGTCTCCCAAGTAATAACAAAGTCATACAATTTCTATTATTTGAGTGATTATCTATTTTTTCTATTTTTTTTATTTGATGATATTATTTTTTCATTATATATTGCTCCCCAAACTTGATGAAATTTATTCAAAGACTGATTATGAAGTTTTTGTATACAGGAGGATCAAGTAGTGATTCCAGTCAGATTGTTAACGCCTTTACAGACTCCTGTTTTACCTGCTTCAGCCTGCATTCTGTGAAACCTGATTCTAGTTCCTGCCATATTAAATTGATGAAGAAGAAATAACCAGTCAGAAATTCCATTACATAAATTGGTGAAACGGCAGAAAACCTGTCAGCAAGAGGGTTCAAATACGAATTTGAGACGAAAATGGAAAAATCTTTCTAAGGAAGAACTCGATAGCAAACAGTTGGCCTAGGGAAAGAGGTCACGTTTTTTCACTTTATCATGAGAATATATACTTTATTTGGCATGATGATGTTAATGTGATTTCATTGTTCTTGAAATAGCTTATGAAGTTTCTTAAAATCAGAGAACGCTGGCTTGTTTCAAAAGATTTGATATCAAATTTAAAAAAAGAAAATGAAGATGTGATTCTGACATTCACAGATTGGAAGAACATTGAAATATTAAGGAGGCGTTTGAAAAGGTCAAAGCCAAATTGAAACATTGTCAAGATTGTTAGAATTGCTGAACAATCTTTTACAAAGTGAGCAACAACAAAGGAAGTCTTTAAAGAAAAGTAATGAATTGTCTGAAGAAAATGATAACATCAATTTTAATTGCACAAGCTGAGAAAGATAAGAAGAGCTTATGTTTCAGTGTCAAAATGTTTGGGCCATCATAAAGCTTGTGTCAAAGAATTTAAGGACAGATTCCCAAATGAATTCTAATTTTTAAAGACTTGTGTTGAAAAATGAGAAGATGCGCCTACTAGAGATTATATGACATCAATGCTATGTAACTTTCTTAGGTCCACTAATGCACTTCTGTAAATTTTTAAACTGTTTGTTAAATATTTGACAGTATTTGTATATTTTGACAATATTTGCCATGCACGTGTTTATAGTTGTGTAATTATTAGGGACGTGAATGTATTCAGTTGATGCTAATTTTCTGTATATGAAAAAAAGTCTCTAGCCCATGTAATGTTACTTTTGTAAATATCTAAGTGTTTGATTGGCATTGTTTAAAACCTGGCCCGGCCTGGCCAGTTGAACCGGCTTAACCAGGACCCGGCAGCTCAATGGGCCGGGTTTAACTTTTCCGATTCACCTCCAAACCCTAAGATTTGGAGGATGATCGGCGAACAATCGCCGCCGGAAGGTTAGGCTTTTGAAGACTAAGGTCCGATGAATACAATGGTGTTGGCGTCGTTAATTTCTGGTAAGTAAATCGACCGAAAATCGAGAAACTTGGCAGCGCAACAATGGGATTTTTTTCGCGATTGGCTAGGCAACGGTGGTGGGGTGCAGTGGGTTTTGGTCGGGAGAACAGGGGAGTAATTCCTGGGTGATGGGAGTTTGTGGGCACCGGGGTGGATGAATCTGGCCTGGATACCCACGTTTTCGTCGGTGAATCTAGCTGAAATCAAACCTATTTCGGCCAGATCTTGGGTAGATTTTAATGGAAATGGCTCAGGGAAGATTTGGGTTGCATTTGGGGTGTCGTCGCTGTTGATCAGTCGCCAGTCAATTTTTCAGTTGGGGTGTGTTGAGAAAGTTCAAACATGTAGGACTTGAAGGTAATTTTAGAGGTGATTTGTTGAGTTTTAAAATTTTTTGTCAACCGGTTTGACAGCGCTGGTCAAACCGGTTAAACCGTCAACCGGACTCGAAACTTGTCAGGTTTAAAACATTGTTTGATTGTACTATTGATGTTAATATCTTGACAATGTCTGTCGTGCAGAGTTTGTGGTTTGAGTTGCGTATGTAAAAATATGCATTTTAACATGTAATACCTATATGTGCATTCATTGTATCTGACAATATAAATATAAACGTATAAATATCTTGTATCAAGGATTTTATGTTTATATATATTTGAACTTTAATGTGACCTTTTCATATTCATATAGATATCTATATTTTTTCACATTATCTCTCATAACAATGTCTTGTATTATATACAATGTATCAATCCTTTCTGTTATAAACCTGCTTTTTATTATATAACATATCATTCCTTCAGTTAAACACTTTCTTTGAAGACAATATTTGTCAATGTTTCTACCGTTCATCTTCTACAGGGGTACAGAATCTCGATACCTTTTCTTGAGGTTACTCTTGCATAGTACGATGTATAATGACCATGTGTAAGACCAGATGTTTCATATACAATCCTACTATTTGAGTGATTGACCCTGGCTTTTGTTAGTGTCATACAAAAGCTAACTGTCACAGGTAACTGTCTCTCTTTAACCTAAAGGCCACTTCATATCTACGTTCGACGTTATTATTATGGAATTCTAACAATATCCTCAATATTTGACCCGTAATATCACCGCTTGTACGACCACTTTCCTAAATGGGTTATAATCAATTTGGTTCCATTGCAAATACCATCAGATTGATTCAATATTCGTAGCAACATATTGGAATGTGAATCTTCAGATGCAATTCATGTTTGGGCATGCCGAGCACATCAGAGAATTAAGAAATTCAGTTGGATAGAGAATGTCATCATTGTTTGAGATACCTGCTGCTTACAAGTGATATTACTCTCTGAAATATGTCTTTCCATCTGTTGGCAGACTCTGGGTGAGATAGTCGTCAATCTATGTAATGTCCTCATTTTTAGGTGTCAATATTGCTCTCTCTCTCTCTCTCTCTCTCTTATAGTCAATATTATTTATTTGAGCAATAAATCTGGAAAAACAACATTCATAATGTTTCTTTGTCACTGATATGTTGATTTATTTCAAGTCTCTTCAGGGTATTGGATGTAACTCTCACTTCCTGCAACGTCCCTTCCTTCTCCAATATCAATAACCATTTGTCAAAAGTCTTCAGTTATCCAATTCTATTGTTTACCAAGTGTCTCAACTCATGTTCTCTGTAAGTCTCAAACAGTTACATGTTTCCAAATGGTAGATGATGAAAACCAGGCCTGATTATGTCATGTTTTTTTCCCTTTGGTAAACCAATAGAATTTGCCTGAAATCACCACCTAGGGCAATAGTGAGGCCCTTAAATATTCTATCTGCATTTGATTGATCCTTTTCAAACAAATATCTTTCAGAGTACGAAATTTCATAAGAAACTTACTAAAAATTAAATTTCATACAGACTATTTGATAATCCACGTTACATTTATGACATGTGATATTTTCTGGTGACGTTGATCAGTTCCAGTGTATACGATTTTGATTCTTCTTGTTGCAAGTCCCAAATATTCGTCTTTTAATGAGAATTGTTGCAGTTGGAGTCAGGGACTTGAATTCTTCCCTGTAATATTTCAGTTTGTAGAAATGATTAGGTAGTTTTACTAATTTCATTAGAGTTTGTATACCTTTGTTGTCATGTACAGTAAGTAGAGTAACGATAGTGTGATATATTGCTTGCATGTTATATTTTTGGCAAACTACAATCAGTAGTTTTAATCCCATGTATGTATCATGTTTGATGAAGAACAAATGGGTTCCCAACAGTAGCAAAGCCTTTTATTTTCTACTTCTGTAAGTGTCTTCAGAATTGAAAGTCCCGCTGTTGTTATTGTTGGCAGTTTGTGTCGTTGTTTCGAAATGTCCATTCTTTGTAATATTTGTTTTATGTTTGCTTGCTTGTTCAGAGATTTGCACCTGTAAATTGTATGGTAAGTAATGGTTTCAAAGCACAAGATTCGTAATAGTTAAAAAAAAAAAAAAAAAACCATAGTTGGGAATCACAATACCGTTACCTTATGATTAAGCAATTAATAATAAATACGTGTGCCGAATACAACTCAGTTAAATATAGATCCTAAAATGCATTCTGTTTTTTGTGTATTAGAAAACTATTAACAGCTAAAGACGCACATTGTTCGATAGAGTCATTTGTATGGTTAACCATTGTTGTTATAAGACTACTGCGGAATAAACCACTATCTTATTGTTATTAGTTGTATGTTTAATCATTTTGTATAATATCATTTTTTGTATGACTAAGAAAATAAATGAAATCAATAGATTAATAAAAATTCGATGATTTTAGTAAAACTTACGTTAACCGTATTGCTTGTAAAGTGGTGTGATCTTTGTTGGTTGCTTTCACAATGATTCGTTGTAAAATTTCTTATGGTAATTGTAATAGACATGCGGGTTCTTTTTTTCTTATTTTGAAAGGAATCATGATATCTTGGTGCTGTTTTTTGGGTGCAAGTATATGGAAATTATATTGTCGATATGGTATCTATGGTTTATATAGTTCGCGTATGGGTAGCGAACAAATTTTTTTTTTTCTTATTTCTGCTTAGATAATGTTCTATTAATTATTAATAGGAGTCAACATTGTTATCTAAATCTGGTTTTTAATAGTTTTGTAAATTAATGATGGTTGTATTTATCATTTAATGTTAAATATTACTTATATTTAAATGTAAACGGTCCGCATTCATGTTAATTTCTATATAGGTTTATTAACCATTTGAGACATTTGATTAGTACAAATTTTTTTTAAACCAGTAGGAAATGGATCATGTTTCATCAAAATAAATGTCTTCTTTTATGAATTCCATTAATATTGTATAAATATCTACATAAACAATGTCATTTATTGGATCAACACTTTAACAAAAGCTATACATTAAAAATGACATTAAATATCACAATACGAGATATCATCAAAATATCAATCACATCAATAAAAAAATAAGTACATTAACTCATAATTAAAACTAAATTCTAATATCCTGATTTTTAATAGTAATGTCAAATAAAAAATATCACATAATAGTACAGTGCATCAATCAACAATAAATAAACATGGTGATCTAATAATAATTGGTGTGTTTGGCTTATTATTTTTACCCATATTCCCAATCCTATTCTCCAAATATTGTTTCGCACATTATTCTAGAAATATTACTATATTTTTTAATTATTTTTAGACCCCTTAAGTTTATTAATTTCACTAAATACCCCCAGAAAAAACTTTAAAAATTAACAAAAATACCCCCATCAACGTAGACTTGCCAGATTCTAGCAACCACCGTTGGTGGTAGCCGAAATCTATACAACGACCTACACCACAACCAAAAATGGCTGGTAGTTCACCGATCAAAGATGGACTTCTTTGGCCTTTTTCGGCCGTCGATGGCCACTTCTGGCCGTGCAGATCCGTGGTGGATCTGGCCGAAAAAGGCAATAGTGAGGTGTTACGACACAGATCCGATCGATCTGTGTCGTAACGCAATTTTTCGGCTAGATTCCGACGGTGGTGGCCGAAATCTGGCATTGCGGGTGGTGGGGGTGTTTTTGTCAATTTATATGTTGGGGTGTTTAATTAAATTAGCAAATCTAGGGGTTTTTTTAATAAATTTTTAAATTTTACCTCGTAATACTCCTTTATTCAACTATCCAATATTATTCCCAAAATCCTATCTAAAATAATAAACCAAATGCACCCAATGATATCTTATTGGCACAATTTTAAAGGAAACGGTAATAAATATTTTGTTAAATAATGAAGTCAGATGCTGTGATGATGTGATAATATATCAATTAATATAAAATATTTATACGGTTCGGCATTGGTCTCGTTTAATTGTTTATGTTTTATTGAGAATGTTAGTTTGTTAATTAAAATTTTGTTGATTCACATTAGAATATATTTTGATGTGTTTTGTTTAATTAGTAATACAAAAGAAACAGATGAAATATGAATAAAGATTTTATAATAAATAAACATGGTTGTTTAAGAAGAATGAGATCTAACTAGCATGAATTTAATAGAGAGGATAAGAAGAATAAAATGGAAGAATAATATTGATTGTACGATTAGACCATATAATATTTAGGTAGTCTTCTCAACTTGCATGAATGATTTGATAACATCCATGTACAATCGATATTAATAATTATAGAGGTATAATTATTAATTTTATCTTAACATCTGGTCAATGACTTCTCTGAATTTGTATTCGTATCACTTTAATATTATGTAGATTATTTATTTAAAATTTAAAAGTATTTATTTGTTTTTCGAGAATACAAAAGGTACTTTGGGAAAATGAATAAATGTCTAGTAACAAGTAAACATATTGATTGAAAAAACGTTAATAACTTTTGGATAAGAGGATACGAAACGGTAGTAAATATAATAAATATTTTGTTAAGAATTTAAGTCAGAAATGTCATGATGATATTATAATATATCGACTGGATCATGAATAATGGTTCGACAACTTTGCTCCAGATGGATGTTATCGTTCAACTTGGGATTTAATTTGGTTGATAAAAAAAATGATTTATCTTAACATCTGGTAATGACTTCTCTGAATTTGTGTTTGTATCACTTTAATATTATGTAAATTATTTATTTAAAATTATTATTATTATTTTTTGAGAATACAAAAGGTTTTTTGGGAAAGCGAATAAATGTCTAGGAATAAGTAAACACGTCAATCGAAAAAACGTTAATAAGTTTTTGAATAAGAGGATACGAAACGGTAGCAAACGTAATAATTATTTTGTTAAATATTCAAGTGAGAAACATCATCATGATATTATAATATATCGGTTGGATAGTGAATAATTGTTCGACAACCGTGCTCTAAATGGATGTTATCATTCAGCATCGGATTTAATTTGGTTGCTAATAGAATGGAAGGATTTTTATTTATTTATTTTTTTTTATGTGCAATAGGAATTTTTATTTATGGATTTTGTTAATTTACATTATAATATATTTAGATTGATGTTTGTCAAACAAGTGTAAACAATCCAATGAGTTTTAATTTCTATTTTCAGAATAAATTAAAAAGAATTTAAATTTTTACAAGTGTAATAAATCATATAAAGAACTCACTACAAATTATATTTCATACATACTATTTGGTAATCTACTTTACATCTTGGACATGTGATATTTTCTGGCGACATTGATCTGTCCAACGTATACAATTTTGATTCTCTTTGTCGCAAATCCAAAATATTCTCCTTTTAATGATAATTGTCGCAGTTGGAGTCATGGACTTGAACACTTCCCTGCAATTTTTTAGTTTGTGGAATTGATTGGTTAGTTTCACTAATTTTGTTAGAATTTTTACACCTCTATTGTTGTGCATGGTGATTATGAGCAACGACGGTTTGATACATTGCTTGCTGGTTATTTGTTTGCAAAGATGCAATAAGTAGTTGTAATCCTTGGTTTCTATCATGATCCACGAAGAACAAATGTGTTCCAAGCAGTAGTGAAGCATGCTTATTTTTTGTTCTACAAGGATCTTAATATGAAAGCCCTGTCGTTTTATTGCTAGTAGTTTGTGCTGTGTTTGAAGATGTTTTTCTATGTAGACTCTGCTTTTACATTTGTGTTGTTTAGAGATTTGCACCTGTAAATGTAAGGGAAAATAATGGTTTCAAAACACAAGACCACAATAAAAAAAAAAAAAAAGTGTTTTCCAAACACAAGATCCAACAGCAACAACCTCCCCCCCAACCAAAAAAAAGGTGTTGTAATAATAGTTTCAATAGTTGAGTAATCAAATATCATTACCTCATGATCAAGAAGTTAACAATAAAAAAGTGTGAAACATATGGTTCAGTTAAATATTGATTCTAACATGTATTTGGTTTTATATATTAGAAAGCTGTTAAGAATAAAGACACAAGGATTCGGCATAATATGTTCAATTGTTGGGAGTCGAATATGTGTTTTCTGTAGACTAACAAAACAATGAAATCAATAGATTAACGAAACATGATGATATTGTAAACTATGTTAACCGTATTGCTGTGAAGAGTGGTGTTGTATTCGAATTGCTTTTGCAATGATTCATTGCACCATTGGTGGATGTAATTGTAACTTATTTGTGGGTTGTGTTTTTGTTCTTTTGAAAATCATGATGTTTTGGTGGCATTTTTTTGGTTGTAAGTATATGGAAATTATAAAGTGGTTCGGTCTTAGTGGTTTATATTAATTTTGTGTAGATATTGGATAGCGAACAATTTTATGTGTGTTGGATTGTGTAGATCTTATGGTTAATTATTAATGAGAGTTAGCATTGTTATTGAATCTCGTTTAGTATTTTTGTAAATAATGGTGTTTTTATTTTGTTGAACATTAATATTTGATTTTGTTTATATATCAAAATCGTTGTTCATGTTTATTCACAAAGAAATATGTGACTATCTATTCAACGAATATAAACTTTTTGGTCAATATTTAATGGTTAAGTATTAATTTATCTTAAGCATAAACGGTTAGCATTCATCTATATCTCTACGTAGGTATATTAAGTATTTGATACATTTGATTAGTACGAATCTTTTCAAATTCATATAAATTAATGTATTGAATGGATATTTTGTGCATGTACATGGATTATGTGCATATTTATGAAGGAGTATGATGCTCTGAAAGTTCTATGAGATAATTGGGCAATGGTCAAATGAAAAGAGGGTATCTCTGCTGTAAGAAGATGGGAGGATACTGGACAGACATATTGGTGAAAATCTTCTGTGTTGATGTTTTCCCGTTGATTCAGGGATTACTCACGTTCGTAATTCATGGCGTTCAGCTGTGCTGTGATCCTCGGTTTGGAAAACTCTCGATTTTCAATGTTGAGATCAAATTTCATCAAAATCCCATTAGAGCCATATGTTACATGGATAAGTGTTTGATAAGACATTGATGTTTGTGAAGATTTAGTGAGTCTCAGTCAGGGACAGATAAGAACCTTGATTTTCACTTCAATTTGTATGTAGGGAATGAACAATTTATATATTGCTAAAAGGTTATTTTTATGTTTCTATTAAAACCTTGCTGAAAAGTATTTTTTTTTTCTCGCGTGTTTACTGAATGAGTCTTTGGCATTGCCTTTGGTATAGTGGATCATATCTTTAATTCTTTTCGGTACAGTGAATTGGGAAGTAACCACCAAATGTTGTTGTCTGTAGGTGCCCCCAGCGAGGTGTCTTGTTATATGCCAGCTTGGGACAGAATAAAGAAGGAGTATTTGCAAGGCATTAGTACATGGAGATCTCTTGAATCCCTAACAATGCCTAGTACAGTAGATCCGCTATCTATAGAGGAAAATAGACTAAATTGCAAGAACTTCAGTGAACTCAAGGTCATGGGTCCTTTGACGTTCTCTTTGCTTATACGATGGCCAAATTCTTCCAAATTTGAAGATTTGAGGTTGAGATGTCAGTGATAGTTAAGGATGCCTTAATGCTTATTGGATGACCTACCAAATCTGGAAGTCTCAACATATCACATGCCTTTTATAGAAGGTCAACTTCTCCTCCATTGATGCCCGAAAAAATTATTAAGACACTAGATAAAATTATCTGAAGAAGGTGCTCGATTACATGATTTCTTAAACATGTACTGAGCACTTGTGCATCATGTGCTAGCGTACTAGAGAGATAAGGTTATAAGGTAGTACAAGTATGAGGAAGGCCCATGGAAAATGGATGAGGCGAGGGTCTCTTGCTCTTTGATTAGAACACTATAGAGACTGTAATTTTAACATTTTGTTTTGCTGTATGTAATATCTACATAATATGTTGTTGAATAAGCTATTAAGAATTGATCCATTGTGTTTTAGCTTGTCACCTCATAACGCTTTTGTTTAGGTCATCAACAGTGTAGTACTTGCATGATGATCTTCTCCCATGGGAAAAGTATTATCTGTCTACATAATTATGTAATATGGTAAAATTTCATTTCTATTGCTTCAAGTTGATCTTTCGTTGTCCAAGTAATGTTATTTCAAAATGAAGTGGTTTCAAAGTAATACGCAATTGAGTATTTTATATGGTTTTCAATCATGTATTTAATTTTTAATTGTTAGTGTCATTTCATTTCTAATTGTCAGGTTTCGTATTTGATAGTGAGATTTTGAAGGAATATTTGATTTTCCTTCGGTTATACTTTGAGTTAGTGATATTTTTTAATTTTTTTATTTTTTTTTTTTTTTTTTTTTTTTTTTTTTTATTTTTTTTTTTGTGTTTTGTTTTTTTTTTTTTTTGTTTTGTTTTTTTTTTTTTTTTTCTTTTGGGGGGTTTTTTTTTGTTTTTTTTTTGGGTGGGGGGGGGGTTTTTTTTTTTATTTTTTTTTCTTTGTATTTTTTTTTATTTTTTTTTTTTTATTTTTTTTTATAGTTGTTTTTGGGGTTTTTTTTTTTTTATTTTTTTTTTTTTTTTTTTAGGCGGGTTTTATTTTTTTTTTTTTTTTTTGTTTTTTTTTTGGTTATTTTTTTTATTATTTTTTTTTTTTATTTTTTTTTTTTTTTTTTTTTTTTTATTTTGGTTTTTTTTGGGGTTTTTTATTTTTTTGTTTTTTTTTGTTTTTTTTTTTTTATTTTTTTTTTTTTTTTTTTTTTTTTTTTTTTTTATTTTTTGGGGGGGTTGTTTCTTTTTTTTTGTTTTTAGTGATTATTTTTTTTTTTTATTGTTGTTTTTTTTTTAGTTGTTATTTGTTTCTTTTTTTTTTATTTTTTTTTTTTTTTTTTTTATTTTATTTTTTTGTTTTATTTGGGGTTTTTTTTTTTTTTTTTTTTTATCTTTTTTTTTTTTTTTTTTTATTTTTTTTTTGCGTGGGTTTATATTTTTTGTTTTTTTTTTATATTGGTTTTTTTTTTATGTTTGTTTTTTTTTTTTGTTTTTTTTTTTTATTTTGTGTTTATATTTTTTTTTTTTTTTTATTTTTGTTATGTTGTTTTTTTATTTTTTTTAAAAATTTTTTTTATTTCTATTGGTTTTTTTTTTGGATTTATTGTTAGTTATTTTTATTTTTTTTTTTATTTTTTGTGTTTATTTTTTTTTTTTTGTTTTTTTTTTTTATTTTTTTTTTTTTTTTCTTTTATTTTTTATTTTTTAGGGTTTAATTTTTGTTTTTTTTTTGTTTTTTTTTATTTCTTTTTTTTTTTATTTTTTTTTATTTTTTTTTTTTTTTATTTGTTTTTTTTTTTTTTTTTTTTTATTTTTTTTTTTTTTGTTTTTATATTTTTTTTATTATTTATTTTTTTTTTGGTTTTTTTTTTTAGGGGGGGTTTTTTTTTTTAGTTTTTATCGTTTTTTTTATTTTTTTTTTTTTATTTTTATTTATTCTTGTTTTTTATTTTTGGTGGGGTCGGGTTTTGCGGGTTTTTTATTTTTTTGTTTTTTTTTTTCTTTGGGGGGGGTTTTTTTTTTTTTTATTTCGCGGGGGGGGGGTGGTTTTTTTTTTTTTTTTTATATTTTTTTATTTTTTTTTTTTGGTTTTTTGTTTTATTTTTTTTTTTTTGTTTATTTTTTTATTTTTTTATGATTTTTGTTTGATTTAATTTTTTTGTTTTATTTTTTTTTTTTTTTTTTTTTTTTTTTTATTTTTTTTTGTTGTTGTTTTTTTTATTTATAATCTTTTTTTTTTTTATTATTTTTTTTTATTTTTTTTTTTTTTTTTTTTTTTGTTTTTTTATTTTTTTTTTTTTGTTGATATAAAAACTCGCATTCTTATACAACTGACATTGTGCGGCTGCTGAAGTGGTAATATTAAAGTTTTATAGGGCGATGTCGTTTTGTTTGTAAAATTGTAATGATGAAAAAACGTTATCGTGTAAAAAAAAATGTGTTGATATTTAAAAGAAAATATGCAAATTAAGTCTTCGTATTTTACTTGAAGTCAATTTGGGGATTTAGGGTTTTCTTTGTCAGTTTCGGCTTTAAAGGCATTTGTCCCAGTCTGTTTGTCGCGTTTTCTATGTCCGTCTTTTCTCGTTGACTGAAGTTGAGATGAGTAAAGTAAATTTTCTTTAGTTACAGTGACAATGTCATTTTTTATTTTACATTGGTCTAATTAATTTGTCATCGATTTTAACTTTGATTAAAGTTCATGTTATTCTTGCGGAGTTCTGAGATTTGTTATTATTGTTATAAGAAGTTGTTGTTAGATGGTTGTGCTGATAATCTGTTGTGCTCAGGTTGCTTATTGGTTTCTCTAGTAGTCGTGTTGCAGATTATTTTCTGGGTAAATTTACTATTGAAATTGGTGTCTTTCTTACTACGATTTTGTTTGTTCAGGTCAAGTTGTTTATTTGTTGTTCCAGTAGTCGTGTTGCACACTATTTTCTTGGTAAATCTACTGCTGGAATTGGTGTTCTTCTCATTATGATTTTGTTTATTATCTTGTTGTATTTAGTCTATATTGTAATACTGTCGTTGTTTTATGAATTGATGTTGTGAAATGCCAGTGGTACAAATGCTTTAGAAGTTACCATCATTGTTATTGTGTAATTATCTATTTATTTTTCGACAAGGTTTTGGTATTCTCTGTAGTATGTCTGAGATATTGTTGTTTTAATTTGTGTCTCTATCACGTACCATGAAGGATAAATGTCTCCCATCATACAATTTCTATTAAGCTGAGTGATTATCTGTTTTTTCTATTTTTATTTATTTGATGATATTATTTTTTCATTATAGTAATGGCTCCCAAAAACTTGATGAAATTTATTCAAAGACTTGATTATGAAGTTTTGTATAAAGGAGGATCAAGCAGTGATTCCAAGTCAGAATTGTTAACGCCTTTACAGACTCCTGTTTTACCTGCTTCAGCCTACAATTCTGTGAAACCTGATTCTAGTTCCTGCCACATTAAATTGATTAAAGAAGAAGATAATTAGTCAGAAGAAATTCCATTACGTAAATTGGTGAAACGGCAGAAAACCTGTCAAATATGAATTCTGAACGAAAATGGAAAAATCTTTCTAAGGAAGAACTCGATAGCAAACAGTCGGCCTAGGGAAAGAGGTAACGTTTTTTCACTTTATCATGAGAATATATACTATATTTGGCATGATGATGTTAATGTGATTTCATTGTTCTTGAAATAGGCTTATGAAGGTTTCTTAGAAATCAGAGAACGCTGGCTTGTTTCAAAAGATTTGATATCAAATTTGAAAAAAGAAAATGAAGATGTGATTTCTGAGGTTCGCAGATTGGAAGAACAGTTGAAAATATCAGAGGAGGCATTTGAAAAGGTCAAAACCGAATCGAAACATTGTCAAGAATTGTTTAGAAATGCTGAACAATCTTTTACAAATGAGCAGCAGCAAAAGGAAGTCTTCAAGAAGAAAAGTAATGAATTGTCTGAAGAAAATGATAACATCATCTTTAATTGCACAAGCTGAGAAAGATAAAGAAGAGGCTTATGATTCGGTGTCAAAAATGTTTTTGGCCATCATAAAAGCTTGTGTCAAAGAGGACAGATTCCCAAATGAAGATTCTAGTTTTTTAGAGACAATTGTGTTGAAAAATGAGAAGATGCTGCCTACTAGAGATTATATTGACAACAATGCTATTGTAACTTTCTCAGGTCCACTTAATGCTGCTTCTATAAATTTTTAAACCGTTTGTTAAATATTTGACAGTATTTGTTAATATTTTGACAATATTTTCCATGCGTTTATAGTTGTGTTATTATTATGGACGTGGATGTATTCAGTTGATGCTAATTTTTCTGTATATGAAAAAAAGTCTCCAGCCCATGTAATGTTACTTTTGTAAATATTTAAAGTGTTTGATTGTACTATTGATGTTAAATATCTTGATGATGTCTGTCGTGCAAGAGTTTGTGGTTGAGTTGCGTATATAAAAAATATGCATTTATAACATGTAATACATATGATGTAGCATTCATTGTATCTGACAATAATAATATATAACGTATAAATATCTTGTATCAAGGAATTTAAGTTTCTGTATATATTTGAACATTTAATGTGACCTTTTCATATTCATATAGATATCTATATTTTTTCACATTAATCTCTCATAAACAATGTCTTATATTATATACAATGTATCAATCCTTTATGTTATAAACAATGCTTTTTATTATATATAACATATCAATTCCTTCAGTTAAACACTTCTTTAAAAACAATATTTGTCAATGTTTATACCGATTCATCTTCTTACAGGGGTAGCAGAATCTCGATACCTTGTCTTGAGGTTACTCTTGATAGTACGATGTATAATTGACCATGTGTAAAGACTAGATGTTTCATATACAATCCTACTATTTTGAGTGATTGACCCTGGCTTTTGTTTATTGTCATACAAAAGTTAACTGTCATAGGTAACTATCTTCTCTTTAACCTGAAAGGCCACTTCATATCTATGTTCGACGTTATTATTATGGGAATTCTAACAATATCCTCAATATTTGACCCGGTAATAATCACCGCTTGTACGGACCACTTTCCTAAATGGGTTATAATCAATTTGGTTCCATTGCAAAGATCATTAGATTGATTCAAATTACGCAGCAACATAATTGGAATGCCAATCTTCAGATACAATTCATGTTTGGGCATGCCGGAGCACATCAGAGAATTAAGAAATTCAGTTGGATAGAGAATGTCATCATTGTTTAAGATACCTGTTGCTTTACAAGTGCTATCTGAGCTAAAATACGTCTTTCCATCTGTTGGCAGACTCTGGGTAATATAGTCGTTCAATCTATGTACTGTCTCATTTTTAGGTGTCAATATTGCTCTCTCTCTCTCTCTCTCTCTCTCTCTCTCTCTCTCTCTCTCTCTCTCTTATAGTCAATATTATTTATTTGAGTAGATAAATCTGGAAAAACAACATTCATAATTGTTTCTTCGTCACTGATATGTTGATTTATTTTCAAGTCTTCAGGTATTTGGATGTAACTCTCATCTTCTACAACGTCTCTTCCTTCTCCAATATCAAGTAACCATTTGTCAAAAGTCTTCAAGTTATCCAATTCTATTGGGTTTACCAAGTTTGTCTTCAATCTCATGTTCTCTGTAAGTCTCAACACTGTTACATGTTTCTAAATGGTAGATGATGATAAACAGGCCTAGATTATGTCATGTTTTTTTCCCTTTTGGTATAACCAATAGAATATGTCTGAAATCACCACCTAAGGCAATAGTGAGGCCTCTAAATATTCTATCTGCATTTGATTGATCTTTTTCAAACAAAATATCTTTCAGAGTTCTATCAAGAGCTTCAAAGCAATACCTATTTGCCATGGGTGCTTCATCCCAAATGATCAAAGCTGTTTGTTTGAGTAGTTTAGCCAATTGTGTCCCCTTTTTTATATCACATGTACTTTCCTCAGTGATATCTAAAGGAATTCTAAAGCGTGAATGTGTTGTTCTTCCACCGGATAGCAACAATGCAACAAATCCTGATGTAGCTACAGCCAGTACAATTTTACTCTCAGATCTTAATTTGGCCATGATTGTTGACCATAAGAAGGTTTTGCTTGTTCCACCATGTTTGTAAACAAAAAATGGTGTTCCACTTTGATGTTGACAGAATCAAGGATTGAATAATATATGTGTTTTTGGCCATTGTTAAGACCCTTGTATAAATCACTGTGCAGTGTTTTCATGTTGTCAATATCATAATCTAATTCCTTGACAATTAATCTATTCTGTGAATTCTCAAAAATGGAACAGTTTGGAATTGGCATTCTAGGGAAATCAGCTAAGGATTTTCTTGCCTTTTTCATTAGCTCTTCAATCTCAAACAATGCATGATTTTGAATTTGTTCCTTAGTGCATCTCAATTCTGTCATCTGCATTTTCTGTTTAAGAATGTAGGGAATGTCTTCAGATAGGCGTTCTGCACTTGCTCTCCACAAGTCTCTTGGACTTGCCACTTCATTATGTACGAGAATAGTTACAAAGAGTTGTCTTAACTGTCTTCCAGTAGCCCATGTTGATGCTTCATCCAAGAAATCATTCCACTCTTTATCATCATCCAGCAATCCTAATGCATAACATGCATCTTTGAATGTATTGAATATTTCTCCATTGACAGTTCGAATATCTTCAAATGGCGTTGCTCTTCTTACTAAGTTCAGAAGCATTCACAAATAATATTTTTCACCACTACCTGGAAATGCAAAATACACCCTGCCAATACACCTTGATTTTTGTCATGGAGACCATTTTCTTTCTGTATCCTTCCAAATCCATTTGCTTGGAAAATCAGGATAAGTCAATGATCTTGCAGATCGGTATCGTTGATTACACTTCATCCATTCAGTCAATTTCATTTGCGTAACAACCTTGCTTTCCAAAAGTTTAACCAAACACTTATTTGGATCGAAAATAACTGTTTGTTCGTTCTCTAAGTGGAATGGCAATCTTTTGACATTCGGTTCTCTGTAATACATGTCAAACTGAAATATCCTCCAGCAAGCTTCCATAAAAGAGATATATCTGTAATGTTTCAAATTAAAACAATTAATATTATATTTATAACAAACATGAACAAACATTATAAAACATTATGTTTGATGTATTTTGTATATACCTATAGTCCAGATATGCCTTTATTTCATCTTTGTTCTGTAAAATTTCGAATTGATTGTTTTGTTCACCACCATTTTCAATTTCCATAGAAACTCTCGTTCTGTCCAGCCCTTTGTTGACATACTTGAATATATATTTGATTGATCTATGTTGATTACATATTTCAATATTTATGTGAGCATCAAACTTAACCAAAAGATTCCTATTATAAGAAACAACAAAACGGTTATCCAGTTTGATTTCCTTTTTCTCAACAAATGCTCCATTATTCCATCTTTTGTACATTGTGTGTCCATTGTCATCCATAGATGTTTGATTGACAAATTTCTTTGGAAAATGTTTTTTACATTTTCCTCTCTCCATACATGGTGAATTCTTGTTAACATCACCGCACGGGCTGTGGATCACGTGATTCTCGATAGCTGCAAAGGCAACAAGATCAATTTCCTTATTTGGTATCTCAGTAGAAACTATTTCGTCTATTTTGGATGCCGAAGGATTCTTATATTCGGAATCTAGAAAAACCAATATATGAGCATCTGGGAGGCCTCTCTTTTGGAACTCGATAGTGTAGATAATTGACAAAAACAATTATAACGTGTTCAGTAATAGTTGGTATAATATAATTTCATATCATAAATTATCAATGAACCATATTTTTTAAAGAAGGTAGAAATATTATTCATTGGATTACTTACTTGCCACTGTTTCACCAAAATATTCACCTTTTTTATATCTCTCGCATTAGCTCAAGCAATTTTATCTAAAAAACTCAGCAAATTGCACTTGCTCTACTTTCTTGATCACATTCTCCAATACAATTGTGTAGATATTATATCTCTGGCCACTTAGGATTACAAGTGAACATAAAAAAAATATCTGGATATCCAAAACATCTGCGAATTGTCATTGCATCTTGATAATTCTGAACACGATATCAGGGACTACCAGTGTGAGACAAAGGGAGCAACGTAGATTTCCCTAGATGTTGTGCATTAACATCATCTTTTGAAATGGCATCCATCAACCTATTGTACAAATCACTTCTCAATTTTTTCTAATTGTTTCTAATCCAACGAAATCTTTCCTCTTCAACAGTCATTTATGCATCCACAATATATTGCTGCAATAATCTACTTGATCTCATCAAAGTATGCCCTTCTTGTAATCTATACTGCAACTGAAATGCATAATATTCTCTCATGCTTAGCTTGTTTCTCTTTGAAGACTTTTTGTCAGGAGACTGTTTATGGTTAATGTCAATTCTGTATCCATCTTCTCCATATGGGAATAATATTGGACAACTTAATGCCATAAAGCGTGGGTGCAAGACCCTTTTTTGAATGATGAACAATGATATCTTTTCCGGTTTTTGAAATTCCAATATCACCAACAATTAAACCCGCAATTTCAAATGCAATTGGCAAATTGCATTGTCTTCCATCTTTTTCCCTTTTCACTTTCAACCACAAATGCATATTTCTAATATCATTCCAATGCATATGGTCCTTGACAGGAAGAAAACTTTTAACCAACTCATTGTTCGCATCAAACATCAATTGCAATTCTTGCACTAATTCCCTGTCAATAGCACCATCGGCTGTATTATCTCGTATAGAATTTAATCTATGACTAGTTTCATACTCTGTGTCATAAATATAAAGCTGCACAAACTGGGGTTTCCTTCCTTTAGGTGGAAGTAACGATCCTATTTGGTGGTAATTATGTCCACAAAGTTTGAAAACATATGGACCACCCGCTTGGTTAATCTCATGGTCAACATGCCCTCCCATCGATGTAAATGAGAACAATGAATTGTATATCCTTATTTTGCTTCTAAAACTAATCCCCTTATTACCACTGCCCACATCCAATAAACCTTTTAATGGTTCTGGCAATTCTTTCAATAATGGTAATTGAACTTTGCCATCCATACAACATAATGAAAACAAAGGGATGGCTGGCTCTTGGTTCTTAACAGTTCGCTCTTCGTACCACATGACTGATCCACAATGAATGCACTTTTAGGGTGGTTCACCAAAGTTCCAAGACTCTTTTTCCACCGTGCAAAGAAATAACGTGATATTTTTAGAAAGTAACAGAGTTAATACTTAGATGTGTTCTATTAATTTGGAAACTCACAATGATATTTTTTTTTCCAAGTAACTTTAATATTTGAGTCAACACTTAAATACGTCTAACTAACAATATGTCATTTGTTACCTCTTTTTGTTGAGCGAGATTTTGAACCTCTATTTGTCTCTGATAAAGATTTCTTTTGTTTTTTCAATGTTTGACTTGGAAATGAAAATAATAAAAAAAGATCATCACAATATTCAACATCACTTGCAATGTGATAAATGGTTCGACAAAGTTCCACCCCTTTATTTTTACAATGTAATGAAATAACATTATGTTTTTAAAATATAACAAACTGAATGTTTAAATGGATGTTGTCAGATTCAAAACTCACGATTGTGTTGTTCTGCATTAGTAATTGGAATATTAGAATCCAGACCTGCACATGGAGAAGCACCTAAAAAACATAGATTTAGTAAGCCAATGTAACTTATAATAATCTAAAAAACATAGATAACCACTAATATTATATTTTTTTACCTATCTTCCTTTTTAATTTAGACATCCTCTCCGTTCTATTTTCTTCGTGTATCTCATTTACATTTATAGAAGCATTTGAAGAACTTGTTGAACCCTTCTCTGTGTTTGATACACATTGTTTCTGTTTTTTAGTTCTCTCATATGGATTTCAAAATAATAATATTAGAATTAATACTATGCCATGCAACAAATTATATAATAGAAGAGCTTACCCAAAAGGCAATAACAGGAATTAAATATCTCATTTATATTTATATAAGTATTTAAAGAAATTATTATGACATTTGTCACCTCTTTCTGTTGAGCGAGATTTTGAACCTCTATTTGTGTCCGATAAAGATTTCTTTTGTTTTTTCAGTGTCTGACCTAGGAATGAAAATAATAACAAAAGGTCATCACAATATTCAACAACACCTACAATGTTAAAAATGGTTCGGCAAATTTCCACACCTTTATTTTTACAATGTAATGAAATAACATTATGTTTTTAAAAAAATAACAAACTGAATGTTTGAATGTATGTTGTTAGATTCAAAATTCACGATTGTGTTTTTCTGCATTAGTAATTCGAATATTAGAATCGGGATCTGCACACGGAGAAACACTTGAAAAACATAGATTTACTCAGCCAATTTAACTTATCATAATCTAAAAAACATAGGTAACCACTAATATGATTTTTTTTTACCTCTCTTCCTTTTTGATTTGGACATCCTCTTCGTTCTATTTTCCTCACATATCTCATTTACATTTACAGAAGCATTCGAAGAACTTGTTGAACCCTTCTCTGTGTTTGATACACATTGTTTCTGTTTTTTAGATCTCTTTTCTAGAATTCAAAATAATAATAATAATAATAGAATTACGACTATACCATGCAACAAATTATATAATAGAAAAGCTTACCCAAAAGGCAAAACAGTAATTAAATATCTCATTTATATTTGTAGAAGTATTTAAAGAAATTATTGGATCTTTCTCTGCCTTCGATACACATTGTTTTTGCTTTTCAAATGTGTCACTTGGAATTCAAAATAATAATAATATGATCAAGACTATATTACACAACAAATTATATCATTAAAGAAAACAGAAATTAGTTCGGCCAACAATTATTTCATATCTATGAAAAAAGTATTGACAACCATGTAATATACAAAATAATTGTATGACTATACCAAAATAAATAAGCTAGTTATTTTTGTTCGGAAGTTTATTATGGATCATTTTGCTGTAAAATTCATAAGTCAAAACACCAATTTATAGTTCATAAATAACTAAAACAACAAAGATATAGACTAAACTTGTTTACTCTCTAGATAATAATTATATGAAGTTCTAATATTAAATACCCTTTTTCTTTTTGGAGATTTACTTTTTGATAGGCTTTGGAAATTTAGGCCTTTTTTTATTCCATATAAACATTCTCAATTTTCTATTCTCCTTGCATACTTTTGTTCTCATATCAATGATATTTATTTTTCCATAATCATATTCCAATCTGTAGTTTTCAATCGCTTGCAAATATAATTCCTGAATATGTGACTGCATAGCTGCTGCATCTTGATCTGTAAGAACCATCTTACAATCTTGTACCTGACCAAAACAAAAAATATATTTTGTTAATTGCATTCTTTTTTTTCAGTTTTGTTGAGTCCAAATTATTATAATTATATGCAAAAATTAATAACAAATGATTTACTACAGTTTTTTATGTAAATTTATGGATCGACAAATGTTTTATTAAAACTTTATAGCATAAAATATTATAGTTTTACAGCAAGATTTGAACTGAAACAGAACTTCATCTGTTACAACCACTCATTAAAATGGTTCGGCAACAAAGAGATTTCCAAACAAAGGAGACATTTATTATTATAACTATGAATAAACTGTTGGTTTGGTAGTGGTCTACCAAAAGTATATCATGCATTTGTTGATTCGACAACTGAGAATAACTTCGGCTCTGACATTATAACCAAAAAGATACTTGCATCTATTACAGTTATACTTATATTATGGTATTCTAATTAATTTGTCTCAATTCGACAAACCCATTATATATAAATAAATGGTTTATCAATTAAATTTTGATCTCATGGAAATCTTAATTGATTAAAATTCTAATGAAAAATTATGATGAACAATGAAGTTTTCAATTTTTACTTTATTGCTTTTCCAAGAATTTATATATATATATATATATGTGTGTGTGTGTGTGTGGGTGTGTGTGGTGTGTGTGTGTAATTTGAATTTGATATCACATCAATATTCAATTTAACAATTGTACAAAAATATCTCATAGAAAGAATATATTCATTACCTTTAATAGGAACTACACTGAACTATAAGGAGCAATCGTTTCATCCAACTGTATATATTACTAACGAAATAAAATAAAGATGTAAGAGACATACATCAGAAGAATGATATAAATATTATTGATATAAATATTTTAAGAAACGAAAGCAATACGATATAAAGAAAAAGAAATCTAAACTTAAAGAGATCAAACCACCATACATAGATAACAATCAGTTTAACTGTTCGAGAATCTCTCTCTCTCTCTCTCTCTCTCTCTCTCTCTCTCTCTCTCTCTCTCTATCTATATATATATATATAGCAATGTTATTAATTTCAATAACCAGTCAAACACAATATTCTATAACATATACAATGTATGAGTCCATTAAAATTCGCATGCATTATAACTCACCATTTATTTATAAGATCAGATTCATCTCACTTGCAATTTATTAAGAGTAATACATCAATGAGCAAATTAAATTTTACAACATAAATCATTAGGAAATTAATAGTTCGATATATTTTTATATCGCGAAATTTTTATATTTTTTTTTAAACAATAATGAAACCATGAAGTTCATAATTAATTATGGTTTCTAAATTATTAAATATAGCCTAACAAAATGTAAACAAATTATCCATTTTGACATTACTGTTATACAATAAGTTTTTTATCAGGTGTAATTATATTCAGAGACTTGGAGTTGGATATCTTCCGCTTGGTTAAAACGTTGCCGTTTAACATGTTCATTGTCCTTAAAAGAAAATTAGGAATTAAGGGCATTTTTTCCGTTGATTTTGTAATCACAGTTGCACTTCAAAAGCTTTCGTATGTATCAACAAACTAAATTACATTACTTTACTGATTAAATTTATTGTTTTTATCGACTCACATCACTATTCAACTCTGTTTTTACTTTCATTAACCAACAATTTGTGGGTAATTTCAGTTTTTCTTACTGGGTTTATTTGCATCTCATTTTTCTATCTGACAATGTCGCTTATAGAAATTCCTAGCACAATTACCTGTGCTGATCTCTTGCAATTCCAAAAACATTACAATATTAGCGACGATTTTGATTTATTACCATGCGATGGTTTTAAATTTTTTTGTAGATTCGCATCCCCCGCCTGGGTTTTTCATGTTTTTTGAATTTTTTTTCCGGTGTGGTCTTGTTCCTCCTTTCTCTTCGTTTGTCGAAGAAGTCATGATTTCTTATAACATTACACCCAGTCAGCTCCATCCTAATGCCTTCGAAGCTATGTGTTTGATGCATGATATTCTACCCATGTTTTATATTTTTAACTACTTCTACGCATTGAAAAAGAGGTTGAATAGTCCGTTCTATCTTTTTTTTTTTTTTTTTTTGGAATGGTAAGAATTTTATAAAAGAGACAAAAAATGTACAAAAACAAGTGGCATACCCCAAGAGAAAGACTGATAAAACTCAGTCAGGAAAACATATGGAAGAAAACCATAAAGCCACAAATTAGCATAAAAGAGCACTCAGGCTCCCCACAAAACAAATTAGGAAGATGCCATAAACCACAAAGCCACAAACCGGCATAAAGAGCACGCAGGCTCCCCACAAAGCTAATCAAGAAGATGCCAAATCGCACGGAGCTAGGCCGAGATCTCATACTTGGGTGCTAAAAGCAATATCTTGGTCTGGACTAAATCACAAATAGCTAAGACCGTATCTCTGTGAGAGCTACAGTGTTGATGAAACACACTGTTATTCCGTTCAAACTATAGGAAATAAACTGTAGCTGAAAGGACTAACCGGGAAAGAAGGTGCCTGAAGTCCCCTTTACGTCTAAGATGCAAGCTAGCCCATTGGAGCAAAGGGAGCCAAGAGAGAGTAGGCCATGTAGAGAGTGTCCTGGTAGTGACCTGCTGCCAAACATAACTAGAGAAGTCACAACTGAAAAACAAATGGTCATGGGTCTCTGTAGTCGACCTGCACAAAACACACAGGGAGGATGTAATGACACCATGAGAGCTCTATCTTATCGAGGGTAGAAAAGGTCGAGGATTGTTAACTGGCTTATCAAATAAAATGCGTGGATGGAATGATAGATATTTTCTGTTGGAGTTGCAAAAAAGGTTAGGGTGGATTACCCACAGAATGGACGAAAGCTAAAATACCCCACCACAATCTCAGTAAGATACATGTGAACGAATCTGGCATCCAGACATTGGAGAATTTTATTCGTAATCAACAAACATTTGATATTTTCGATATGTTGGAGAAATACTCGATTCTTCAATTCAAAAGAGGTATTGCATTTTTTTATGTGATCAGTTTACATTTATTTATTAACTTTTTCTCATGCAGCTTTTTTTTTTCCTTGGTTACAGTGGATATCGAAAAAGCTTCCCCAAATTCAACAACTTCAATATCAACTTCTACACCCAAATTGATGGGCTCTATTTCTGCGACACCATCTACATTTGAAATTGAACATAAAGATGAAGATATAGAAGAGCTACCACTGATCAGGTGAAGCAAGCATAAAAAGGTGTGATGAGGAAGCTCAAATTTCAATTCCTCCCAATAGTTTAAAGACAATGTCTAAAAAAGATCTTGAAGAACTTACATCAGAAGGGGTAAATTCTACTATTTAAAATTGATGATTTTGGTTTACTTTTAGTTTATTAATTTTTTTTTTATATTATTGTTGTTGTTGTTGACATGTTTGTGGAATAAAGAGTTATGGCTTATTTGGAAATCAGGAGGCGATGGCTGGCCTCCAATAAAGTCATTGCAAATTTGAAAAAAAAAAAAAAAAATTGTTGTTCACAGGGCCAAAATCACAAAGGAAATAATGGATTTAGAGAAACAGATGGCATAAACTATGAATGAATTGGATTTTCATAAGAAGAAATTATTAGTTGTTGAACAATCATGTTCAAATGCAAAGTTAGAAAATGATGTTCTTGAAAGAAAGGAGAAAGAATTGTTAGACTACAACAACAAACTAAAATCTACCCTTGTTGTAGTTGAAAAGGAAAGAGATAGAGCTTTTGATGTCGTCTCGCACATGTTCTTGAACACTCGAGAAGTTTGTTGTGATGCATTTAAGTCCAAATTTCCTGATGAAGTTTTCAGTTTCTTACTTGCAATTTATTAAGAGTAATACATCAATGAGCAAATTAAATTTTACAACATAAATCATTAGGAAATTAATAGTTCGATATATTTTTATATCACGAAATTTTTATATATTTTTTTTAAACAATAATGAAACCATGAAGTTCATAATTAATTATGGTTTTTAAATTATTAAATATAGCCTAACAAAATGTAAACAAATTATCCATTTTGACATTACTGTTATACAATAAGTTTTTTATCAGGTGTAACTATACTCGAAGACTCGGAGTTGGATATCTTCCGCTTGGTTAAAACGTTGCTGTTTAACATGTTCATTGTCCTTAAAAGAAAATTAGTGATTAAGGGCATTTTTTCCGTTGATTTTGTAATCACAGTTGCACTTCGTATGTATCAACAAACTAAATTACATTACTTTACTGACTAAATTTATTGTTTTTATCGACTTACATCACTGTTCAACTCTGTTTTTACTTTCATTAACCAACAATTTGTGGGTAATTTTAGTTTTTCTTACTGGTTTTTATTTGCATCTCATTTTTCTGTCTGACAATGTCGCTTATAGAAATTCCTAGCACAATTACCTATGCTGATCTCTTGCAATTCCAAAAACATTACAATAGCGACGATTTTGATTTATTACCATGCGATGGTTTTAAATTTTTTTGTAGATTCGCATCCCCCGCCTGGGTTTTTCATGTTTTTTGAATTTTTTTTCCGGTGTGGTCTTGTTCCTCCTTTCTCTTCGTTTTTTGAAGAAGTCATGATTTCTTATAACATTACACCCAGTCAGCTCCATCCTAACGCTTGGAAAATAGTTTTGGGTTTCAAAGCTATGTGTTTGATGCATGATATTCTACCCATGTTTTATATTTTTAACTACTTCTACGCATTGAAAAAGAGGTTGAATAGTCCATTCTATCATTTTTTTTTTTTTTTTTTGGGAATGGTAAGAATTTTATAAAAGAGACAAAAAATGTACAAAAACAAGGGGATACCCCAAGAGAAAGACTGATAAAACTCAGTCAGGAAAACACATGGAAGAAAACCATAAAGCCACAAATTAGCATAAAAGAGCACTCAAGCTCCCCACAAAACAAATTAGGAAGATGCCATAAACCACCACAAACCAGCATAAAGAGCACGCAGGCTCCCCACAAAGCTAATCAAGAAGATGCCAAATCGCACGGAGCTAGGCCGAGATCTCATACTTGGGTGCTAAACGCAATATCTTGGTCTGGACTAAATCACAAATCGCTAAGACTGTATCTCTGCGAGAGCTACAGTGCTAATGATACACACATTTATTCCGTTCAAACCATAGAAAATAAACTGTAGCTGAAAGGACTAACCGGGAAAGAATGTGCCTAAAGTCCCCTTTACGTCTAAGATGCAAGCTAGCCCATTGGAGCAAAGGGAGCCAAGAGAGAGTAGGCCATGTAGAGAGTGTCCTGGTAGTGACCTCCCACCAGACATAACTAGAGAAGTCACGGCTAAAAAACAAATGGTCATGGGTCTCTGTAGCCGACCTGCACAAAACACATAGGGAGGATGTAATGACACCATGAGAGCTCTATCTTATCGAGGGTAGAAAAGGTTGAGGATTGTTAACTGGCTTATCAAATAAAATGCGTGGATGGAATGACAGATATTTTCTATTGGGGTGGATTACCCGCAGAATGGACGAAAGCTAAAATACCCAACCACAATCTCAGTAAGATACATGTGAACGAATCTGGCATCCAGACATTGGAGAATTTTATTCGTAATCAACAAACATTTGATATTTCCGATATGTTGGAGAAATACTCGATTCTTCAATTCAAAAGAGGTATTGCATTTTTTTATGTGATCAATTTACATTTATTTATTAACTTTTTCTCATGTAGCTTTTTTTTTTCCTTGGTTATAGTGGATATCGAAAAAGCTGCCCCAAATTCAACAACTTTAATATCAACTTCTACACCCAAATTGATGGGCCCTATTTCTGCGACGCCATCTACATTTGAAATTGAACATAAAGATGAAGATATAGAAAAGCTGCCACTGATCAGGTGAAGCAAGCGTAAAAAGGTGTGTGATGAGGAAGCTCAAGTTTCAATTCCTCCCAACAGTTTAAAGACAATGTCTAAAAAAGATCTTGAAGAACTTACATCAGAAGAGGTAAATTCTACGATTTAAAATTGATGATTTTGGTTTACTTTTAGTTTATTAATTTTTTTTTATATTATTGTTGTTGTTGTTGACATGTTTGTGGAATAAAGAGTTATGGCTTATTTGGAAATCAGGAGGCGATGGCTGGCCTCCAATAAAGTCATTTTGAAAATTTAAAAAAAAAAAAAAAATTGTTATTCACAGGGCCAAAATCACAGAGGAAATAATGGATTTAGAGAAACATATGGCATAAACTATGAATGAATTGGATTTTCATAAGAAGAAATTATTAGTTGTTGAACAATCATGTTCAAATGCAAAGTTAGAAAACGATGTTCTTGAAAGAAAGGAGAAAGAATTGTTAGACTACAACAACAAACTGAAATCTACCCTTGTTGTAGTTGAAAAGGAAAGAGATAGAGCTTTTGATGTCGTCTCGCACATGTTCTTGAACACTCGAGAAGTTTGTTGTGATGCATTTAAGTCCAAATTTCTTGATGAAGTTTTCAGTTTCTTAGAGAGTTTGATTCTGCAAGATGAAGAGAGAGATCTGGTAAAAGAGGATTGAAACACTGATGTTTATGGTAACAACGGTAACTCAGTTCAAACTTTGAGGTTTCTTGTTACTTATGCTATGTTTTGAGAGATGTGGAATTACGTATAATTACGTAGCCATGGATACTGAGTTTCCTGGCGTTATTTTGTGTCTGGTTGGGACTTTCAAGAATACAAACAATTATAACTACCAGACGTTGAAAGATAATGTCAATATGTTGAAATTGACTCAATTGGGGCTAACGTTTTCGGATGAGAATGGAAATTTACCTAGTTGTGGTTTGCAAGTGATTTGGTGGAGTTGTTGCACCAATGCGAGATTGACTTTAAGAAGAATAATGAGAAGGGTATTGATGTGAATCGAATTAGTGAGCTTTTGATGTCAACAGGGATTGTGTTGAACAATGGTGATGGTGTTCACTGGGTTATGTTTCATAGTGGTTTATGTTTGTATTTGTAAAAATATTGCCTGATATATTATTAATGAATTGTGTGTAGAGCTATTGTAACTGCTATACTTGGTTAATGACTAGTATACTCTTAAGCACGTTAATTTGGATTGTATCAGCAAATATTGAAATACTGGTATTACAATATTGCGAATCTATTGTTTAACCAATACAAAATAATTTCAAACAGTTAAAAAAAAAAAACAATTTATAAGGGAATAGAGATTTGTTTAATAAATTTTAATATCAAAATACATGCATGCATTGCTTTATATATTTATCAAGGTTTAGCAAACAGTGTCGGTCTAGGTTCTATAGTCCTCTGATCAGAACATTCCAATTTGAGATCGATCAAATACTCCCATGTCTTAACATTGGCAACAATAAGCTTAACACCATCCATGATTTCAAATAAAGCATCAATTATATCGTTTCATTTTTCTCTTGCACCATTTAGATTTTCTATGTTGCTGCGAACATTGGGTAGTATCTGTTTGAACTCCTTTTGTCTGACACCCATTGCCACACCAACAGGTTTAAAAAAACAATGAATTTAAATAAATATTTAAACATGCTAGTAATACAACTTGCATTATATATATAAGTAATACGATAATATAAAGTTGAATTCCAAATAAATAAGTCAACAAATAACAAAGAATTTATAATATTTTTTTGTTTAGTTTTATGTTACACAAAATTTGTATCACCTTCTTTCTTAACGCCTGCCCATTCCAAGTCACTCCTCATTTGCAAAAAGGAAAGTATCATTTTCTTTCAAATCTGAAACAACAGCGACTATAGAAGTCATGACCTCGACCAACAAATGCATGCCTTCTTTGATTTTTGTTTTTGCAGTGTTTATATCCGTAACATTGTGGTCGATGTCGCTCAAATTCCGTTTCAGGTCTCCTCTTTCTCCAACCATTATCAAATCAATTAAAGGTAAAAGAGATAAAGACAGTCTATAAACGTATAAAAGTTATATGAAAAAAAAGTTGAGATTAATAGTTATATATCATATAGTTTCGAGAAGAGCTTAAATAAGAAGAGAAAACAAACATATGGAAAACAAACAGACGTGTTCTATTAAATGAATGTAATGATTGAAGAATCCGAAAATGTCAAAAACCTAACCGAAGTGATATGCACTGACTTGAAATGTTTCATTGATTTAATGAATAATTACATCTGGAAAACCAACAATGAAATAGTAATAAATAAGTATAATGATAAAAAAAAAAAAAATTTGTTCTGATAGTTTCAAAAGAAACAATAATATATATTTAGTTAAAATCCATTGTTTCGTACAACAGTTACAACTTGATATTAGCATAACAATTTGTTCAGTAGACCAATGGTAAGAATGTTATAGGTCAATGAATGATATAACGTTTATAAACATTAGCAAACTTAATTAATATGAAATCGTATATTAAAGTAATTTGTTATTTTAATCTGGTTGATGGTTTTATATTAATCAGGTAAATGGTTTATTAAATTACTAATGATATTTTAGTTTTTCATCCCATCTATGTTTAGCTGGTTGGCTTATTTGAATTAAATATATTTCACCTAATTTTTGCAACACTTAACAATAATGTTGTTCGGGGTATTCCTAAAAAATTACATATTATTTTATTAAAAATTACACCCGCTATTTCAAAAACATCGGTCCATTTGGTTTTCTACAGTCGGCAGATTAACAGTCATTTATGTTTCATTAATATATTCATTTATTTGGTGTTTCTTTATTTAACACATTTTCTATTTCTTTAAGCTGTGTTCACGCCCATTGTCTATCCAACACACTCTCACTATAATCGTTTTGGCTTTCTCTTGTGTCAGTGCCGATTTTCTTTCAAAGGGTTTAAAGCTTTCGTGTCGACATCTTCTACATTGCTGATTTAGTTATTGTATATCTCATCCCCTTTTTCAATATTGTTCTTTATTTTTGGTAGTAATTTCATCTGTTTGTTTGTGTAATCTATCATTAAAATTTGTTTAATGTTATAGTGTACAGTTGTATTTGATGGGCATTCCTACATATTGAAGTTATTTCTACACAATTATAACACCTATAAAAAAATTTGGATCAAGCGTTATTAAAAATGAAAACCTAGGTTTACTGTTCATAAGAAATTAATACTTGAAGGGTCACAAAAAGGGAAGAAACCAAAAAAAAAAAAAAAATTGTTACAACTACTTTTATAGAGAAATTTCTTGTTTCAGAATTTACATGTTTTTTTTCTTTTTTTTTTACCGTTTATTTTTCCTGTTAATATATTTTAGTTTCATATTTGATCTGCTTTGTTATGTAATCTTGGTAGAATGGAAACGACAAATCAATCATCAAAGATGTTAGAATCACAAATTGAGAGGAAAGAAAATGCAAAGAATTTATCTCCGAAAACTAAATGGAAGAAAGTTTGTAGAGGTCCTAGTAAGTGCTCTACAAGACTCCAAGGAACAGTTTTGAATACAATGACGATGTTCAGTGTCTGATAGAATCAATGGTTTTCACTGACAGCGACCAAGAAGTCAAAACCGCAATTACCTCAGCAGATGAAACAGGCTGAACCAAGTAATACAATTGAAAATTTGAAAGGAAAGTTTGACCATTTAACACATCTAATAAAAAATTAGCAAACTGGATATAGAAATTTGTACTTCGAATCCCAAAAGAAGGTATAAAGATTCTGGTAGAATATGATTCGCTTTTCTAGATGATTTCAAATGCTATATCTATTTAAGTACTGTTAATGATTTTAATAATTTTGTTTGCACTCAAATTCAGGTTGAAACCTTAATAGAAGAAAATCATCAGTTGGCTTTGAAGTTACAAAATGCATTTGGAAAACTTGAAGCAGTATGACTTCTACAAAATATTAATCAAATACGCTATTGTATCACTTTTATAAACTCACAATATTTTTATAGCAAAATAATATGTTTTTCCAAAAACTATATTTTATATATGAAATTGGTGAAATGAATTTGAACACTTGAGAAGATCAGAAAAATTGTGTTTATTTTGTTTGCTTACAGACAGAGAAGTACATTGGATTATGTCTGGAATTAATGAACAAACAGAAGAACACGATCTTACTAGGAAATTCAACAGAACTTCAAGATACAGTCAATGTACCCTCTCAACCATTGCATGAGCATCAACCTCATCACAAGGGTAGACCCCCATCGAGCAACAGAAAGAATATCCACAAATGAAGACCCATTTCGTTTATGTATTTAATCTATTCAGTATGAAATGAATACTTTATGAAAATTTCTATGTTGTTTCTTTTGGATTGCTTTTATAGTTTTTATGTGAACTTAAAAAATGTTTGGTTAGCTTTTTTACATGAATATTGCAATGTTATTTTCTGTTGGATCGCTTTTATAGTTCTTTTCCTATTTTGTGATGCCTCTAATATGTTTGTATAAAAATGGTCTAATTATATTTTCAGCATCATCCACTTGTACAATTACTACTATATTTGCAGACATGTTTTTGACATTCAATGTCAGTATTTTGTAGTGAATTGTGCACGATATTTTATATTACCTGAGTAATATTGAGATCAACTATTTAAACTTAAAATTTATACCGACCTTCCGTAATTTCTGAACTTATAATAATTTTCAAGTTTGACATTGTCAACTAAAACTTTTCTCACAATACAGGATTCACATATTTCTTTATAATCAGTAACCTCCAGTCCAGTTCTCAAAACAAACATTTGTTTACACAGTTCATTTAAAAACTTTGTTTGTTTAATAATTGAGAACATGATAATCCAATTAATTTCAGGATTACTATATCAAACAACATAAAAGTTATTTCGGCAATTTCGTCAGACATACTCACATCTACAATTTTTCTGTTATAACATTAATGAAAAATTTACTAAAATTAAATGGAGAATGGTCCTATTACCGGATCAACCATAAACATATGTTATACTTATTTTATTCATTTAAAACAAACTATAATTGATTCGAAATTTCATAGTTTCATTATTATTATTTAAAAAAAGAACATAAAGATTTTCAGATATAAAAGTATATCAAACTATTAATGTTACCTGTTATATAATTTGATCATATTTCATATTCCAAACATTCAACTTGATTGTTCATAGACTCAAACGTTCAATTTTGTTATTCCTGAGTGAAGGGTGCAATATTTATTTATTTTTTCTTTACATGAAATAGTTTGTTCACTGTTTTATACTAATTGTGGTTTAATGTTATATTTATTTGTGTTGGCATCCATCAATCAAGATAAAGCATTTTCACAAATGAAGTCCCAATTACATTATATACTTAATCTATCAAATGTGACATGATCACTTTATCAAGACCTCAACTTTTTTCTTGGATTGCTTTTGTAACCCCTACTGCTGCTTTTAAACTTCTCATCATCACTTTCTTTCTGCCAATTTCCTAATTCCCTCTCTTTCAATGTGTCTAAACGTATGTACTAGAATTGTCTATCCTGTTTTCAGCATCACCAGGTTCAACTCTTGCCACTATTTTTCCAGACGTTTGACAACGATGATTGTGATCCATATTCTCTATCATTTGCCTATTGTTTTTTTTACAAAACATTGGTATCACTTCAATATTATGAAAATTAACTATCTAAGAATAAAAATTATATTGACCTTTTGCAATTCTCATAACTTATATTCATCCTTAAGATTCTCATCAATCGAAAAAAATTTTGTGACAGTATAAGATTCGTATCCTTCCTCCAAATCCATTATTCTCAACTTGATTTTGAAAACGAATGACTATCCAGACAAGTCACTCAGAGCTTTTGGGATATTCTTCTGATCATTACCTTGTTTGTTCAATAGTTGAGAACATGATAACCCAACCAATCTCTGGGTTATAGTATCAAACAATATAAAAGTTGCTTCAGCAGTTCCATCTGACACTCTCATTTCTACCTTGTATCTATCATAACATTAACTAAACATTGTTACAAATAAATGTCTGAAATTGAATATTCTTCTTATTGCATTGACAATACATAATTATAAACAATAAAAAATAAACAATGATATACCTCATCTGAGGAGATTTCGATTCCTTGTTGCATTTGTCACAACATAAATAGGTATTAATATCAGGGATTTTCTTTTTGCAATAGGTATAGGAGTTGTAACACTAACCATATCTATCATCAACTTCGGTTATCTTGGCCTTAATTGTATACTCCATCACCTATACAATTGTAATATTTGTTCACAAACTATGTTATAATAATCAGTTTAACGTTTTAGTGAATACTGTACCTCATCAACATCATGCCACATGAGATTGGTAACATGTTTGAGTGATGTTTTATTCTCAAACATTTTTTTCTCAATCGAAACTTGATTTAGAATCTTCTTCTGTAATTGAATTACTGGCAGAATTCCCATTCTGAAATAACAAAGAGTAGATAAAATTTTAAATATGATTCTATCCGTGAAATTACTCTAAAAAGCTGTTTCCCAAACACATACTCTTTTTTAGGAGAATGCACTTCCCCAATATCTAAATTTATATAAATTCTAGATCCCGAAGTTGTATTGAGATATAATCTTCCTGTATGGAAAAAAACATAAGTTAGTAATTGGAAATATATTAATTTCATGTAATATATTTTTATTACCCTGGAAATCTTTAACATTTTCGAAGTAACTATTATGACAGTTGGGTTGGTACTTGCTGATTGCAAATCTTCACTTATTTCTTCAGAAAATTTTCCCCATAACGTAATGTCAACCACTTCTCTAAAATTAATATTAGTGTAAATTATTTAAAATGGAAGAAGAACGTAAAAACATTAACAAAGGAATTCACTCTGCCATCTGCAATCTGATGTCTCTTTTTTTGGTTTTTGTTGACTTGATCTCTTCAATTTCTCCTATTGCATTCAAAACTCCAATGACATATGCATATAATTTATCATATTTGATGTACAAAAATATTTCTCACACATTTAAAATACAAATATTCAAATTAACTATTAATTATACTTGATAATAACCTTGTATCATTTGTTCTGTTCTAAAGATCATGAAGACCAGCAAATTCAAATTTATATCTTGGAATAACAACTCTCGGTTCTTTTATTTCTTGTACAGTCGTGATCATGAGAAATTGAATATAGTATATACCGTCAACAAGTCTATAAGAGGGAGCAAATGGACGACTTTTATATGTTTGATCAAATATATCGACACTTCATGAAGCTGATTTTTAAACTTTGCCATCTTATTCTTTGGTATCGAGGCATTAATAACTTGATTCTAAAAAACCAATGAAAATAAAAAATTTAAACAAACCTGTATAAATCAGAAATAAAAGTCTTAACATTATTTTCAGAATATGTTTTATACCTGTTCATCAATCAAAATCATGTTAAGGTCCATAAGTTCGTCGCACATTCTGAAATTCCTACATTCCCACAATCTAGATACTCTGACAGTGACTATCCAATCATCTCTTGATTCATCAATATCTTTAAGAAAAGTATTAGACATTGTTATGACTTGCCTACAAAAAGAATTCCTTCCTTAATACAATTCAATAAAAGCAATAAAGATTCCCAACCGAGATTTTACAACTAAAGCAAATCTCGTTGTATCACAATTATAAATAAATAAAATAATGTTTCAATTTTATAATCTAATTCATGCTATAAATATTTCCTATCACAATTTAATAGTATGAGGAATTTTTTGTTCGGTATTGAAATTTTAAACTCCAAGAAGAACTTACTGATTTACAATTGTTACAACAATATTGCTCATCAATTTCTTTACTACAATTCTATAATATTATTATACACAAATTAATAGCTTGTATAGACGAATTCATAATCCAACATACAGCATTACAATAGAAAGATAAAAACAATTGAAGGTATCACATTACCTGTAATAGGAACTGTATCTAAATTATGCCAGCAATTTGTGTTTTGTTTTTTTTTTCAGGGAACCATGATCTAATGATATTTTTAAGTACCTTTACTATTTTCTTAATCGTGTACGACAACCTAAACAACTACGTATATAGAACAAACACATTAATTTCAATAGTTATGTATAAAACCTTTCACATTCAATAAATACTCCTCACACTTCACATTAATTTCGCATTAAAAAAATACATAGCAAATACAATGTATCGATCTCTTTCAGATACATATCTATCCAAAAATACATCAACTTCAATAACACTTAATAACAAAATTAAATAACGACCGGGATTTTTTTAGTTTTGTAATTTTTTTTATGTGGACAACTATAATCTTATTAATGTAACAAATGCTGTATACTTGTAAAATACATGTATATATAAAAAGTAAATGGGCCCAAAAATTTTCTTGTATTACGTATATACATTCTTTGTACAAGAGAGTATCATTTACAAAAAACATTCAAAAACAGGGGAACAGTGTAGATATGCTCCTCGCTTGCCGACGCTCCAACTGCACACACCTAGATCCTGCATCCACAAAGGAAAATAACGGGGTGAGCAAAAGAATGCTCAGTAAGTAAATCCACTACTTGTCTATCCCCGTAGCTCTTTCTTTTAATTCTTCTCACACTTATTCTGTTTCTGTTTCTCTTTCACACAGCTTTTTTTATTAACTTCTGTATATGTCATGGCCCCATCTTACCAGAGGCACGGCCGGTGGATTCACACAGAACCATCCCATTTTTCAGACTCTACTCATTCTCACTTGATGTCACGACTCATCTTACCGGAGGCGGCGGGTGGAGTTCACATAGACCATCCCACTTTTCATGACTGTCGGGTGGAGTTCACAAAGCACCAACCCTTTTTCATAACATCGGGTGGAGATCACAAAGACCAACCTGTTTCTCATAACTATGGGTGGAGATCACAAAGCACCAACCCGTTTCTCATAACTATCGGGTGGAGATCACAAAGCACCAACCGTTTCTCATAACTATTGGGTGGAGATCACAAAGCATCAACCCGTTTTTAGTGTTCTTCTCAATCACTCTACTTTAGCACTTCTCACCTCTCTACTCTTAGAGTAGTTCATTCACAAAGTTCTCTACTCTTGAGTAAGTGCATTCACAAGGTTATTACTCTTTCTTAAGTCACTTCTCAATGCACAATTAATGCATGGATGGTTTATCTCCACTAATGCACTTATGAAATGCCAATATGCCATGTTGCAAGAATAAGGTTACTACTTATACTCAAACCTCTCTTAGGCATTTCATCAAACAACTAAAGTGCATAAAAAAGAATCTACTATAACAATAGCTCTATGGCTTTCTCTAACCATCAAAATGGGAGAAACTCCCTCACATAGCTATACTCCCTGTCATAAGATAACACTTCCAAAAAGGATTTCTCAATATCCTTCAATTTCATCTAAACTCATCACATATTACCGCTTTTATAAAGGAAGCATATCCAACAAACAACATGAATATTCATCTCAACTCAATTCTCAACACATAAACATATATCTCCTCAATTTCTCATCAAGTATCATGTATACATGTATAAAGAAATCTCTTACCCAAGGATTTCTTAAACTTAGTTTGAATTGGATTTACTTACCTGAAATTGAGGGATCTCACTAGACTTCCTTTTTGGATTGCTTGACTTTCTCTACCCTTTAAACAATAAAACTGTAAGCCCCACTTGAGGCACGTACTTAGATTTGCTGTTTTGCTTAATATTTATTGATTCAACTTTAATTGAGTTTGTATGTTGAGTTGGTTGAGTGTTTGCCTTAAAATTGGGTGAGATTTGAGGAATTTTAGAATTTCAGTCTTCGCCGCGGCGACGTTGGCTTTGAGTAAGGCGGTGTAGGCTCTGTCTTTCTTCGCTGGGGCGAGAAAGTTTCTTCGCCGCGGCGACGAGCCGACAAAATGTGTATTGAGATTTCTAGATATTTTTTCATAAGGGTTAAATGACCATTCTACCCCTAATTAGCAGGAAAAGTGGGGAGTAAAATGTAAGGAAATTTCATGGAGAATGGGTTAGTATGGGGTGGTGTGAGTGAATGAATCAAAGGATATAAATGGAATTTTCAAAGAAGATCAAGGGCAAAGTTGGGAAGTGTTGATTTTCTCATGAGTAAAAAGGGCTAAGTGTAATAAACCTCCATTTCATTCTCTCCACTGCCATATCCATTCTCTCAATTCTCTCCATTTTGCTTTCAATTGTTCCAAGATTCTAAGGGATTTAAGAGAGCTTTTAGGTAATTTTGAGTAGAGATTCCATCTAAAGATCCTAAGGTAAGGATTCTTGCTTTAGAGTGAGTTTGCTTATAGTTATATTGAAGTCTTATTGGTTGTTGTTGCTATGTTGTTGTTTTGAGTTGTAGAGAGAAGACAAGACAACAAAGGAAAGGAAAAGTGCTAGAGAAGTCACTTTTTCACAAGGTAATGAAATTCAACCAGTTGAGATTTGAATAAGTTTTTGAGTAGAAATTGAGTAGAGATTATGCAGTATGAGTATGTATTGGCTTGCTGAAAAATTGAGTTAAGATGAGATTCTATTTTGAGGTGGTTGGATACTTATGTATGAGAAGTGTTTGAATGTGTGTTGAGAAGTGGAAATTGAGTTGAAGTTTGGGAGTGTTGTGTAAACCTATTTGGAAGTGTTTTCCTTGACGGGTTTAGGTTGTAAGGGAGTTTTCTCCGATTTTGGATGGCTAGAGAATATAGTAGAGTAGTAATTTAGAGAGATTTTGTATGCACATGAATTGTTGATGAAAGCTTAAGAGAAAAGTGAGCCTGAATTGTGAACCTTAATCTTGTAACATTTCATATTGGCATTTCCTAAGCGCATCAATGAGCATAAACCACCCATGTGCATTAGTTGTGCATTGAGTAATAGCTTGAGAGAGAGTAGAGATTTTTGAGATAAGTTGACTATGAGTATTAGTTTGAGAAAGAGTAGAGAATGTTGAGAATAAGCTTCTCTATTAGTAAAGAGAAGAGAAATTGAGCACTAGAGAACAAAGAAAAAGTAGTGCTAATCAAGAGAATAGAGTAGGGGTGCGATGGGGAACTTGTGATAAGGGTAGAGTATTCCTGCATGTACGCGCATTGAGAGAGCGGCATGAGTATAGAGAGGAGAGTGGTGTGTAGCTCGTGGAGTACATGCGGGAGGGGTATACCCAGAGTACCCGAGAGATAGATTATATACTCACATGGCCAAAGGTTCTGATCCATGCCTAACCGAGTCCGATCGGCTATAATGAGTAAAGTCACATAGAGTGGAGGGAGTCCCAACCGTGCCTCTGGTCAGATGGGGTCGTGACTTACTAAAGAGAGTTAGTAGAGAAGAGTTACGAGAAAGAGAAAATAGAGAGATATAAAGAGATAGTAAATGAGAAGTAAGGAAAGAATCAGAGAGAGAGTTACGGGGATAGATGAGTAGAGGATTACTTACTAGCCTTAGTTGTGCTCACCCCGTTGTTTTCTATGTTTTTGTAGGACCTAGGTGAGGACACAGTCAGATGGGCGTCGACAAGCGAAGGGAAATGGCTACACTGTCCACCCTGCCTTTGATGTTTTGTACATGATACAGCTTTTGTATAAGAAGTATATGTTTAAAAAAAAAAAAAAAAAATTTGGGCCTAACTTTATGCTATTTTACATGTATTTCACTATGCATATTTTATGAGAATACGAGTAGAAAGCAGTCGTTACAAAAACCATGAGACTTCAATATCAAATATATCCAAAACCTCACAAAATCTTACATCCAAAGCAAGAATCCTTACCTTAGGATGCCTTAGCTTGATTTTCTACCCAATCACTCCAAAAAGCCCTCTAAAAAATCCTTGAACTAATGAAAGAGGAATTGAGAGAAAGTAAGAAAGGAGAATGGCGGTGGAGAAGAAGAATGAAGGGTTGCAAGCTTAATTCCTTTTAACACAATTTATGCACAGCATTCCCATTTTGCCCTTACTCTTCCTTGGGAATTCCATCTATATCCTTTGATTCATTACATCACACCCCACACCAACATATTCTCTATGAAATTTCCTTACATTTTACTCCCCATTTTCCTTAATTAGGGGTAGAATGGTCAAATTGTCCTTAGGGAAGAAATATCTAAAACTTAACAATATTTTCAGCCGACCCGTCGCCGCGGCGAAACTTTCCAGCAGCTCCTCGTGGCTGCACACCTCTTCGCCCCGGCGAAGCCTGGAACCCACAAAATCTTCTAATTTCAACCAATTTCAAGGCAATTACTCAACATATCAATAAACAAAGGCCAACCAACAATATTAATAATAAATCGACTCAAATAAGAGCAAAATAAGAAAACATTAGCTACGTACCTCAAGTGGAACGTACATTTAAGTTGCATTTGATACAAACTTATACTATATGTGACATAACAGTACCATTTATTCTTCAACACTTTAACAAAACAACAAACTAAGAACGACATTAAATATCAGAATACCAAACATCATCATAATACCGACACATCAATCAAAAAGGAAGTTATTTAATCCATAATTAAACCAAAATTATGATATCTTGACCATTAATGGCAATATTACATTGAAAGTATCACATAACAGTACAATGCACCTATCGATTTTGCATAAAATTATTAATAGTACAAATCTAACGCATCAAAAAGGAGCAATTGTAAAGCTAAAAAACACAGTATCAAGACCTATCGATTTTACATAAAATTATTAATAGTACAAATCTAACGCATCAAAAAGGAGCAATTGTAAAGCTAAAAAACACGGCATCAAGAGACTAATACCATTAACAACAATATTAACTATGAGAACACCAAACATCATCAAAATACCGAACATATCAATGAAAAAGTAAGTGTATTAACCCATCGGGTTGCATGATTAGTTTGGCAATTTGTTTATTACAATTTATCATCATAAAATACCGTGATTCAAAAATCACACCTTTGATATACTGAATAAATTACAGCACAGCAAATGGTTTATTACAATGGAAATTATAACCTTTATCGTTTATAGATTGTATGGAATCTGTTGCCTAACCATTGTCTATAATTATGATTGTTCAAAGCCTACTGTGGTCGATAACTTCACTATCAAACCATCAATTTGGCTATAAAATGGTGATAGGGCAAATACCAACTGTGATATCATGATTTAAGAATGCTTGGAATTTTGACAGATCGAGGTATCATCGAAGTCTACATTCCATTGCCAAACCATAACCAGGATGTAATTAATTGTATTTATGATTTGCTACAACTTTTTTAGAAACACTGCTAAACCATGAATTTGAATACTTATCCATGATTTAAAGATGGTCGAAATTTGGATAGCTTGATATATCAGAAAGATAAACAATTCCATTTGTTCCTATATCAGTCAGTCCCAACTTATTTTTTATCGTCAGACCAAGTATTAGGCAACTTGCCTAATACCAACTTAGAGAGATGTTAAGCCACTTAATTTTTTATTGATATTGTTGTTCGGCAACTTAAAAAAATTGTCTAACAAATAGTATGGAATCCGTTGCCTAACCATTGTCCATAACTATGATTGTTCAAGATATCCAAATCTTTACATCCTCAAATGGTTGATATATCAGATCGAATTGGTTGTAGTCAGCATACGGTGATTTGTTGGTTGTATTCAATATATGATCCACAATTTATCCATAAGGTATCATTGAGGTCTACATTCCATTGCCGAACCATTATCACAATATGATTGGTTGCGTTTATAACTTGTTATAACTTTTATAAGAACACTGGTAAACCATGAATTTGAATAACTTGACACAATTCCATTTGTCCCTATACTGGTCACATTTAGATAAATATTGGGATTTTTTTTATTTTTATAATTTTTTTACGTGGACAGCCGTAATTCTTATTTAAGTTGCATTTGATAAAAACTTATATTAATATGTGATATAAACAGTACCATTTATTTCATCATAACTTTAACAAAAACACTGCATTAAGAACAACATTAAACTTTAGAATACCAAACATCATCATAATTCTGAACACATCAATCAAAAAGGAAGTGCATTAACCCATAATTAAACCAAAATTCAGATATCCTGATCATTAATAGTAATATCACATTGAAAGTATCACATAACATTACAATGGAAATCATAACCTTTATCATTTATAGACTGACACTAAAATTTTCAACTAAGAGAGACATTAACCGCTTCATTTTTTTTTATATATATTATAGTTCGGCAGATTTGCTGATATAAACTCAAAGAGAAATTAAGCCTCTTCATTTTGTATTCATATTATAGTTCGACATCTTTAAAAAATTGGACTAACAAATAGCAATGATACACAACTGAACATGCGCCCCTTTTTTCCCCCTTATTTAGACCTTCCGAATACCAAAGCAACTAAATATGAATTCAATTCCAAGAAAGTTTTCCAATGTCAATACAATGCACCTATATAATTATAGATAGCAATCCTAGACAAATGCCATTAAACAACAATTAGTAATAGCAATCCAATACACCTATATACTTGTTATTAATACACATCTTTGGAATGCAAATGCAATACACCTGTATTATTATTATTATTGATTATTAATACAGATCCCAGTTTTTAATTAATTAATAATTATAAATGGATCAATAAATATCAATCCAACGTGTCAATATAGAGCAATTTGATTGGCTTGTCAATCCAATATGTTAAAATTGAGCAATTCTAGAGCTTCCAAAATGTGCCACATGGTGAACAACCTGTATAGGTATTCACCTTATTAATGCACATCTTTGGAATGCCAATGTAATACAATGCACCTGTATTATTATTATTATTAATTATTAATACATATCCCTTTTTTTAATTAATTAATAATTATAGATGGAGAAATAAATATCAATCCAACGTGTCAAGAGAGAGCCATTTGATTAGCTTGTCAATCCAATGTGTCAAAATGGAGTAATTCTAGAGCTTCCAAAATGTGTCACATGGCGAACAACCCGCATGGGTATTCAACTTTATATATACACATGGGTATTCACCTTATTAATGCACATCTTTGGAATGCCAATGCACCTATATTATTATTATTATTAATTATTAATACAGATCCCATTTTTTTAATTAATTAATAATTATAGATGAAGCAATAAATATCAATCCAACGTGTCAAGATAGAGCAATTCTAGAGCTTCCAAAATGTGCCACATGGCGAACAACCCACATGGGTATTCAGCTTTATATATATATATATATATAAAGATTGTATTGTATGGAATCCGTTGCCTAACCATTGTCCATAATTATGATTGTTCAAAACCTGTTGTGATCAATAACTTCACTGTCAAACCATCAATTCGGCTATAGAATGGTAATAGGGCAAATACTGATTATGATATCATGATTTAAGAATGCTTGGAATTTTGACAGATAAAGGTATCATCGACGTCTACATGCCATTGCTAAACCATAATCAGGATGTAATTAATTGCGTTTATAATTTGTTATAACTTTTCTAGGAACATTGCTAAACCATAAATTTGATTACTTGTCCATGATCTAAGGATGGTCGAAATTTGGATAGCTTGATATATCAGAAAGATAAACAATTCCATCATAAACAATTCCATCTATTCCTATATCAGTCAGTCCCAACTTATTTTTTATTGTCAAACCAAGTATTAGGCTACTTGCCTAATACCAACTTAGAGAGATGTTAAGCCACTTAATTTTTTATTGATATTGTAGTTCGGCATCTTTAAAAAATTGTCTGATAAATAGTGTGGAATCCGTTGCCTAACCATTGTCCATAATTATGATTCTTCAAAGTCTGCTACGGTTGATAACTTCACCATCAAACCATCAATTTGACTATAGAATGGTAATAGAGCAAATACCGATACACAATTTATCCATAAGGTATCATTGAGGTCAATCCCATCTATTCCTATATTGGTCACTTTAGGAATATTTCATTGGCGCAAGACCAAACAAAAGGATAGGAAAGATCTTGTTAAACCTACAACTTAGAAAACATTATAAGAACATCAAGATGGTTAGACCTTCCGGATGCCAATTGTAATGACTTCTTTCTAATAGTATATTTTATAACATATACTATAAAAAACATACATAATTAGCATATGAAAATAGTTGGGCCCAAATTTTTCTTTACATACAAAATATAATTCTTTACCTATATCAAAAAAACAAGTACAAAAATTTAACAACGGTGGACAGTAATGCCAATTCTCTCCGCTTGTTGACATCCTTCCGACCGCTGCTCACCTATTTCCTGCAAAAACATGGAAAAACAACGGGGTGAGCATAAAAATGCTTAGTAACTAAATCCCTTAAATTTTCTTCTTCTTTGATTCTTTCCTTACTTAATTCTCTTCTTCTTTCTTTCTCTGTTTCTAATTCTCACTGTTCTTTTCTTTCTTTCTAATTCTCTCTGTTTCTTTCTTTCTTTATGTTCTTTCTATTCTTTCTTTTCTTGCTTTTCTTCTATTCTTTCTAACCGTAATAAAATTTATGGGAATATGCATAAATGAAATGCATATGCAATAATGCATAAAAATGCATTTTATTTCTTCTTTCCATTTCTTTTCTTTTCTTTTCTTTTCTTTTCTATTCTATTCTATTCTATTCTGTTCTTTTCTTTTCTTTTCTTTTTCTTTCTATGCTTTTCTTTTCTCTTCTTGTCTTGCTTGCCCAAGCTTCTCTTTTCTTTCTTGTTTCTTTTCTTTACTTGTTCAAGCTTTCTCATTCTTTCTTATTCTTTGCCGATCGGACTCGGTTGATGTATGGATTCGGAACCTTGGCCGTGTGAGTAAGTACAGTCCTCATCTACATGCACTCTTGCGGACCGTACAAATTTTTCTTTCTTCTTAGGTCACTCAATTAAGGTGACGTGCATGTAGGAATTCTTCTTGGTACAACCCTCATCCACATACACTCTTACGGGTCGTACAATTCTTCTTCTTCTTATGCCACTCAATTAAGGTGACGTGTATGTGAGAATTTCTTCTTAACACTCACGGTTCCCCATCACACCAACCTATTCTTTACTTTTCTTTAACACTCTTTAATTCTTTAATGCTTATTCTTCCTTTCTTTTTATTCTTAGAGTGTTTTATTCTTTCTTTCTTTATTCTTTATTCTTTATTAAGTTTCTACACATACACAATTTTATGCATATGGATGGCTCATGCTTAAAATTTCTTACTTAAATGCACTTATGAAATGCACATATGCAATGTTGCATAAAATTAAGGTTTCCACTCAACTCATACTTCTCTTAGACATTTCATCAAACAATACTTGTGCATAAACAAACCCTAATGTAATTATCATTCTATTTGTTGCTTAAACCATCCAAATTGAGAGAAAAACTCTCTTGTAACATCACCATACCTACACGGCAAAAACACTCCCAAAAGTTTTTCCAATTCTTCCAATTTCAACCCATCATCAAACCATCACATACACTCCTCATATTCAAGTATATCCAACAACAAGCATAAATAATCATCCATCTCATCTCAATTTCTCAATAATCATAACATATGCATATTTAAAAGAAATCTCTACTCACTTGATTTTCTTAAACTTTAACTTGAGTTGGATTTTGAGTGGAATTTACTTACCTTATGCTTGAGTAGTCTCTACTAAGCTCTCTACTCTTGTTGGATTCAAATCTTCTCTTAACCCTAAGCATAAACTCCATAAGAACTCAACTTTTACACAAATAAAACATAGATAAAGAGCAAGAATCCTTACCTCTTGAAGCCTAAAATCAAAACCCTATGAAAAACCACTCAAAAGCCCTCAAAATCCTTGGAGGATTGAATGAAAATTTGAGAGAAAATAGGGGAGGAGTGTGGCGGTGGAATGAAGAAAATAAGGGTTTCAAACCCTTAACACTTTAGTTTATAAACACACTTTCCCATTTTGCCCTTACTCTTTCTTGGAAATTCCATCTATGTCCCTTAGTCAATTTCCATAATGCCCTCATTTTTAATGCATTCTCTATGAAATTCTCTCTCTTTTCACTCCCCACTTTTTCAACTAATTTTGAGTGAAAAGACCATTTTACCCTTAATGCATGTTTAAGGCATTTTCTTCATATTCTCTTAAAATCACTTTAACAAAAATTAAGTAAGGGCTATAAAAACATAAATTAAATCATATACCTCCATGCTGGGCGTTACATGGCAGAATTCTATTGGCCACTAGAACGTGGAAACTTTTTGTTTCCCGCCTCTCCTATCTCGCACGTGATCCACATGAGGCAAGGCACCTAAGTATCCAGACCATGTCGTCCTGGGATCCTTCAATCTTACAAAATTAGCATGGCTCCAACATTCTCAACAAGATGCCTCAATTGAAGATCGAAGACCCACACCTTTATGCCCTCACCTCTTCGAGAACTCGGCAATTACTTCGATTGGCTCTGCTCGGACCACCAATCCTCATCCAACTATCCCATAGCGTACAAAACGGAACGGGCTAGGCCAACATCGGATGATCGCACATGAAGGATCTAGACTAAATGCATCCCGCTCGGCTCGGATAAAGTACTCCTCGCTAAAACACCGCCGAACCGAGCAGTACTAATGACTTTCTTAGAGACTTCACATGAAATCCCCATGATTTCTTTTTCATTCGGCTTGGCCATTGATACCAAGCCGATCTAGACGTGTCCCCTAGACACCGTAGACGATCAAACCCTCCGCCTAGGAGTAATGACCTATCTGCATCTCAAATACGAGTAATTGAATCTACTCTTTAAGCTAAATAGCCTTTAACTTAGAGAATGAGGAACAAACTGTATGGGCCAAAAATCGTATTGGACCTGACGAGGTCCAATAGCATCATAAATATACAACAACCCAAGGTCTTGGCCTAATCCGATTGAGTCTATGCTTAGAATACCTTGTGAACTGCCTGTTTTATAAGTTGGGTCATCCTACGAGTTAAGCTGAACTGGGTTTGGCCCATTCGCCCACAGTAGTTCGTAACAAGGATCATAATCGTAGTCAAATTTCTCTTTTAACAAGATCCTACATCTCACCCAAAGAGGAAAGCCTGAACCGATAAAGGTAGAAGATCTAATCTCTTTTCGAAAAAGGAACTCACATACTAAGTAGGACTCAAAGTCCTATTAGGATTCGGACCCTTGGGTTCACTATATAAACAGGGGCTGACCCTCTCATTAGGCATTCAGAAACCACCCCAAAGTTCCAGTACCCGTATTCCCAAGCTCTTCATGTACTCCAACTTCCCTATATTGCTAAGGCTCCCCCATAGTCGTAAGGACACCCTTCGCAGGGCCACCAAGATTGTCAGTGGCTCACCCCATAAGATTCTGTCTTCTTAAATTCAATTGTAAATTTTATCGTTTACATTTTGTATTAAAACTTTATCTATATCAGTTTCCATCAATGACCATAGGAGTCGATAGAGTTATTATCGGTGACCAATTATCGATTCCTATTGGTCACTGATAGATGCCTATTAGTTTCTATTAGTTTATGTCGGTTAACTGATAGATACCTGTCAATTGGTTATTTGCCACTTTGAGTTTTTAAGGTTAAAAAAGGTATTTTGGTCCAATGAGTGAAATTTTGGAGTAGGACTATTTATTGAGATGCTTTCAAAAAGAGACTATTTTTAATTGAGTTCTCAAAAAATGTGTTATTTAACATAGTTTCCTTAATTTTGTAAAAAAAAAAAAAATTATAAAATAATTATATTCTAGCTTTTTAAAATCAATTCCAATCTAACTGTTAGCTGCTTGAGTAGAGTCAAGTTGAATGAAATTAACCAAAAAAAAAAGAGTACCCCTAAAAAGGTCAAATTAGTAATTTTACAATGTTTTAATGTTTTAAATGAGACATGGGTTTATTTCGTTGTTGACCGGACCCTAAAGTTGTTTAATTGAATATTTGAACAAATTTAATCAGAACACAACTAAAAAAGCTCTGCTTTTATAACGGGATCTCTCCTGGAAGAAACACTGGGAATGCTGCCTCCGCATACTTTTTTCTCAATTCTCCTCTGACCGTTTCCCATACTTCCGGTAAATTTTAGCTCTTTTATTTTTTTAATTTTTAATTTTCTATCCAAATTTTCTCTTGTTTAATAAATATTAATATCATTTTAATTTGTTGAAATATTTGTTTTTGGGATATATAAGTATATATATTATCTACTGAAGAACGAGGAGGGTGAAGAGATGGCTATAGCGGCCCCTGGTCAGCTTAACCTGAACGAGTCTCCTGCTTGGGGATCTAGAAGTGTCAATTGCTTCGAGAAATTGGAACAAATTGGCGAGGGCACTTATGGGTCAGTTTCTGTTGTTGTTGTTGTTGTTTTTTTTTTTTTTTTTCTCCTTACCCCGCTTCAACCATGTCATCTTTTTTGTTTTCCGCCAAAAACTTCAAACAAATCATAAAAAGAAAAAGGTTATATAGTAGTAGTAGTATCGAGTGCTTGATCAATACCTTTGGCTGACATTATGGTTTGAAATAGAATGTGTCATTGTGGAAGTGATTTGTTTCTTCTTATTTTGCTTGTTACTTGGCATGGTAGTTTACTTCAAGTTCGTTCAATAATCAAGTTAGGCAACTTGATTATTGGGTATGAATTAGAAACTTGCGGGGTGTGGAAGTAACTTCTAATTTAGAGTTCTAGGAAGGTTCGAGAGATTTTTTGGGTGTCGAAAAACTAAAGAAAATAGAAACTTGGTGGAGAATCTTCAAATCATCAATTTAATATGTTCAGTTGAATAAGTCCCAAAAATGTGCAGATTAAACCCTTGTCAACTCCTGGGAGATATTATCTGGAAATACCTGATGTGGTTCCAAGAGTGTTTCTTTTTTATTGCGGAATTGAGCTTAATATGAATAATGGTTATGGAAACTTAAGTAGCAAATTGTAGTTACAAACTCAGCTTGTGAAGGTGGCATTGTGAATATATTGATAGTCTTCTTCTTCAACCCACTTTTTAGGGATATAACATTTTCTTCTGCTACCAATGCCCTTCACTCTTTCATCAGCTTCATCAATTTAGTGTTTAGTAGTATTGATTTCATTGGTAGCACTAATGCAAAACCAGGAATCGATGGTTTATTATTTATTTTACCAAATGTTTTGTTTATATATACTGTTGGGTAATACTTACGGGTGGACAATGAAACCACCCAACCGAGCTGAAATGGGCAGTTGAGCTGGTTTATATCCTGTAAAATGATCTGTTGGCGTTGCTCTCTTCCCAGCTTCTTGCAATTGAGCAGTTGGTCAGTTTATATCTTGGTAAATAGTCTGGTAGGGTTGTTCTCTACCCAGCACCCTGTCCACTTTTTTGCTGATTCTCTTTTTTTGTTGGCTGTCATGTCTATGATTGTCAGAATCAAGGTTAACATAAGTTTTTATTTTCTTTTATTGAAACCAACCCCAAGACACCCTTTCATTCCTAAATATTAAACGAGTCCCTATCTAGTTGAGGAACTTATATTAGTCTTGCCCAATATCCTTGGATAGATCTACTAGTTTCTTGCCAGTAGCTTCTCAAGGTAATAGCTTCACTAGTGTTAGTCTTAACCATGATCTTTGAGTTAGCACAAATAAGGAGGGAACCTTTGTTTTTCCTAGGTACATTCCGGGAAACTCCCAAATTCAATGCCAAAATTGTTATGCTAGTTTGTGCAAGGAAACTAATAGATGTTGGTTGTTCTAGAAACTATAGTGATGTGCTTGAGGAGAATGCTTTTATCTTTGGGAGAGGAAAGAAATTGGGTGATTTGCAAGAAAAACACGCATATTTTGAATGAGAAAAAGGGAAAGAAGTCGATAATTAGTGGACAAGATACATTTTCTAGTTTCTCTATGGCCTAGGTTTCCAAGGAATTTTATCATTCCCCTAATATGGTAGTATGATCCATTTGGATGTTTGGTATGTAGGACTGGACTAGAATTATTCTTTATGTGATTTGCCTTTAAATTAAGGTTTGTTATATAATTTTGAAATATTTCATTCTTAAGGATTTAGGGACATAACTTGTTTGAGTTGGACTATTACATATTTGAGTTAGAGTTAGTTTTTACTTGACTTATATAAAATTTTATCCAGTTTTAGTTATGTGATTTATTATTTTTGCAGTCAAGTTTACATGGCCAGAGAAATAAAAACAGGTGAAATTGTAGCATTGAAGAAAATACGAATGGACAATGAGAGAGAAGGGGTATGTTATTACCTTCTAGTTAATCATTATTATCTTCTTATTGTAAACAAACTATGTGCAACAAGCTTGTAATATATGCTACAGATTTGGCAGTATCGGGCCATCTACACTGCCCTTTCCTTCCCATTGTTCTTAAATGCCTTATGCTCAAGATAGGTTGCATTTTGAGAGTCTAAATGGGATAAAGATAGAAGTTCCCACGCTTTGGGAGTATTATGTCATTTAATAACCATATTTCACTCATGAAATATTTTTTATTTCATTTTATTTTTAATTCTTTAAAATTGTTAATGCAGTTCCCCATCACTGCCATACGAGAAATCAAAATTCTAAAGAAGCTGCACCATGAGAATGTAATTAAGTTGAAAGAGATTGTGACATCTCCAGGTATGATTGTAATTTGTATCAACTTGTGTGTTTGTATGCACCTTTCTTTATGAAACAATTATGCTGATGATATATTCTTAGGTTAATCATTGACCTCCCTGGAGGTTGGTTTTACCTGTAAATAGACCAACCTCCCAACTAGATAATATTGGAGTGCCTTATGATTCATACAAGGTTTCAACTACCACTGAAAGTCTGAAACCAATCTGTTGACTTCGACCACAAAAATAAAATTAATTAAATAAAATAACCACAGTGGCACTACTAAACTCACATTGTGCTTACTTAATTAGGGTTTTATTTTTTTATTAGGTAAATGAAATAAATAACATTACAAATTCAAGCCAAGGAACCAGGTTTTGAACTATAAAAGTGGAGTCAAAGCCTTGAAACATAAATAAAGTCCATGGTCTACATGGTCTCCACTAGCCCCTAACAATTTTTAATTCTTAGAACATTTAGCATTTGGTCTGTCACTTTGAAGAAGCAAATTCAATGTAGATTTTACAAATTGATGATGTGTCACTTGCTAGAAAGATTAAATGAAATGATGGATTTTTTTTTTATTGTTAGTTGTCAGTGTTTGATTTCAATTCATTGATGTAAGTTTCGTCTTAGTAGTTTAATTTTTTTTTCAATTAAAAATAAATTCTTGTCAATCAGGTTGATAATAAATTTTATTTAGTTTAATTTGGATTTCCAGTAATTAACAATTTCATGGATGAAGTTAACTTTTGTGTCTTGTCGGTCCACTTGCATCAACTACTCCATTTTTTGATCTATATATTAAGTGATACTTCATCAGTTTGTAAAATTCATATTGAATTTGCTCCTTCAAAAAGAATCATTAAATGCTAAAAGTTCTAAGAACATGTGAGCCGTGGACTTAATTTCTAACTCTTGGTGTTGAGCGGACTGTTATAGCCCAAAAACTTGGTAACTTGGGCTGAATTTGTAAACATTGCCAATTTTACCCATCAGTGGGAAGGCCTTAAGATCAAGATTCCTTTCTTTCACATTTAATTGGGATCCAATCTCCAACAAAACAATAAAAAATGGACCTGAAACAGCACAACTTAATCCAGTAACCAGACAACAAAAAACCCAGAAAATAAAATATATAAGTCAGAGCTGAGATAAGCACAGAAAAGAGCATGTAAAAGATCCTGGGTAATATTATAATTTGTTTAGGATTGCTGATGATCCAGGGAAACTAGAACTGGAATATATAATATATACATAGTTGGTTCAGCTTTGGCAAAACACGTAAAGAGTTTAGTTATTGATTTGTTCTTTTGATCCATAAATGTTTTCATTTCTTTTTCAGGTCCCGAGAAGGATGAACAGGGGAGGCCAGGCAAGTAGGCTTTTGTCTTGTTGTTTTATTATAGGGCTGAGAATATCTAACATTGGCCACATTACTTGCAGATGGTAACAAGTATAAAGGTGGCATCTACATGGTTTTTGAATACATGGACCATGATTTGACAGGTCTTGCTGATCGTCCTGGAATGAGATTTTCAGTTCCCCAGATTAAGGTGTCACTTATAGGATGGGGAAATGCCCTTCTACTATTTGATCAGTGGCAATGTGATGCTTGACAGGCTATATAAATTAGCTCTTAACTTTTTAGATAAGAAAGTAGCTGTCTCACTTATTTTCCTTTTTCACGCAGTGCTATATGAGGCAGCTCCTGACCGGTCTTCACTACTGTCATGTAAATCAAGTACTTCATCGTGATATCAAAGGTTATAATTGAAGCAAGGATTTCACTATTGGATCTTTAGATGTCATGAGGTCAAATGTATGAGGCTTCCTATTCATGCTGCAGGCTCTAATCTTCTAATAGACAATGAGGGTAATCTGAAACTTGCAGATTTCGGGCTTGCGCGGTCGTTTTCACATGAACACAATGCGAATCTCACAAATCGTGTTATTACTTTATGGTATAGGTAATTGTTTTCTCCCTTAGATGAAGAGTTTTCACAGAAGTATCTAAACTTCTCATTTTAGTATGCATCATTTCCTCCTACCTAAATGGAAACCAATGAGAAAAGGAATAAAAGTTGGGATAGATAACCACTCAGTTAGTTCAAATTTGTCTTGTTTTGAGCAGACCTCCGGAGTTGCTGCTTGGGACAACAAAGTATGGTCCAGCAGTTGATATGTGGTCTGTTGGATGTATTTTTGCTGAACTTCTACATGGGAAACCAATTTTCCCTGGAAAAGATGAGGCAAGTTACATTATCTTATATAATTTTTATTACTTTTACGATTAATATTTGAAGGATGCTAAAAAATATGGGTGCACTTGGTTCATTATTCTGATACTTTTTAAAATAATATTTTGAAAAAAGTAAAATTGGGTGGTTATTACGATGTAGGATTTGGAAATTAAGAAAAATACCCCCTTAAGTTTGTTTATTTACTAAACACCCCTATAATAAAATATTGAAAATTAACAAAAACACCCCCACTCAACCATTAAATACCGACAGCCGGCCACCACTGCCGGAGGGTGGCCGGAGCTGTCGTATCGGCGCACGACCGGCTGGATCTGGCCGGTCGTGCACCGATATGGCCTTTTCTGGCCAGATCCATAGTGGATCTGGCCGGAAAAGGCTAGATCGGCGCACTACCGACCAGATCTAGTCGGTAGTGCGCCATTATACCAGATTCCGGCCAGCTTCCGATAGTGGTGGCCGGAATTTGGTAAATGTGGGTTGCTGGGGTGTTTTTGTCAATTTCTAAAATTTTTTTTTTTGGGGGATGTTTAGTTAAATTAACAAATCTAGAGGGTTTAAAAAGAATTGAATAATATAGAATAATATTTTGAGAATAAGGAAATAAATGTGTATTTTGGATAGAATATGGAATAGAATATTGAAAAATTGTGTACCAAAGGGGCCCTATATTATTATTTGGGGGTCGCTAGTAAATCATGATACAATGATACATTGACTTGCATTAAACACATATGATGGAAGATTATGGTGGCTTAGGAGTCAAATAAAGATCTCATCCTCAGTGCTATTTGAGCTAGACTTGTGAATATAATTTGACTAATCCAGTGGTTGGATTTGGTTTTATATATTTCTGCATAATTTCATAGTTTCTGGTAATCATTTTTTGCAAACAGAATTGCCAAAAGTAAAAAATTTGTGAGCCTGGTCATGGATTTGGTACACAAACAAACTCACATGGATTGATAATTATTTTCAAACCTTTCATGGTTTGTTGGTTACCAATCGTTCTATTTTAGGCTTAAATTTTTAAGGCTTGTGTTTATATTTAGTTATTAATTAGCTTAACTTTGAATGATTTGATATCCTCAATGGCAGATTGAGGAAATATGATTATTCTACATATACACACTTATTAGGCACATAAATTTGCTTTTGTATTATGTTGAGATTTATCTTAGTATTTGTTGACAAGGCACCAACATAACTTCAATCCTTTTCCATATATTGTAGCCGGAGCAATTGAATAAGATTTTTGAACTGTGTGGAGCCCCAGATGAGGTCAATTGGCCTGGGGTTTCAAAGATGCCATGGTATAACAACTTCAAGCCAACAAGGCCAATGAAGAGACGTGTCAGGGAGGTTTTTAGGAAGTAAATAACTAAACTTGTATTGTTCATATTTACTATAATTTCCACAATTTAAATATTTAACAATTGCCTATATTGAGGTGACCTTTTTGTCTCTTGGTTTGCATTGCTACTTTTCTGTAACAGTTTTGATCGTCATGCTTTGGAGTTGTTGGAGAGAATGCTAACTCTAGATCCTGTTCAGGTATCATGTTATCACATGGTTTTTGCTCCGTGTTATTTGTGGGCATGTTTATGTGTTGAAAATGGATGAAAGAAATGATTTTTCTTAGTATTTCTAAATGTGAAAACACAACAATAAATGGTTAGAATTTTATGCCTACTTTAGGAGACAAGTCGGTTTATACAAAATTGTAGAAACCTATGCATTTCTAGGGTCAATGATTAATATCAGTGGATACATACAGGAACTAAATATATGATCAATTAAAAACATAATTCTCAAGGCAACTTTTTTCTAGGTAAATTTATCAAACACATTTTTAACACCCCCTCTTGAGCTGGTGAAAAATGTTTCCATTCCCAACTTGTTAGGAATAGACTGAAATGTGCAGCAGGACAGTCCTTTTATGATGGGCCAGCCAACTGTTCATTTGAAGCCACATACTAAGTACATGTTGTCCTTATTTGTTGGTTTTTCTTTAATGAAATGTCTGTCCATCACTGCATGCTTGGTTCGATCTAATGTACTGGATTATAATGGCAGATTTGTAGGGATGATGTAACCTTATTGAATATCTCAAGATCAAAGAGAATGATCTTCAACCATAGTAGTTTACAAATCCCATGAAACATTGCACTAAATTCAACTTCTTTGTTAGATCTTGTCATGATTGATTGCTTTTTCACTCTTCCAAATGATAAGATTTCCTTGCGAAAGGTGCAATATCCTGTTGTGGATCTTCATACTACAAGTGAACTGACCCAATCAACATCAGTATAGGCTTCTGCCAGATATGCGATATTTGGTTTATTCGGAACAAGTATATAAATTCCTATCAATCTCTAATATCTCTCTTGGTCTATTGCAACATATTCCCCTCCTTCCACCCCCCACACCCCCCTGTTAAGTTGAGTTTAGATGTCTATAGGTTTGCATCTCCATATGTCCACTTTTTTTAGTAGTTGAAGAATATACTTTTGCTAAGATATAAAAATTCCTCTTTCTGCATGAAGTGTTGTTAGTAAGGTGGCTCTTCAATTTCTCAATTTCTTCCAAATCATTCCTGGTGAAAATAATGTCATCCACGTAGAGTATCAAGGCTATCATTTTCCCTAATCAGAATCTCTTTAGAAATAAATTGTGATCTCCTTGGCTTTGTTTATAACCGATTTTCACCTTAGATTTGACAAATCTCTTTAACCATGGGGTGATGGCTTTCTTTGATGATGGAAATGGGTCAATGAAGACTGCTGGTGGTTTCAATTCGGAAACTTCCACTAGTTGCCTCATTTTTATGCAACGCTCTTGTTTCTTCAATGATGATTTGTGTATGTTTGTCTCTTATTGTTTCATTGACTGCTTGAGGGATGCTTCTGGAGGACAGCTGAGTGTTGAATGTTAAGTACATTCCTAGTTTCTTTACTAAGGGCGATAGGGAAATGAAGATTATCAAAATGATCAGAAATAGGATTAATGAAATCAATTGTTGAGGCTTATCAAAACGATCAAAATAGGGTAATGAAATAAAAAATTGGATTATAATCTGTTTCATGTTCAATTGATTGGTCATTACTAGAGATTTTGGTGGTCTATCTCCTTGAATACACCTTAAGTTGTGGTAAATGATTCTTCCTCTTTTGATTTGTTGGGTTCAGTAAGTAACGAAGTAGATGGTAAATCTAAAGGATTTTATCCTCACTGTCTTGGTTAGTCTCAGTTCAATATAAGATGTTCCTGTACACCTCAATCATGGTATAAATATTGGAACTTATAAGTTTCAGTTGGACTGAAAATAGATTAAAAGCAATAAGTTCTGCTTGGACATGAGAAGTATGCCTCCTATCTTAATACTCTTTGCTTGTCTTCCCCTAAAGATAGGTGAAAGGGAAACAGGGATGATGTTTTAGGAATGTGAGACCCATAGTGATTTAAGTACATTTAGCAAGAGGGTGGTACTTGTACTGATGGAAAAATCCAGAGTTAGGGTTTTGGGGCCAAAGGTAGGTTTCCCAAACCCTGGTTTTTATACCCAGAATTTAACCTAAAAAAAATATAAAGAAAATTGCATTCCTCTTTAAAATTTCAGCCATTTCCGACAAGTGATGTGGATTGGACAATGATAGTGGGATGCTAAATGATGTTAACTGGTGATGGAAATGGTATAATGACAGTTGGCTTGTAAAAATATAAAGGGGAACTAAGGTTATATTTTTTCAAATAAATTGGTTAATAAAACATTATTTACTGAAATTATATATATTACTTTGCACATTTTAAACAATCAAAAGATACAACTAAGTTGGCTTGAGAGGTATCAGTCAACTGCTTTACACCAGTTCAAGTGTCCGTGTTGTCATTTTCACCAAAAATTTAGAACGTCATTAAATAACCTGTTTAAGGCCCAATAAGCCTAAAATCTAATATTTCTAAGGCTAGGTCTTGGGTTTGGGCTCTCCCTGACCCCAGCCGAGGTAGCTAAACTAGTCCCCTGCCCTTTAGATACTCGGAAACCTGAGTAATTACCCTGCGATCCCTGCTGCCACATGGGTTGGATTGCGAGATACACTTATTGGGCTCTTGGATCCAACTTTGTCTAGTTATGGCCATGATTGTACAAATTATATGCATCCAACAATTACAATCAAATGAGTCAGCTTCCTTATTAAGTCATAGTTTATTAAATTTTCTATTTCATATAGAAAGTTATGATTGTTTTCTTGCTTAATTTGGAATTTTAGAATTTGCCTTATTCTAGTTGCATTATAAATAGTCTATATAAATACTCTTGTTATGTAATCTATGATTGATGACTAGCATCATATCATATTATCATGGATACAGTTACCATTCATGGATTGAAATTACTTCTATAGAACATTATCTAGTGCTTATCAATTTCATTGCGTCATACATTGTAAAGGAGTTTTGAAATAAAAAGTTTGTGAAGGCCTAGGATTTATGAGATCGTATCTTAAAACAGCTACCCCCAGTAGGTTTTTTGGAACTTTCATTTGGAAGAGTAATCTAGCAACTTCCAATGAGGGCCTTTTTTTCCCCCCTTTCTGTTACTCCATTTTTTTGGAGTGTATCATCCCATTTTGGTGGATAATCCTCTCATTTTGAAGAGAAAGGAGTTCATTGTTGAAAAATTCCTTCCACTATCAGATTGAAGACTATTGATTTTATATCAATTTGTTTATAATCATTTTTTGAATGATGAGGAAAACCTGATTCACCTCATATTCAATTTGAACGAGGTATACCCAATGGATGTAGAGCAATCGCCAATATAGGTTACAAACCTTGTAACTACTCTGAACCAAAATGTTATGAATTAGGACCCAGACATCGTATTAAGCAAACTAAAAATGGTGGAAACTCTTTGATTGGTTAAAGGAAAAGATATTTGATGGTTTAGAAAAGATATTGAACTGCTCTTTGTTAAAACTCGAAAGGGAAGAACTACTGATGTCTTGAGAAAAAAGATTCTTTTGGTATGTAAGGAATTTTCTGGAAATCAGTTTTCCGGCATTTAAGATTAGTCTGAGCAAAAATAGCTGTGTCACAGCTATTAATGTTGTCCTAAAACTGAGGAAATTTCTGCTTTTCAATGAAGTCTGATCGGAGATATAGCTGACAAATGAAGGCTTGGTTATGCTGGGTAATGGATCTGGACAGATCAAAGTTTTCCTGACCTGGTACCATGCTAAAAATGGAAGAAAAATATGAATTTTCTTATTATTTTTCCAGTATCAGAAGACAATAATGAATAGGCACAAGCTGTACGCTTAATTTAGAAAACAAAATCTATACACGATTGGGGGAATCAACTGATTTGTAAAATAAAATGGTAGAATATTTAGGATTCTTGACACCCTGCTAGTACAACTCCCACCTTTTTCTCTCATTCCATAAAAATAAAGGATTTCAAATGCAGTGTGTTTTTTTTTTTTTGGAATTCTGTGTGATTTAGTCTTTCTGAGTTCTAAGCTTTTGTGTGCCTTTGTGTTTGCTGTCCTCTCATTTTTCTTAAAAAATTAGAGAATATCTGCCAAGGATGCACTAGATGCAGAGTATTTCTGGACTGATCCTTTACCTTGTGACCCCAAGAGGTTAGATTTCCCCTCTATTTGGCCTTGCTAATCTCATTCTAATTTATTGGCAAATGGATCACTTAATTTATTCTCTTTATCATTGTTCCCTTCCATGTTTCAGTTTACCCAAATACGAATCATCACATGAGTTCCAGACAAAGAAGAAGCGCCAGCAGCAAAGACAGCATGAGGAAAATGCGAAAAGGCAGAAACTACAACATCCTCAACAACATGCACGTCTTCCTCCCATTCAGAGTGGGCAAGCACATCTCCAGATGCGTCCAGGACCAAACCAGCCGGTGCATGGTTCTCAGCCACCAGTTGCTGCAGGGCCTAGCCACCACTATGCAAAGCCTCGTGGACCTGCTGGAGGTCCTGGCCGATATCCCCCAAGAGGAACCAGTGGGGGATACAACCACCCAAATCGTGGAGGTCAAGGAGCCGCTGGAGGTTATAGCACCGGAACATATCCCCCACAAGGAAGAGGTCAAGCTTATGGTTCAAGTGGCGTGCCTGGTGCTGGACCACGGGGTGCAGGGGGTAGCGGATATGGAGTTGGTGCCCCAAATTATCCTCGAGGGGGTCCATATGCTGGTTCTGGTGCTGGTCGTGGCTCAAACATGATGGGCGGTAATCGTAGTAATCAACAGTATGGTTGGCAACAGTAAAGTATAATTTGATCCTCATGTGTAATAATACTTGGAAGTTAATGCCAAAAAAGGCTTCGATTTAATTATTGGTGAGATTAGTAGATAAGTTTATGCATTTCATGTCAAGATTTGCCAAAAAATTTAGCGACAAGTGTGTTATATTATGCATTTCATGTAACATTATTTTGCATAAAAGCTTCTTAAACCTTCAATCAGTTTGAAGATATGCTAGGCAGGAGTAGCACAATTATTCTTAATGTTATATTATGCTTAAATTTGTTATTAACTATTAGACATGTACTAGGAATTAGGGGTGAGCAAGAAAATAGGTTCTACCAAGAATCAGTAGGTACTCGGGATCTCAGTTTCGGGTAGGAACTAGAGCTGGCCCTCACAGGGTAAGTTTCAGTTCTAAACATAGGAATCGGGACTCTCTGGTTCCGGTTCAAGTTCCTTCATTCTTGGAATTGGGAATCGGAACCGAAACTTGGAATAGGGTACCCTGCTAGGAACGGGGAATAGAGTACCCTACTAGGAACCGAGAAAAGAACAAGGGTTTAAAAAAGAAGTAGTATACAACATTGGGGGGTTTTAAGTAATTTTATAGCAACTAATTAAAATTGTTTGAAATATTTAAATTAATCAATAAGATAAAAGTTAAAGAATATGTAAATAAATGGGGGTGTCTTTGTAAATTTTAAAGGTATTTTTTGTCATTTTGTAAACTAATAGGGACTAATGTAATTATCTAGGGTACCTAGAACTAGAATCGGTCGGTTTTGGTTCCCAATTTTAGGAATCGATTGGTTCTAGTTCCTCCAAAAATTTCAGGGTACTCAAACTTGATCACCCTTGGAACTTATAATTATTGTTGTTTTACTAACTTAATCGAATTGAGTTTTAATAAATATGTAATTGATAAACGAAAAATACTAGTGTTTTAAAACTCAATTCGACTCAACTTTGGGGCTTTCACCGGGCTGAGTTATCTATTTCCCTATTCATCGAAAATCCTAGAAATTGGGACGATGACCAACGAACAATTGAAAGTTAAGATGTTGGGGGCTTTTGAATAGAAAGTGCTAATGAGTGCAGTGGTGGCGACGTAGGTGATTTCTGGTGAGTGAATCGACCGAAAATGGAAAAAAAGGATGGCAACAGCAACTGGCTTTTACTAGCGATTGGTGAGGCAAACGGGCGTGGGGTGAGATGGGTTTTGGCTAGGACGTTGAGGGGAGTATTTTCATGGTGATTGGGAGGGTTGTCGACGTCGACGGTGATGAGATATGGCTTGGAATGTTGATGTCGGCATCAGTGAGATCTAGTCGAAATCGAATAGATTTTGGCTAGATATTGGATAGATTTTTTGGGGAATAAGCTCAAGGGATGATTGAGATTGCATTTGGTGTATCGCCTCCGCCAACTAGTCAACTGTCGATTTGTATTTGGCGTGTGTTTGCTAAATTTCAAACTTGTATAGACTTAACGTAATTTTTAGGGGCATATTTGCTGAATTCTAAACTTTTTGAGACAACCGGTCAAACCGGTTAAATTAGTTAACCAAGGACCTGACAACTTTGTCGAGTTTCACCCCGAGTTGGTAATTAAAACATTGAACAATACAAGTATACATTAATGTTTGGGGATTGAGGCTTGGATGTTACTGTGGATTATTTCATATAGGAATGGAGCAAACCAATGTCTTAAAAACCAACTCGGGGCTAAACCCAGGAAAGTGGTTGGGTCCCGGGTTGTCCAGTTTAATCAGTTTGACTGACGGGTCAAATCAGTGATGTCAACATAAAAAAAAGTTCATTTTTTTATTTTTATTTTCAATGCACATTAGCACTATTGCTGTTTCAGGCGCACATTGGTAAGCGTCGATGCCAACCTTATTTCCCCTTTTTCCGATTGTTTTCTCACCCAAAATCACCCTTGTCACCACCATTAAACCCCCATCCTCTTCTCTTCAAAACCATACCCTTTATCCCCTTTCATCACTCGCCGCGACAATTGAGTCGATTGGCTTTCCTTTTTCGAATTCTGGCCGTTTTGAGCCATAACAACTCCAACCACCACCACCCTTAGACTCATCCTCTCCTCCCTTACAAAACCCCCAAGGTTCCCAAGCCATTTCACCCACCAATCGCCGGCAATAAAAAGCTCGGGTTTCGTTGTTTCTTGGCCAAATTTCAGCGATTCTAGTGACTTAAACTTAATCGGACAACACCTCTCGACTCACCGTGATCCACCTTTCAAAACCCCCTAACCTCAATTCCTGTTTGACAGTTGAACACCAACCGAAAGTTGTCGTGATTTGAAATTGAGATTCACCCGGTTTTCCCCCAAAATCGGTTGGATCAATGGGTTGCTATAGTGACCCCGGTCCAACCACAGGTCATACTGTGTGAATTCACACCCCAGTTTCAAGGTCGGTCCTTGAACCGGTTCAACTGACCAGGTCGGGCTAAGTTTTAAAACATTGGAGCAAACTAGATCAAATTATAGTGGATTTATCCAGAATTGCTTAAAATTATCAAATTTAAGTTTTACCCCTCACCTTTTTTTATCAATAACCTCCAAATTTTTTTTTACGACTTTTTGATTTTGACCTTAAATAAAATTATTATAAAAGATAATTTTAGTTTTAAATAGACTTGTATTATTATCAGTTCTTGCAGAATTTACAAAATTAAAAATTCGTCAATTTTATCACCATTCTAATGAAAAACCTAAAACGCAACATGAGCCACAAATCCACAATATGTAAAACCAATGTTATTGGCCGTTTGCTTTGAAGAAAATAATCGAAACTGCTGAAACTTGAAGCCAGCAGTTCACAAACTTTGTGGCAACCAAAGAGACAACTTTTTCTTTTAGTTAAAGGATATTCATTAATATTCCATGAATTTAACAAAGAGAGCCGACATAGTCAAAAAAGTATATAGTAAAGGAAAGAAGAAAACAATTCAAAGATGGACGAAAAACACAAAAAATAATAAAAAATCACAAAATGAAAAAAAAAAAAAAACTTCACAACTTCCTACTGCTCAAAATTTTATCAATTTGGTCAAATGACAAGTGAGAAATTCCCAAAGAATGCAAGTATTTTGATCTATTTTTATCATTACACAAAGCCACTTGCAACTGCTTTAATTCTCCCTCACTAATCTTTAACACACTAAGAGTCTCTCTAATACAAGGAAAAAATGCTTCTGGGCGACCACAAAAAGGTTTGAAAACCAGAAACAATGCTTCCATATCAGCTTCAAACAGATTCATCCCATTGCTTGAAAACTGAATCTTGTTTGTAAAAATGCTGCAGAAGATAAAATGGTCAAGCCCGTCAGCGACACTTCGCCATAAATCTATGAAGTCCTTTGGATTAAGACTCATCTTACAAGCACTAAGCCGTCTCCTCAAAGCATCCAATGATTCAACAAAATCGATCGATGCAACTGAATCTCTTTCCTTAGTAAATTCTTCTTGCTCTCCCTCGAAATGATCCTTATCTTGGATATACTCCCAAGAAAGAGTTTCAAAAAATTCTTCTTGCTCTTGCTCTTGGTCGAAACGATCCTTATTTTGGATATACTCCCAGGAAAGAGTTTCAAATTGACGAAGAAGAGCCGCTACTATCTCCATAAGCCAATTTGTCTCAAACTCTAGCAAACTTTTGATTTCTTCCCAAAAGAAGCAGCTATTATCATATGTTACATGATTTTTTCTAGAGATGTTAGAATCATTTTCAGCAGCAGTCATCTCCAAAAAGTTCACATCCTCACTCCATTCTCGCAGTTTAGATTCAACATACCTGGCAGCATTGATTGATCCACATATTGTCATAAGGATTTCGACATCAGGATTGTCCAGATATGATTCAATGCCCTTGCACCGAAACAACAAGACATTAAGAAAATGCCAGAGGAATTTGGCTGCTGTTGACCTTATAAACTGAATACGTGGTAAAACGGCTGGAAAAGTTTGACACCGTTCAATCATTTCCCAGGAAAATCTAATAGCAGATTCTGCTATGAGTGGAGATTTATGATGTTCTCTTGTAGAGAGTAAAAATTGTTCAGACTCTTTCTCTATATGAAGGTCAAAATTACCTATGTTGTCAATTAACCATGCTCTCTCATCTTTCAGTTCTGCTTTTAGTTTTCTCCAGGCATTCTTGAGCTCTATCTTTGCCCAAACATTAAGCCATTTTGGCTGGTCAGAAAAAAGCATTAATACTGATATGCTTCTTGAAAGCCCTTCAAACATATCAGTGTCCTTCAAGAAGAAATAATTTTCTAAACTTAGGACTGATTGCATCTTTCTATCAAATGCAATAATATGGTCTATCAGATGAAGCCATGAAGACATCACTTCTGCTCTCTCATGTTTCTCCTTGTATCTTTCACAAAGAGATGGAAAAATGCTTTTTGCCAAAAATTTAGAAAGCATTTGTACCATTGCAGAAACCCAAGCTGCTTTAGCACCATAGGTTCGCAATCTTGCCTTGTCAATTGAAGGGCCCAAAACATCATCTACTCCCAAAATTAAGTCCCTAGTGATTTTATACAAAAGAGCAAAAATATATTCAGGCTGCTCAACCCATCTTAAGAAATGATATTCTATTCGTGATGCAAAAGGAGATACCAGTTCGTCAATGACCCAAATGCCAGCATCACGCTCCTGCCCAAAAAGATTAAGCTGTCGCTTTTCCCTTCGTGTCTGCAGATGCTGCAAAGCGCAAAGAGCAAGTGCACTTTGATAGTAACACTCCCTTTGGCTTCCTTGCACTGAAACTAGGGGATTTGGAATGCCACGGATATCTGCACTCCCACTTTCTGACGTTACAAGTTTTGGTGGCCATCCTATAGAAGCAAGAAGATTGCGATGATCTGCAAACACTTGCGGCCGAAGAACAGCCAACAACTTATCCACTCTAATATCAACAGATTTCAAAAGATGATGCCACTGGGGTTGGATTTTTGCAACACGAACCAGTACTTCTTCAATCCCATTAAGAACTTTTAAGGCTTGAACCAACCTTTCATTTTTTGGTTGAAAGTCCTGCATTATAAGAATGCATCAATATATATCTACGTATTTTTCGAAACCCAACCATACTTTTCTACCATTGCAGCACACATCCAAAATTAATAAGTCAAGAACAAAGAAACAGTCCCTACCGCAGTTATTGATGAATTTGAACGCTTCGCCGAGAATATATTCCCATTGGGGTGATTCACTGCAAAGAAAACTTCATCTTCAAGATCTCCAACCAAAGTTTCTAACTCTAGAGTAGTATCTGGAGACACAGAAAGCTTAGAGAGGACCCAATACACTAAATCAAAAGAACATTGATGCAATTGCATAAGATCTGCAACTCCATGTAACAGAAACACACTGAACATTGCCATAGGGATTGCATTAGGAAAAAAGCATAGTCATCCAACACCAACTAGACTCACATAATTGTAATTTAAAGTGATAGCTTTGCAAGAGAATTCATTACAATAATCCTTTTTTTTGGCCAAATGACACAAAATCAAGTTAATATTGAGACTACTGATCCAATCAACAATATACAGACACAGACGGAGCCACTAAGGGGTGAGTGGGGGCTCATGTCCGCTACTGAACTAGGAAACATATTAGTTATACATTTCTACTCTATGTTTTAACATTAACACCCATTTATTTTATTTAGTCAAAATAGCCTAAATCAAAGCATTATCATCACTTATTTTTTTTATTTTGTTCTTCTGAAATATCAAATATATTTTAATCTGTTTCATTTGTTATCAATCAGATACATAAAATAAATACAAAATTATTCTGTAAACGAAGATCTATTAACGAAATTTAATGAACTAAAAAGTTGGTTCACAGGTCATACCGTGTGAATTCACACCCCAGTTTCAAGATCGGCCCTCAAACCGGTTCAATTGACCTGGTCAGGCTAAGTTTTAAAACATTGGAGCAAACTAGATCAAATTATAGTGGACTTATCCAGAATTCCTTAAAATTATCAAATGTAAGTTTTACCCCTCACCTTTTTTTATCAATAACCTCCAAATTTTTTTTTTTTCGACTTTTGATTTTGACAATTTTGACCTTAAATAAAATTATTATAAAAGATAATTTTAGTTTTAAATAGACTTGTATTATTATCAGTTCTTGCAGAATTTACAAAATTAAAAATTCGTCAATTTTATCACCATTCTAATGAAAAACCTAAAACGCAACATGAGCCACAAATCCACAATATGTAAAACCAATGTTATTGGCCGTCTGCTTTGAAGAAAATAATCGAAACTGCTGAAACTTGAAGCCAGCAGTTCACAAACTTTGTGGCAACCAAAGAGACAACTTTTTCTTTTAGTTAAAGGATATTCATTAATATTCCATGAATTTAACAAAGAGAGCCGACATAGTCAAAAAAGTATATAGTAAAGGAAAGAAGAAAACAATTCAAAGATGGACGAAAAACACAAAAAATAATAAAAAATCACAAAATGAAAAAAAAAAAAAAACTTCACAACTTCCTACTGCTCAAAATTTTATCAATTTGGTCAAATGACAAGTGAGAAATTCCCAAAGAATGCAAGTATTTTGATCTATTTTTATCATTACACAAAGCCACTTGCAACTGCTTTAATTCTCCCTCACTAATCTTTAACACACTAAGAGTCTCTCTAATACAAGGAAAAAATGCTTCTGGGCGACCACAAAAAGGTTTGAAAACCAGAAACAATGCTTCCATATCAGCTTCAAACAGATTCATCCCATTGCTTGAAAACTGAATCTTGTTTGTAAAAATGCTGCAGAAGATAAAATGGTCAAGCCCGTCAGCGACACTTCGCCATAAATCTATGAAGTCCTTTGGATTAAGACTCATCTTACAAGCACTAAGCCGTCTCCTCAAAGCATCCAATGATTCAACAAAATCGATCGATGCAACTGAATCTCTTTCCTTAGTAAATTCTTCTTGCTCTCCCTCGAAATGATCCTTATCTTGGATATACTCCCAAGAAAGAGTTTCAAAAAATTCTTCTTGCTCTTGCTCTTGGTCGAAACGATCCTTATTTTGGATATACTCCCAGGAAAGAGTTTCAAATTGACGAAGAAGAGCCGCTACTATCTCCATAAGCCAATTTGTCTCAAACTCTAGCAAACTTTTGATTTCTTCCCAAAAGAAGCAGCTATTATCATATGTTACATGATTTTTTCTAGAGATGTTAGAATCATTTTCAGCAGCAGTCATCTCCAAAAAGTTCACATCCTCACTCCATTCTCGCAGTTTAGATTCAACATACCTGGCAGCATTGATTGATCCACATATTGTCATAAGGATTTCGACATCAGGATTGTCCAGATATGATTCAATGCCCTTGCACCGAAACAACAAGACATTAAGAAAATGCCAGAGGAATTTGGCTGCTGTTGACCTTATAAACTGAATACGTGGTAAAACGGCTGGAAAAGTTTGACACCGTTCAATCATTTCCCAGGAAAATCTAATAGCAGATTCTGCTATGAGTGGAGATTTATGATGTTCTCTTGTAGAGAGTAAAAATTGTTCAGACTCTTTCTCTATATGAAGGTCAAAATTACCTATGTTGTCAATTAACCATGCTCTCTCATCTTTCAGTTCTGCTTTTAGTTTTCTCCAGGCATTCTTGAGCTCTATCTTTGCCCAAACATTAAGCCATTTTGGCTGGTCAGAAAAAAGCATTAATACTGATATGCTTCTTGAAAGCCCTTCAAACATATCAGTGTCCTTCAAGAAGAAATAATTTTCTAAACTTAGGACTGATTGCATCTTTCTATCAAATGCAATAATATGGTCTATCAGATGAAGCCATGAAGACATCACTTCTGCTCTCTCATGTTTCTCCTTGTATCTTTCACAAAGAGATGGAAAAATGCTTTTTGCCAAAAATTTAGAAAGCATTTGTACCATTGCAGAAACCCAAGCTGCTTTAGCACCATAGGTTCGCAATCTTGCCTTGTCAATTGAAGGGCCCAAAACATCATCTACTCCCAAAATTAAGTCCCTAGTGATTTTATACAAAAGAGCAAAAATATATTCAGGCTGCTCAACCCATCTTAAGAAATGATATTCTATTCGTGATGCAAAAGGAGATACCAGTTCGTCAATGACCCAAATGCCAGCATCACGCTCCTGCCCAAAAAGATTAAGCTGTCGCTTTTCCCTTCGTGTCTGCAGATGCTGCAAAGCGCAAAGAGCAAGTGCACTTTGATAGTAACACTCCCTTTGGCTTCCTTGCACTGAAACTAGGGGATTTGGAATGCCACGGATATCTGCACTCCCACTTTCTGACGTTACAAGTTTTGGTGGCCATCCTATAGAAGCAAGAAGATTGCGATGATCTGCAAACACTTGCGGCCGAAGAACAGCCAACAACTTATCCACTCTAATATCAACAGATTTCAAAAGATGATGCCACTGGGGTTGGATTTTTGCAACACGAACCAGTACTTCTTCAATCCCATTAAGAACTTTTAAGGCTTGAACCAACCTTTCATTTTTTGGTTGAAAGTCCTGCATTATAAGAATGCATCAATATATATCTACGTATTTTTCGAAACCCAACCATACTTTTCTACCATTGCAGCACACATCCAAAATTAATAAGTCAAGAACAAAGAAACAGTCCCTACCGCAGTTATTGATGAATTTGAACGCTTCGCCGAGAATATATTCCCATTGGGGTGATTCACTGCAAAGAAAACTTCATCTTCAAGATCTCCAACCAAAGTTTCTAACTCTAGAGTAGTATCTGGAGACACAGAAAGCTTAGAGAGGACCCAATACACTAAATCAAAAGAACATTGATGCAATTGCATAAGATCTGCAACTCCATGTAACAGAAACACACTGAACATTGCCATAGGGATTGCATTAGGAAAAAAGCATAGTCATCCAACACCAACTAGACTCACATAATTGTAATTTAAAGTGATAGCTTTGCAAGAGAATTCATTACAATAATCCTTTTTTTTGGCCAAATGACACAAAATCAAGTTAATATTGAGACTACTGATCCAATCAACAATATACAGACACAGACGGAGCCACTAAGGGGTGAGTGGGGGCTCATGTCCGCTACTGAACTAGGAAACATATTAGTTATACATTTCTACTCTATGTTTTAACATTAACACCCATTTATTTTATTTATTCAAAATAGCCTAAATCCATGCATTATCTCCATTTTATTTTTATTTTGTTCTTCTGAAATATCAAATATATTTTAATCTGTTTCATTTGTTATCAATCAGATACATAAAATAAATACAAAATTATTCTGTAAACGAAGATCTATTAACGAAATTTAATGAACTAAAAAGTTGATTTTTGATGGATGATAATATTTAAAACGTTTTTCATTTGCCCCCACCGATACAAAATTCTGCCTCCGTCATACAGAATCTAAAAACTCAAAAAGAATCAACTCACCAACATAATTATGAATATTCTGAATTCGTCGCAATTCTTCAGCAAATTGAGACAACTCGAACAAAATCTGCTGAATTTTCTTGGAACCAGTCCCGTCTATAAAATGAAAATTAAATATGAACCCAGCAAATAAAAACAGCAAAAGTTATGCATAAAAAGGGAAAAAAAAAAAAAAAGCAAGATAAAAGAAAAAACTAACATTGAATCGATGCTAGCTTGAGATTGAGTTTGTGAAGAGCGGTTTTGGCCGGAAATGAGCGAGAAATCCAAGAAACGGCGTGTTTTGAAAGATGGGTCTCGAGGGAAAAGAACTGAGTGTCCAAATCGGAACAAGAGTTATTGAGTGAGGTGAAGAGATGTGAAGAGACGGGAAAATCTTTAAGGGTTTCAAAATGTTGATCTAGAAATCCTACTTGGTGTGGAAAGAGGTCAGAGTGTTTGGGCAAAACAAGAGGCTCCATGACCAACTCTGCAACATTCATGCCACAGGTCTAACTTCTAAGTCTGACTTGAATTAATATTCAAAATATTTTCTTAAAACACCTTTGTCTGTCTTTTGGAAGAGGCCTTTCATAGAGGGATACTTACACTGTCGTCTCTAAGGTTTCTGTCTACTGATTCAAAGACCGGTTATCTAACATACAACTTTTAAAATGACTTTCACTATTTAATAGTACCTAAAGGTAGTACATAAAATTTGAAAAAAAAAGAAAAAAAAAAAAAAAAAGATCTATTTCGAGAGGAACTCGTTGGTGGTCTTTTGAAATTAAATTATAATTGAAAATTACGGCAAAATGTTCAATTACGATAAAAAATAACAAAAGCACAAAAATCTGCTATAGTGGCATGTTACGCATTTTGTCAGGGTCATTTAGTTAGATGCTTCTAATGTCTTCCTTGTTCTATTTCGACCACGGGTTTTTAGTTATTGGTAAGTCAACCCGCGACCTGCTTGTAAAGAACTCCTTCAAGAAGTGTCCTATCGCAACCTTGTATCACTTAAATTGATTAAAGAACAGAGCAAACGACATGTTCTCACCCAAGGATTAGCCAAATCTCAAGTTTATATCTTGATTCCATTTATTTTATATTAAATTTAAAATTTGACTTGTGCAGTTACCATCCTACTCTTTACTTATTATTTCAGCCCACCCGGCCACCATCACCCTCACCCTCACCATCTAGCCACCACCACCCTCACCCTCACCATCTAGCCACCACCAGCACCCACCAAACCCACTCAAACCCACTCAACCATCGTTTAAGCCCAATCTAGCCTAATTTTGGCACCAATTGACCAATCCAACACCACCATTAGGATCCTCTCATCCCCCTCTCCAAAACCTCTTTCATCTCCAACCGTTTGTTGACCACCGCAATTTTATTGTTCATGCGCTTCAAGCAAAATTTTGATCGCTCCCAACACCGAAAATTAACCCCATTACCACCAATAGTTTCACCGGCATCCCACCTCAGAAACCCCCAATAGCCCCGATCCTAGTTGTCTGCCGTTCGCTGTCCGTCACTCTCCTTAGGGTTTTGCGATTTTGGTAAAAATTAAGTTTAATTGGAGGTTGGTTCAAGGCTTTACAAGGAGTCTGTGGGTGTTTGATTGATTTGGAGATTGATTATGCTTGTTTTCGAAGTGTTTTTGTGTTGTTTTTTGGGTTGGATTGATTTTGGGTGGGGTGGTTTGGTCGCGAATTGCAGCAGGTGGTGGCCGGTGATTGGGAAGCAACGGTGGTTAGTGTTGGTAGGGGTTTTGTTCAGGAGGAAGTGGAGAGGCTAATGGTGGTGAGTGGTGGAATTTTGGAACTAGAAAACCGTAGGAATTGGGCTTGATAGAATGCGACTTGGAGCTGGAAGTGTAAGGGTTTTGGAGAGGGAGAACAACCGGAATTGGAGCCGGAAATTTGGTAAGAGTGGTTAGGTGTGTGAACCAAAAATCTAATAAGTTTGTGAAAGATGTCTTTATAAGTGTTTTCAACATTTTTTCTTTTTATAAAAATTAATTGTTCTTTACTTATTTTAATCCGTCCTTTTGTTGCTTTTAATTTGTTTTTGGAAGGATTTCTTGTTTATTTAGGCAAACACAAATCTTGTGTCATCGGGAATAAGCATTGCAACTCCTTTTCGTCTTCATGTACATCATACAACTTAGGGGTGGCAGTCGAGTCGAGCTGAGCCGCTTGCACTTAGCTCGATAAAAGTTCGAACTCAACTCAGCTACAGTGTTGAGCTGAGTTCGAACAAGCTAGAACTTGGCTTGTAGGCTCACGAGCTCTAGGAAGCTCATGGTATATTTGATATTTTTGAAACAATAGGGAGCGATATGTAACTTTTTAGTTTTTAAAAGTGAGAAGAAAACGAGTCATTTCATTGGTGGTGGGTTCGAGACATTGTGGCATTAGAACAAAAAAAGGACACAACATTAATTGTAAGAGAACCAGAGAAGATAGAGAAAATATATTTTCTCTATCTTCTCTTACAAATAAAAAATAGAAACATTTTCCCTCCCTTGAAAGTTTCAAGGTTTTGTTTTCTTCTCTTCTCTTCTCTTTCAAAGTTTCAATGTTTCAAGCTCATGGCAGTGGAGTCTCTAGTGTTTGCTCCATTCTTTGCTACTCATGGTCGCTTCTTGTTCAAATTACTGTAACTTCAAACCCTTCACATAATGCGAGTCCAATTCGGTATATATTTTCAGTAGCAGCAGAGTAGTGACGTTGAGCAACCTTTTCTATAACCACTAGTTTCAAAATGTAAAGATGAAGTTTAAGTTTAAAATCCATAAGGTTTCATTCTCTCTTTCTCTTCTCTTACAATTAAAAAATTAAAAAAAAAATTCTCTCTTCCTTTAAACCCAATTTCATTTTCAGTTTTAGTTGTATTATTTAGTTCTTTTGTTTGCCTACCTAGGCTTTGTTTGGTTGTTGAGAAAATGTATGAAAAATGTAGGGAAAAATAATACATACCCAACCTGAGCTTTCCTCGAGCTCAAGCCAGTTGAGCTCAAGTTTGATTTTTCAAGCTCGCCAAGCTTGAGCTCAACACTAACCAAGCCGAGCTCAATCAGTCCAAAACTCACCTCGGCTCAATTACATCCCTAATTGTATCTTAATTACAAGAAAATAAAATTATACTAATTTACATCAATAAATCAAAAACCTCAAGTGACATTTGAGGGGATTGAGATGAGAAAAGAAATAAATGGAGAGAATAAGAAGGCAAGACATGCAGACCCTATTTAATTGTTAGTATAAGTGCACTAGAGCCAATACTATTTTACTCTTGTAACATTATATTAAATATCAATAAAGGCATAAATTTATATATCATGTTATTTATTTATATATTGATATATATCCTTAGAATGGTTAAACCATGACGAGAGAATTCAAGTGTTTCAAATCTTGATTTGAGGACCCTATGATCGCATATGGTGACTATTCTAGAAATTTCTGTAGCCTTGATATTAATTTGATCAAGGACACAGATAATATAGTAAGACTATCATAGAGTTGAACGACCCTACCGAAAGGTAGTGACAATTCTCACATGTCAAGGTTGTTTGATGACAACCTAGTACAACGTGTTGATACTTATTATTTACAAGTTCATTGGACTAACCCATTAGAGGATTTCATGTAGATAATAACCCTAATGTCTATGTAATATATCCTCTAACGGATGTGGTGTATGTGATCCTTAGACTTGAGATCACCATAGTGCCATGTATAAATATTGGTGTAATTTGAAACTAGTCTAACGTAATCCTATTTAGAGTTATCAGTACGGTAGTGGTTGGTTGCATTAAGAAGTACAATATGGCTATGATGGATCGATAAATGATTCATCACTCTTAGGTACAGGAGAAATTATCTCACTGGGCTATTCAGTTAATAGCAACGACCGCAAAATTATGGCCACAATGGAATTGAGTTGCTGCTCAAATCCAATTTTATTTGGTCACTGATTCGATAACTGAATGCAAACATATCAAGGTAATATGATTGAAGTTGAAACTATTTCTATACTTCAAACCTTGATGAGAAAAATGATGATCAAGAGATTTGAATTGCATGGTAACCATACTATTGACAGTAGCGATTTCGTAGAATCTTTATTTGTTGGGCAACGATGATGCCTTGCTAAAGGCTAATCTTGGTTGGTGTACGGAAGACTAATTAGTTGGTGCTAAATCACGATTCCGATCATTGCCAACACAATAAAGAGCCTACCGGTTATGCACGTTAAAGGTAGTTTAAGGAGAATGATAATGGAAAGGTAGTTTTGTGTTTTAGATGAACTTGACATTTTGATAATTTTGTTGTGTGATTAAATTCGTTGAGGTTGTTGCCTATATTCACTATTTATATTTAATTAAATTTTAGCAAAATTATAAAGCACATTAATATTAATTTAAAACATTAATATTTAATATGGAATATGTGTGTGTGTGTGTGTGTGTGTGTGTATTCACAAAATGCTAAATGAAATAAATAAATATTTATATTTATTAGTTATCCATATAGGAATAATGTTAATCCTATTCCAAGTAAGGAATAGGATTATCCTTTACTATATAAAGGAAAGAAAAGAACTAAAAATGAGTTAACAAAACCTTAGCCACCCTTCACGGTTTTGAGAGAAAAATTTCTTCTCTTTGTTCCTTTGAACTTTCAATTAAATCTAGCAGTTTCATTCATTGTGGTTTTTAATCCTGCCTTTGTGTGGACTTACTTGGAGCGATTCTTACTTGAATCAAATTGTGAAAATTCTTCAAAACGAATCCAAAGGAGCCATCAAACATAGCTATGAAATATTAATCATTGTTCTTGATTAATTTTGCTAAAATAAAACTATATATGTCAATCCTAATTTTGGGATTAGGGTTTTATTAGATAAATTTTTTGTTTTATTCCGTTGCACTGTTCAATGAAGCCTTATAGTGGTATCAGAGCCTTGGGTTCGATATATATAGGTTTTATTATTATATATTTGATTGTGATTTGTTTGATTGCAATTTTAGGGTTTTTGATCAATTGAATTGAATTTGATTAATTGACTAATCTTATGTTTTAATTTATTGATGGGTTTTTTTTATGTTTGTTTAATTTTGATTTAAAATTAAAATTGATGGTGGATTATTAGATGTCCTACGTTGCCGCACACGGAGCTAGTTGCGTGCAACTATCCCCTGGTTGCACTTTGCCGTACGTAGCTGCTATGCACAGCAAACCCTAGCCGTGTGATGTTGCACGCAGCCTGTCCTTGGCCACGCATTATAGCACATGACTGCCTTGTCTTGGTGCTGCGTGCGACTTCTCCCTGGCCATGCGTGGTTGGCCCGATTCTGGTTGTGTGTTGTTGCTCACAGTCTATCCTCGGCCGCATGTCACAACGCGCGACCGTTGCCTTTCTGGTCATGTGCAAGCCTCAAGACGTGCGTTGTTGCACACGAGTTGCCTGGCCTTGCTCAATCCTGGTGCGTTTTACACAACTAGGTCGAGGTTGCACACTCTTGTGCACAGCCGTCTCTTCGTTATAGGTTGTGTGTGTTTGCGCACAGCTAATGCAAAGGTTGTGTGCAGTTTCTCAAAGCCGCTGTCAAGGTTGTGCAGGTTTGCGCACAACCTATGCTTGGGCTGCGCATAGACTGTTGTGGCTGCGCATTAGCACATGTAGCCTTGTGAGAGCAGCCCGTTTTCGAGTTGCTAGTGTGTTGCCCACTACAGCAGGCAGCAGTCTGTTTTTGGTTGTTTCCCTACGTGATTTCTTGGTGGAAATTAAGGGGAAAAGGTGTTCACACATTGTTGCGTGTGAAGGGTGTTTTGGGGATTGATAATTGATGTTTTTGACCTTTTTCCATCATGCCACCATAATTTTGGAACAGTGACAACTGCTCTGAACTGCCTAGTTCATGTTTTCACAGAACGGGGACTAAACTACAAGTTTTTCAAGTTTAAGGACCAACTTAGAATTCTACAAAATTAAAAAGGGTAATCGAATTTTACCTGGTAATTTCAAAACTGAATTTTTGAATTGTATGCTATATCTGATTGATGTCTGATTATGCATGGTGTTCGGTACGTGGCCATTGAACTTAGGTTTTATCTTGTAAATATTTAATGAGAATGTATGCTTGTATTTTATATTTTATTAAAATAGGACCTGCGATTCCTGCCTATCTCTTTATTCTCAATGTATTTCTTTTCTCATCTAAATCCCTTCAAATGTAACTTGAGGTTTCTATTTTATTGATGTATATTAGAATGCACTTTATTTATTTTATTGCAAATCATTGATGTAAAAAAGATGAAGTGCAGGCATAAAGTATATCCCGAAGATACAAGTTTTATATCATGTTTATTTACATGAACCGTAGGTTGTCCTACGAATTCCTCAAGGCTCGAGGAATTTGGTTTTAGATTGGCCATGTACCGACACATTAATTTTATTGTCGTAGAAAGCATGCTAAGGTTGAATGTATTTTACATGCCGGTTTATAACATGCTAATAAGATAATAAATTGGTGAGATGCTTAATAAAAACCCTCGTTTAGATATTAAGTCATAAATAACCATGCGCCTTCCATCACTATGGGGTTAATCAAACCACTGTTCGTCGTGGCCTTGTTTGCCCCTGCGAAGAGTATGACAGCCTATTCGCAAGTGTACGAAATCGTGCAAGTAGTAAAGCTCGAGTAAACGAGTGTCAAATCCCAAGAGAACTACTTACCAAGAACCAAACTAATCTATTTTATGACTATTTGATAAAACAAAATTTAAGGAATGATTTAATGAAAAATAAAACAAACTAAAAAACTAAACAAAAATAGAATTTTATCAATACTCTGGTAAAAAAATCAATATGACTAAACCTAGGGCACATGTTTCACACCAATTTAATCATATTCATTGACAATTATTGCTAACATAAGTAAACTTATTCTAAAGGTCAAACTCCCTAATATTTCACTAATTTTCTCTCAAACAATCAGCGAATTAACCCTTAAGCAACAACCCAAAATATCTCTAAAGTGGATTGGAAGCTAAGAGATCATTAAGTTCTATGAAATTTACCGGAGCCTCACAGATCACGGTAACTTATCTCTAGCGTTCGCTCAATTTGTGGTTTTATTACCTTAGATTAATCAGGTTTCATCTCTCGATCTCAACCCAACCCATGATATCAGTCAACTCTTGGATCCAAAAGAATTGAAAGCATTACACACAATAATACAACTTAGAATTAATGCTCAATTAAAATTAACAACAATAAAGTCAACACATATTCATAAATTGGGCTACATCTTTAGCCCTAGAAAAGAAATTTAGTTCATAGTTGCAGTAATAAAAACAACAATTGTATTAACAAACATGAGTTCAAGAAAGAAAAATAGAAAAACTTCTCTAATTGGTGAACGAAAAATGCAAGGATTCTGATCTCCAAAATAGTAGCCGTTCTTTTCCCTTTTCTAATCTCCATAAAAACTAAATAAAGACCCTTCTTTATAGTGCTAGGGTTTAGAGGTTAATTAGAAAAGAATTAAATGCCTTAAACCATTCAGATTTGGACTAGGAAAATACAATAACCCAAACGGGCCCACAATCCATCGCTTTCTATCGTTGCGATGATCGTTCTCTTTGCCCCATGAGTTTGGCATTTTCAGAATTTGACAAATTCATCAACACAAACTTTGTAGATCTCTGAATAATCTTTCCAATGCCATAAGAATCATCAAATTCTGATTTCTACAGCTCAAGTTATGATACATCGAAGCATGCTCATCTTGACAAATATCTAGGTTTTACGTCTCATCTTCAATGCGTCACAACTTTCTCGTTTCAACTCCGATTCTTGTACCGTTTGTTCCTACTCATCACAAATTCCATTGACATCATTTTTCTTCATTCAAATATCATTTTAACCTGAAAATACTCAAAATACACCCCGTGATCCCATAAAAGGTATTTGTGAAATAATTAACTAAAATTTCACAATAAAAACACATTTTTCCACAAATAGTCCAATTGAATCACTAACAAAACATGTATTTTCAAGCTCTTATCACAACCTGCAACTAGCTTCTTGCTAGTTCCTAACAAACTAAGCGATAAAACAAGTCTCTAAGCTTGAAAATAAAACAAACAATTAAAACCTATATCTAAACTATCCTAAATCATTTTCGTAGATTGACACGATTACATTCAGCGTATGCAACAAGCCTTTAAACCACTAGGTGGCCCTAGTTGGATGAGTTGTAGTCTCGTGAGGGTTTCCAGTGATGATACCCACAAACATCCACACTAAACCTAACCTAGACTCCAAAAATAAAAATAAAAAGAACAATAAAAAGAACAAAAACTAACAAAAATTCGTGGATCAATTCATAAAGTTGTCTAAAAAATCACATATACACAAAACAAATAGAATAATTAAAAATTACCTAAACTCACGGACAATGCAAACATCAATTCCATTTTTGTTATCGACCCTAGAACATCCATACAACCTCAAACCACCCAGATGGTTTTATGCATAACATTCACACATAAAACATCTCTAAGTAAGTAAACTCAACCACTTTCAATACACAAACTGCTAGGGTCTCAAATAAATGTCATTAACATTCACAATCATCTATAATTAAAGGCAAAAATTAATATCCTCTACTTGTTACATGTTATTGCAATCATATTCCTATCATAAACATATAAATTAATCTAAGGGAAAAACTCACAAAATAAAAAATAAAAATTCTACTCCATAACTCACGAAATAATAATAAAAAAAAAAATCTGCTCCTTAAATCCATATCTATAAAAAAAAAAAAAAAAAAAAAAATCTGCTCAAAGTTAAATTCCTACGCCCAACTTTAAAATCAACGTTGTCCCCAATATACAAATGTCAATGAAAGGAAAAGGAGAAAAAGAAAAGTTACCCCTTTTTTGCAATAGTGAAGTGCGAACAAGCTCGAAAGTTTAACCACCTTTCTCATTTAATTCCATCTTTGTAATCAAATTCCTGCAAAACAAAGAGACTTTTAGTGTACCTTATCGTAAACACACATCACTAGTTAAAATTCATGAATTTAGAGAAACTCACACAACATCACTAGTAAAAAAAATAAATGTAGAAAATAAGAATGACTCAAGTACAAACCAACACAAATTCAAAATAAAAAAATCAAAATCAAAGTAAAGAGTTTGGGTTGCCTCCTAAGAAGCGCTTAATTAAAGTCATAAGCTTGACTTTTCTTTATCTTCAGTTTGGATTGTCAAGGAGAATCGCAACCCGCTCATCTTCAATTCCACCATCTTCATAAGGCTTCAAGCGTGGACCATTCACCCTCTCATTTTCAATTTTGGCCTCTATAGTCATAGAGTTGACTAGACAATTTTCTAGGTGTGAACTAGGGTAGTTTTCTTCTAATTTTTTATTCACTATGTTATCAAGGACACTAATCTCAAAGCAGGTGTCTAAGTCGAATGGGCGCGTCATAGCATCAAAAACATTAAACTCTACTTGTTCATCTTCTACCCTTAAGATTAGTTTCCTTTGATGAATATCTATCAATCCTCTATCCATTGCTAGAAAAAGGTTGTCCTATGATTAAAGGCATTTCTCAAATTCCTCCATGTCTAATACTATAAAGTCTACCAGGAAAATCAGTTTATTTACCTTAATCAAGACGTATTCTACCACTTCCGAGGATATGCTATTGATCGATCTGCCAATTACAGAAACACGGTGGTTGGCTTCACTTCTCCCAATCCCAATTTCCTGTAGATAGAAAACGACATTAAATTAATGCTTGCCCCTAAATCACACAAAACCTTGTCAAAATAACAACTACCAATAATATAAGGGATAGTAAAACTCCCTGGATCTCGTAGTTTCGACGGTAGTTTCTTTTGAATCAGTGCACTACACTTCTCCGTAGCATTACTTTCTCATGTTCCTCAAATCTTCTTTTATGTGTGAGGATCTCCTTCAGAAACTTGGCATATTTGGGTATCTGCTCTAACATATCAACAAAAGGAATATTAATATGCAAGCTTCGAAACATGTCAATAAACTTACTAAATTGATTGTCAAGCTTCTAATTCTTCAATCGGTGTGGGTACAGAAGGGTGGATTCCTTTTTTCTCCTTGGCTTGATGACTTGAAGAGGAATTCTGGTCAGATTCATAATTGTTATAGCGACTAATTTCCTTGCCGCGACATTAAACATCATCTTCTAAAGTTTCGGGAACAATTTCACGGTCGTCGTGGCTACCATGTTCCTTGCCGCGGCGATCGTCATCAACAAAGCCTTTTCCTTCAAAATTTTCATGGTTGTTGCGGCGACCATTTTTATCACCACAGCTATCGTCCTTCTTTTCATGGTCACCGCGATGACCATTTTCTTTGTCGCGACAATCATCCTTCTTTTCTTCTTCCAAGTTTTTCTCTCTTTCTTGCATCTGTTTTTCATCCTCTGAATTCTCCAAGGTTTTTCCACTCCTCAGGGTGTTTGCATGGACTTGTTCCTTAGGGTTTTTCTCTGTATCGCTTGGCAAAACTACTTGAACTCTTTCCGCTATTATGTTATGGATTTGCCCCATTTGAGTCTCAAGGTTTCTGATAGAGGCTGATTGATTTTGGGCAAGAGTTTCATTCTTGTCAAACCTCTTGCTTGTCTCTTCAATGAACTTGATAAGCACATTCTCCAAGTTAGATTCTGACTCTTGAGCTTAAAAACCGGGAGGTTGTTTATGTTCATTGTTGTCGCTCCATGAGAAGTTCAGATGTAGATGCTTCCTCCATGTCGGATTGTATGTGTTGGATATGGATTCTCTTGCCCTCTTTGGAAATTATTGACGTAATTCGCTTGTTCAAGCTGAGCAAATAGATTCCCTTCTTAACAATCCTTGGATAAGCGATTACCTACACAGAGTTCACATGTTAGAGGAGGGGATTCAATTGCATTTATCTTTAATACATTACCTAATTGCTTTTGGATGTTTGAAAGTTGAGTAGCCAATGCGGTGTAGCCGTCAACTTCTTGCACTCCCGTTGCTTTCCTTGTTGAATTTCTCTCCGAAGTCCTCATGTAATTATTGTTCACCATAACCTTGGTCAAATTGTACGCTTCCTCTGGTGTTTTGTTATTCAAGGCTCCTTCGCTGGCAGCATCTATCATGGCTTGAATGTTTGGCAACAACCTTTGGTAGAACGTTCGCACTTGTGACCAGATTGGTAAGCCGTGGTGAGGACACCTACGTAAGAGATCCTTTTACCTTTCTCATGCTTCATACAATGACTCCAAGTCTTGTTGATAGAAATTGGTAATCTCACTTCTCAGTTTGGCAGACTTGACAGGTGGAAAATATTTAGTCAGAAACGCTTGAGTTAACTCGTTTCATGTCGTGATGCTCCTAGATGACAGAGAAATCAACCAAGCCTTAGCTTTATCCCAAAGAGAGAATGGGAAAAGCGTTAGCCTAATTGCATCATCAGATACTCCATTATGCTTGAATGTGTTGCATAACTCCAGAAAATTGGCGATATGCAAGTTGGGATCATCATTAGGCAACCTTACGAATTGGACCGACTATTGAATCATTTGAATATTTGCTAGCTGGATCTTAAAATTATTCACTTGAACTGGTGGTCTCCTGATGTTAGAATAGCTCTCGTCAACAATTGGACTAGAGTAGTCCTTCAGTGCTCTTTGAACCACTACTGCTCCACCAGTTGCATTGCCTCCTAGGATTTCCTCATTCTCATTATCTTGATTTTCCATATTGGGATTTATAATTCCCCTGTTAGCCATTGATTTTTCTAAGTTGGCTTGCCTCTTTTCTTTCCTCAACTGTTTAGCCGTTCTCTCAATCTTAGAATCAAAGGGATTAAGATCACCACCACCTTTAGAACGTAAGCTCTCCAAGATATAAATAAAAGAAACAAACACAACAAAATAAAATAAAAATTAATTACTTTCTAAGCAAAAATAAAATAAATCAAATTAGCAACTAAATATTTCATATTGATATTGGTAAAAAAAAAAAAATAGTTCCCCGGCAAGGGCGCCAAAAAACTTGACAGGTTATTCGTAAGTGTACGAAATTGCGCAAGTAGTAAAACTTGAGTAAACGAGTGTCGAATCCCAAGAGAACTATTTATCAAGTACCAAACTAATCTATTTTATTACTATTTGATAAAACAAAATTTTAAGAATGATTTAATGAAAAATAAAACAAACTAAAAACTAAACAAAAGTAGAATTTTACCTATTTAATCTTATGCATTAACAATTATTGTTAACCTTAGTAAACTTATTCTAAAGGCAAACTTATTCTAAAGGCCAAACTCCCTAATATTTCACTAAGTTTCTCTCGAACAATTAGCGAATTAACCCTTAAGCAACAACCCAAAATATCTCTAAAGTGGATTTAGAAGCTAAGAGATCATTAAGTTTTATGGAATTTACCAGAGTCTCATAGATCGTGGTAACCTATCTCTAACGTTCGCTCAATCTGTGGTTTTATTACCTTAGACTAATCAGGTTTTATCCCTCGATCTCAACCCAACCCATGATATCATTCAACTCTCAGATCCAAAAGAATTGAAGCATTACACACAATAATACAACTTAGAATTAAGGCTCAATTAAAATTAACAATAATAAAGTCAACACATATTCATAAATTGGGCTACATCTTTAGCCCTAGAAAAGAAATTTAGTTCATAATTGCAGTAATAAAAACAACCATTATATTAACAAACATGAGTTCAAGAAACAAAAATAGAAAAACTTCTCTAATTGGTGAACGAAAACTGCAAGAATTCTAATCTCCAAAATAGTAGCCGCTCTTTTCCCTTCTCTAATTTCCATAAAAACTAAATAAAGACCCTTATTTATAGTGCTAGGTTTTGGAGGTTAATTAGAAAAGAATTAAATGCCTTAAACCATTCAGATTCGGACTAGAAAAATACAATAACCCAAACAGGCCCGCAATCTATCGCTACGACAATCGTTCTCTCTATCTCACGAGTTTGGAATATTCAAAATTTGGTAAATTTATCACATGAACTTTGTAGATCTCTGAATAATATTTCCAATGCCACAAGAATCATCGAATTCCGATTTCTACAGCTCAAGTTATGATTAAAATATCAAAGCATGCTCATCTTGACAAATTTCCAGGTTTTACGTCTCATCGTCAACGCGTCATAACTTTCTCGTTTCAACCCCGATTCTTGCACCGTTTGTTCCTACTCATCAAAAATTCCATCGACATCATTCTTCTTCATTCAAATATCATTTTTAACATGAAAATACTCAAAATATACCCCGTGATCTCATTAAAGGTATTTATGAAATAATTAACTAAAATTTCACAATAAAAACACATTTTTCCACAAGTAGTCCAATTGAATCACTAACAAAACATGTATTTTCAAGCTCTTATCAGGGTAAAATTCTACCAGTGAGAGGTTAGTCATACATTGGAGTTTTCCTTAATAGTGATGGGTTCAACTTAACTAGTGTATTTTGCTTGTTTGCCTCCGTGAAGGTTGATAAATACACTAGAGGCGAAGTAGAGTAATGCATTTGTTTGATGCACCGTGGCAACATGTAGTGTCCACTCTATTAATCCAATAATTACACTTGAGGACAATAGAGAGGAGGTTACTCCACAGTTTGTGGAATAAAGTGAACTACCTCATGTAATAGAAGAGCTACATAGATTTGGGAGAGTATGTCGCGAGCCCATGAGGTATGGTTTTTTTGTGATTCAGCATGACGACATATCGGTCTATCAATACGATAAACCCAAAACCTACTATGATGCTGTGTCGCATCCAGATTCTGTTAAATGGCTTGAAGCCATGAAATCTAAAATGAACTCCATATACTAGATCAAGTTTGGACTTTGGTGGATCCACTTAAAAGGGTAAAATCCATAGGGTGTAAGTGGGTCTTCAAAAAAAAGACTAACATGGATGGTAATGCGCACACCTATAAAGCACGGTTGGTTGCCGAAGGTTTCAAACAACAGCATGGCATAGATTATGATGAAACCTTTTTCGCCAATAGCAAGCTAAAGTCCAATTGGATTATGCTTGCAATTACTGCATACCATGACTATAAGATTTAGCAAATAAATGTCAAAACCGCTTTCATGACCGAAAACCTTGTAAAGGATGTCTATATGACACAACCTGATAGTTTCATTCCTAGTGTTGTATGTCGATGATATACTTCTTATTGGAAGTGATATACCAAACTTGTAGTCGATAAACACTTGGTTATTCAAGTGTTTCTCCATGAAGGACTTAGGAGAAGCAACTTACATCCTCAGTATCAAGATCTATTGCAATAAATCATGTAGGTTGCTTGGCCTAAGTTAGAGTAGATACATAGACAAATTACTAAAGAGATTCAGCATGGAAGAATGCAACAAATAATTTCTTCTAATGTCACATGGCGTGTATCTCTCTCAGGATATGTGTCCTAAACACAAAAAGAGAGAGATAAGATTAGTAGGATACCATATGCATCTACAATTAGATCTACTGAGCCCTCATGCGTTTTGATATGCCAAAACTAATCAAAGAGTTGATTGATTTCTAAAAAACATGCTTAGGTATAAACAAAAAGTCATAACAAAAAACAAAATGCAGTTTTTCCTATTGGAACAACCATGCAAGATAAAGGAACGATTGTTCCTTTGTATTAAAGTTGCCTAGATGCATGTTCCTCTTAGCATGACAACATTCTGTGGGATCATGCATGCTTCCGTCTAAAATGGAGCCAAGTCGCTCACATCAACATGACTTAAGCAACATGGCCATTCCATCCAAGTTAAAAGTCAAAGCTCTTAGAATTCAAACACTTTGTGCCTTTGACGAATCTTGGAAGACAAGCCTTGAAGATCAAGTTGAAGATTCGTGTATCAAAAGTGGAATGACCGTTCACACTCAAAGATCATTCTTGGCTAAACGTCATCGTTCAAGGTAGCCATTCATGATATTGGAATTTTCGTGGATTTTAAGGAGCCAATGGTAAGATTGTTCCTCGTGGTGGAATGACCATTTGCAGTGATGGTACGACCATTCCTCATGGTTGAACAACCATACCAGAAACCCTAAAGTTGAAGGAATTGATCGTTGGTGTCAAGAACTACTGTTTCTCTATGTCTGCAAGCCTTTCAAATACGCATTAAATGCAGTGACGACTCTTTCCAACCAAGGGATAAGTCAAGCTTAAATAAAGCACTTCAATGCTTAGAATGGTAGAGAGAATATCAGAGATTCAAGTCATATCAAACATTCTCACATAATCCTCGAAGCTGAAAATCCAAATCAAAGCATCACTCTCTTCTACCCATTTGAAAACCTTTGGGAGTATTATTCTTATTGTGTGTTCAAGCCTAAGTTAAGAGGCAATCTTTCTCACACTTCTTATCAAAAAATTTTTGGGCGAAATCCTATCAAACTACTATAAAGGCGAAATCTTGTGAAAACTAGTGTAAAGGCGAAATCTAATTCTAGTGGAACTTCAAGGAGGTTGCCTTGAAGAAGTGGATGTAGGAGGCTTGTGGATAGAGCTCCGAACCACTATAATCTTTGAGCATTTCTTCCCTCTTAACTCATTTATTACTTATTACATACTTACTTGAAGCATCATACTCATATTTACTGCTCACATTCATAACTCTCTCATTTATTAGTTATTGTTGAATACCTATATCGTTTGAATCACTCTCATTCATTGTTTATCATTTATTCATACTTATTGTTCAACATCATACATATTTATTGCATATTTTTGTTGGTGTTGTTTGTCCATAATTTGTTTGGGTTGGTGAAAATTTTTCATTTCGCAAATGTTTTTAAAGTATCCTATTCATCTCCCCTCTAGGAGTATTTAGCCATAGAAGGTTTTATGGGATCCATCATGAACGCCATGTTATGTACTCAGATTGATGTCTTGTGTGCCTTAAGCATTTGCAGTAGATATGAATCAGATCCAATGAGCGTCACTGCACAACTGTCAAGAACATTCTTAAGTGCCTGAGAAGGACTACAAAAAATGTTCTTAGTTTATGGAGGAGAGGACAATCTTATTATTAGAGGATATAGTGATGTTAGTTTCCAAACTGACAAAGATAATTATCAATCATAGTCAGGTTATGCATTTTGTCTCAACAGAGTTGCAGTGAGCTAGAGAAGCTCAAAACAAAGCACTATAATGGATTCTATGACCAAGGCTGAGTACATTGCATTATCTGATGCAGCTAAAGAGGCAGTTTGGATCAAGAAGTTCATCACTCTATTTGGTGTGGTCCCAAGCATTGTTGATCCAATAGAGCTTTACTATGGCAACAATGGAGCTGTTGTACAGGCTAAGGAACCATGTCTTACTAACGATCCAAACATATACTCAAGCAGTTCTATCTGATCAAAGAAATCATTCAGAGAAGAGATGTGCAAATTTGCAAAGTACCTACTGATGACAACATTGCAAACCTCATAACCAAGGCTCTATCGCATCAAAAGCATGATAGGCACTTATCTTCATTTGGTATTAAATACATGAATGATTGAATATAGTTAAGTGGCAGATTATTATAGTAGGTGCCCTAGAGTCAATCCATTTATTGTAAATTGACTCTAATACATCATATTTATTTAATTAATAAAGGCATTTACTATATCATGTAATTTTTATGTATCATATGTTGTGATAGATGCCCTTAAGATGATTGAACTGTGACAAGGGAATCAAATGCTTTAAATCTTGATAGTGAGATCCCTATGAGCATTTGTCCTTAGGTGGCCATTCTAGAAATGTCTGTAGCCTCAATATTATTTGACCAAGGGCACAACTAACATGATAAGGTTACCATCATGTTGAACTACTGTAACAACTACTGAAAACTAGTACAATGCATGCATAAATACAATATAAAATTGGGCCCAAAGTTTTTATCAAGTACCAAACTAATCTATTTTATTACTATTTGATAAAACAAAATTTTAAGAATGATTTAATGAAAAATAAAACAAACTAAAAACTAAACAAAAGTAGAATTTTACCTATTTAATCTTATGCATTAACAATTATTGTTAACCTTAGTAAACTTATTCTAAAGGCAAACTTATTCTAAAGGCCAAACTCCCTAATATTTCACTAACTTTCTCTCGAACAATTAGCGAATTAACCCTTAAGCAACAACTCAAAATATCTCTAAAGTGTGATTTAGAAGCTAAGAGATCATTAAGTTTTATGGAATTTACCAGAGCCTCATAGATCGTGGTAACCTATCTCTAACGTTCGCTCAATCTGTGGTTTTATTACCTTAGACTAATTAGGTTTTATCCCTCAATCTCAACCCAACCCATGATATCATTCAACTCTCGGATCCAAAAGAATTGAAGCATTACACACAATAATACAACTTAGAATTAATGCTCAATTAAAATTAACAATAATAAAGTCAACACATATTCATAAATTTGGCTACATCTTTAGCCCTAGAAAAGAAATTTAGTTCATAATTGCAGTAATAAAAACAACCATTATATTAACAAACATGAGTTCAAGAAGGAAAAGTAGAAAAACTTCTCTAATTGGTTAACGAAAACTGCAAGAATTCTAATCTCCAAAATAGTAGCCGCTTTTTTCCCTTCTCTAATTTCCATAAAAACTAAATAAAGACCCTTATTTATAGTGCTAGGTTTTTGAGGTTAATTAGGAAAGAATTAAATGCCTTAAACCATTCAGATTCGGACTAGAAAAATACAATAACCTAAACAAGCCCGCAATCTATCGCTACGACAATCGTTCTCTCTATCTCACGAGTTTGGAATATTCAAAATTTGGTAAAGTTATCACATGAACTTTGTAGATCTCTGAATAATATTTCCAACGCCACAAGAATCATCGAATTCCGATTTCTACAGCTCAAGTTATGATCAAAATATCAAAGCATGCTCATCTTGACAAATTTCCAGGTTTTACGTCTCATCTTCAACGCGTCACAACTTTCTCATTTCAATCCCGATTCTTGCACCGTTTGTTCCTACTCGTCACAAATTCTATCGACATCATTCTTCTTCATTCAAATATCATTTTTAACATGAAAATACTCAAAATATACCCCGTGATCTCATTAAAGGTATTTATGAAATAATTAACTAAAATTTCACAATAAAAACACATTTTTCCACAAGTAGTCCAATTGAATCACTAACAAAACATGTATTTTCAAGCTCTTATCAGGGTACAATTCTACCAGTGAGAGGTTAGTCATACATTGGAGTTTTCCTTAATAGTGATGGGTTCAACTTAACTAGTGTATTTTGCTTGTTTGCCTCCGTGAAGGTTGATAAATACACTAGAGGCGAAGTAGAGTAATGCATTTGTTTGATGCACCGTGGCAACATGTAGTGTCCACTCTATTAATCCAATAATTACACTTGAGGACAATAGAGAGGAGGTTACTCCACAGTTTGTGGAATAAAGTGAACTACCTCAGGTAATAGAAGAGCTACATAGATTTGGGAGAGTATGTTGCGAGCCCATGAGGTATGGTTTTTTTTGTGATTCAGCATGATGACATATCGGTCTATCAAGACGATAAACCCAAAACCTACTATGATGTTGTGTTGTATCCAGATTCTGTTAAATGGCTTGAAGCCATGAAATCTGAAATGAACTCCATGTACTAGATCAAGTTTGGACTTTGGTGGATCCACTTAAAGGGGTAAAATCCATAGGGTGTAAGTGGGTCTTCAAAAAGAAGACTAACGTGGATGGTAATGCGCACACCTGGTTGCCGAAGGTTTCAAACAACAGCATGGCATAGATTATGATGAAACCTTTTTCGCCAGTAGCAAGCTAAAGTACAATTGGATTATGCTTGCAATTACTGCATACTATGACTATAAGATTTGGCAAATAAATGTCAAAACCGCTTTCGTGAACGAAAATCTTGTAAATGATGTCTATATGACACAACCTGATAGTTTCATTCCTAGTATTGTATGTCGATGATATACTTCTTGTTGGAAGTGATATACCAAACTTGTAGTCGGTAAACACTTGGTTATTCAAGTGTTTCTCCATGAAGGACTTAGGAGAAGCAACTTACATCCTCAGTATCAAGGTCTATTGCGATAAATCATGTAGGTTGCTTGGCCTAAGTTAGAGTACATACATAGACAAATTACTACAGAGATTCAGCATGGAAGAATGCAACAAATAATTTCTTCTGATGTCACATGGCGTGTATCTCTCTCAAGATATGTGTCCTAAACACAAAAAGAGAGAGATAAGATTAGCAGGATACCATATGCATCTACAATTAGATCTACTGAGCCCTCATGCGTTTTGATATGCCAAAGAGTTGATTGATTTCTAACAAACATGCTTAGGTATAAACAAAAAGTCATAACAAAAAACAAAATGCAGTTTTTCCTATTGGAACAACCGTGCAAGATAAAGGAACGATCGTTCCTTTTTATTAAAGTTGCCTAGTTGCACGTTCTTCTTAGCATGACAACATTCTGTGGGATCATGCATGCTTCCGTCTAAAATGGAGCCAAGTCGCTCACATCAACATGACTTAAGCAACATGGCCATTCCATCCAAGTTAAAAGTCAAAGCTCTTAGAATTCAAACACTTTGCGCCTTTGACGAATCTTGGAAGACAAGCCTTGAAGATCAAGTTGAAGATTCATGTATCAAAAGTGGAATGACCGTTCACACTCAAAGATCATTCTTGGCTAAACGTCATCGTTCTAGGTAGCCATTCATGCTATTGGAATTTTCATGGATTTTAAGGAGCCAATGGTAAGACTGTTCCTCGTGGTGGAATGACCATTCGCAGTGATGGTACGACCATTCCTCATGGTTGAACGACCATACCAGAAACCCTAAAGCTGAAGGAATTGATCGTTGGTGTCAGGAACTACTATTTCTCTATGTCTACAAGCCTTTCAAATACGCATTAAATGCAGTGACGACTCTTTCCAACCAAGGGATAAGTCAAGCTTAAATAAAGCACTTCAATGCTTAGAATGGTAGAGAGAATATCAGAGATTCAAGTCATATAAAACATTCTCACATAATCCTCGGAGCTGAAAATCCAAATCAAAGCATCACTCTCTTCTACCCATTTGAAAACCTTTGGGAGTATTATTCTTATTGTGTGTTCAAGCCTAAGTTAAGAGGCAATCTTTCTCACACTTCTTATCAAAAACTTTTTGGGCGAAATCCTGTCAAACTATTGTAAAGGCGAAATCTTGTGAAAACTAGTGTAAAGGCGAAATCTAATTCTAGTGGAACTTCAAGGAGGTTGCCTTGAAGAAGTGGATGTAGGAGGCTTGTGGACAGAGCTCTGAACCACTATAATCTTTGAGCATTTCTTCCTTCTCAACTCATTTATTACTTATTACATATTTACTTGAAGCATCATTATCATCATACTCATATTTGCTGCTCACATTCATAACTCTCTCATTTATTGGTTATTGTTGAATACCTATATCGTTTGAATCACTCTCATTCATTGCTTATCATTTATTCATACTTATTGTTCAACATCATACATATTTATTGCATATCTTTGTTGGTGTTGTTTGTCCATAATTTGTTTGGGTTGGTGAAAATTTTTCATTTCGCAACCCTCTAGAGTATTTAGCCATAGAAGGTTTTATGGGATCCATCATGAACGCCATGTTATGTACTCAGATTGATGTCTTGTGTGCCTTAAGCATTTGTAGTAGATATGAATCAGATCCAGTGAGCGTCACTGCACAACTGTCAAGAACATTCTTAAGTGCCTGAGAAGGACTAAAAAATATGTTCTTAGTTTATGGAGGAGAGGACAATCTTATTATTAGAGGATATAGTGATGTTAGTTTTCAAACTGACAAAGATGATTATCGATCATAGTCGGGTTATGCATTTTGTCTCAACAAAGTTGTAGTGAGCTGGAAAAGCTCAAAACAAAGCACTATAATGGATTCTGTGACCAAGGCTGAGTACATTGCATTATTTGATGCAGCTAAAAAGGCAGTTTGGATCAAGAAGTTCATCACTCTACTTGGTGTGGTCCCAAGCATTGTTGATCCAATAGAGCTTTACTATGGCAACAATGGAGCCGTTGTAAAGGCTAAGGAACCATGGTCTCACTAACGATCCAAACATATACTCAAGCAGTTCTATCTGATCAAAGAAATCGTTCAGAGAAGAGATGTGCAAATTTGCAAAGTACCTACCGATGACAACATTGCAGACCCTATAACCAAGGCTCTATCGCATCAAAAGCATGATAGACACTTATCTTTATTTGGTATTAAATACATGAATGATTGAATATAGTTAAGTGGCAGATTGTTAGAGTAGGTGCCCTAGAGTCAATCCATTTATTGTAAATTGACTCTAATGTATCATATTTATTTAATTAATAAAGGCATTTACTATATCATGTAATTTTTATGTATCATATGTTGTGATAGATGCCCTTAAGATGATTGAACTGTGACAAGGGAATCAAGTGTTTTAAATCTTGATAGTGAGATCCCTATGAGCATTTGTCCTTAGGTGGCCATTCTGGAAACGTCTGTAGCCTAAATATTATTTGACCAAGGGCACAACTAACATGATAAGGTTACCATCATGTTGAACTACCCTATCGAAAGGTAGTGACAAATCTCATTTGTCAAGATTGTTTGGTGACAGCTTGGTGAAACACATGAGTGCTTTCTATAAGCAAGTTCACTAGACTAATCCACTTGAGGATTCCATGCAGATGGTATCTTTAGTGTCTATAGAATAAGTCCTCTAATTGATGGTGGTGCATGTGATCCTTAGACTTGAGATCATTGGAGTGTTTTGTATATCAATTGGTGTAGTTTGACAAAAGCCTAACATAGTTATTTTTAAGGCTATCAGAATAGTAGTGATTGACCATATCGAGAAGTATAGTGATGCTATGGTGGATCGACATAGGATTCATCACTTCGGGATAGAGAATAAGTTATCTCACCGCGTAGATCAATTATAATGGCAACGACTACAAATCTTTGGTCACAGTGGGATTGAGTCATCGCTCAATTCAAATTTTATTTCGGTCATTGGTCTAGTAACCAAATACCAATATATCAAGGATTTGATCTGAGGTTGACACCAATTCTATGTCTCAGCCTTGATGAGATAACAGATGATAAAATGATTAGATTGCGTGATAACCATACCGTTGATAGGTAGCAATTCTTTACTAAATCTCTATCTGTTGGGTGGTCATGATACCTTATTAGAGGTCAATCTTGCTCTTTGCATAGTGAGATGATTGATTGGTGGTCAATTA